>NC_071471.1:11475436-11775436 GCF_028500815.1 Rissa tridactyla
GAGGAATGCAGCTGAAACTGGGGAAAGGGACCTGACAGCAAAGTGACATCGAATGAAATAAATGGAGGGAGCTGAAGTTATTTCTGCTCACCAGCCTCTCTCTAGCTTTTTTAATTAAAGATCTACTCTGATCAGATTACTAGCCATGTAATTCATCAAGACAAAAGGGGAATTACTTCTCCCATAACAAAAAGAGAGAGTTAAATCCGGTTTTAGTGTCATATATTGGATCCTACAGGAAAAGCTACTGCCCTGAAACATCATGAGGTTTGATTACGTGCATCCTATCAAGGATAAATATAAAAATTGTTTGTGGTGGAACTATCCAGACTGCTCTCCAGCATGGTGTCCTGTGGCATGGCACCCCATGGGCAGACAACACTGAAAAAATTAGGTATCTTCTTGGATCAAGTCTAAATTGATGTGCTACTTACTAGTTCCAACAGTGACCCCCTTTTATTGTATTACAAAAGAGTGTAAAAAAGATTACTGAACAAACTCACAATTTAAAGCAACACTGTACGTACCAGTCTTAAGCGTCCCTGCAAAGAACGCGGTTAGACAGGTGAAAGGCAGGGCCTAGGAAATTTCTAGCGTTTCACTATTTATCTTTGGCCTTGAAGAAAAGCAACTTCCTGCAGAAAAAAAATTCAATTCACGGCGAGCATACACAACCCTCCCCCCAACTCATCCCCTTTTTAAATTTGACATTTAGGAAGAGAAATAATATGTTCTCAGATTTCTTCTGTCAAAACGGGTGCGGTGTTTAGGCCTAATCCTGAACTGCCGAAAGAAAAGTTTTGCCACTGACCTCAAAGGGAATGGTTTCAAACAACTGAGAGGACTTAAATTAAGGACTTAAGACAGGGAGAGCCTTGTGCTGCAGCGCTTCCCCTTCACACAGTCCCACCTCATAAGAACAAGAAGCCAAACGATTAACAGTAGTCATTCACAAAACAACAAGACACAGCCACATTTTTTGCAGCATTACTTGTCTGAAGCGTCTCTGCATCCAGTAACCCACAAGAGGAGATCAGAGAGCCAGCCTACACAGATTAAATGCTTTCTATACTGATAACGTAAATGATTCTAGTAAAACATTAAGAATGATCACATCAGATTTCAGCTGCTTTCAGAGGGCATCCCTTTTTCTCCTGCTCACTATATGAAACACAGGAGTCACCCATCCTCTCCTGAAGCTTAAGCCTCTTGCCCCATTTGGAAATAGGGCCCTTGATACAACTAATTTCCTAATCTGGAAAACCAGATCCTATTAGCCAGGCTGAAGGCAACTGTCAACCCAGCTGTCAGGCTGGCAAGTGTCCTTTGGCACAGGGAGGATCCAAACCGTGTTCGATATAGACAGAGAAAGAACAATACAACCTATTTCACAGCTGAGATCATGACATATTCTTAGGGGCAGTTATTTGCTGCAGCATATCTGAAAAAAGAATTTTGCTCCTCTGATACTGCTTTCTGATGCAGAAAAAGAACGGTATACAAAGTAAAAGCAAAATCATTCAAAACTATCTCAACAGCAACTAAAGAATCCCAAATACCAAAGTTCTCAACATCTGGGTTTCTCTGTTTTCCATGTGTCTTCAGAATGTAAAAACTTCAGGGCACAGAGTGTTTTTATTTGCGTGTACTATAAAACTTTGAGCAGGGTGCTGATGCCAAACAACAAATAACTGACTAAAGAAAGCATCAAATGCCCAGAGAAGGAGAAAACAAAATGAAAAAGCATATGCGGAACCGACAGGCTATCTTTATCTATGCTTACTAAGGAATTTTACAGGCAGTTGATCCCCAGGGACCAAGCAACTAGTCGCTGACTTTGAGTAAGCTGTGGCAAAAAAGATGGGAGTAGATCTGCAGTCACTTAAACATGGCAAGATAGTCTTGCCACGCTAGGGCAGGTATAAATCTGGAGTGCCGTACCCTGTTGTGGGGAAAACAGTTTTAGTAGCTGGTTTCCTAAAAGCTCTTTTTGGTCATAAATAGGGAACTAATAATTATTTAGAAATCAAATGAAAACCAGTAAATACGCCAAAGAAACTAGAGGAATAAATCTAAGCAGCCCCACAGAACAAGACATGAAAGGTCAAAAGGCTGGGGGTTAACAAGCTAATCCGAGAGCAACATCCTTCCACCAGACAGTGGTCACACCCTGCAAATTAACTCCAGGAAGCTTGGAGGGGGGAAAGCTGGATCAGTAAAGCAATTCCAAGTACCGGCCACACAGAGAGCTACACAGATCTATAGGGCAGCACAAGAAATTCATAGGTTCATAGGTTGTGTAGTCCTGTTTGGGAATTCTACATTAAGTGCACTTGGCTCTTGCAAAACTGAAAAATGCATTATGATTTCTTCCACTGGTATGAAAAGGACAAGACATTATCTGAACTCATTGCAACAAAAGGACACCAGAAGAGGGGAAAAAAAGAAAAGAAAGCCAGAGGTCAGCTGCAGGAATCAAATGTCAAAATAGAAGCTAGGGCTGTGAGTCAACGACCCAGTAACAGAAGCCGAGCTCTCCACTGATGAAGGAGGTACTGTCTAGGCTTTTAGTGTACATTGTTTAATACCATTTTGTTTTAATAACCTATGCTTTATAAACAGGGAAGCACCCAGCTCAGGTTACAGCACAGACCTCTATGCAACAACATGGAAGAGCATGCAAAATCTCCCCTAACAACCCTCCTCCCAGTCCTCCCTCTTTTCTAACCTCCAGCTCTGCTGTATTAGTTGAACTCTGCATACCCAGTGAGAGACTTAGGGGCGAGCTCAGCCGACAGCTCTCAGAACAGCCTCTCTGCAACTACTAAGGCAAGCAGAATTCAGAGCAGCCTGCAGCGATCCGATGATCGTGTAGCTGAGATGTCACTGCAACAGGAAACGCAAGCTTATTCTCCAGATCAACAGTGAAAAACAGGAGTCTGTATCAAAGAAAATACCAATACTGGGCTTGAGTTAGAATCTGCTTTGGCACAGATAAACAAATGTTCAAATACCTCATTCTTCATTAGTTAATGCTGCAGCCAGTAAACAAAGAATAGGTCTTTGAACCAGCTTCTTTTCAATACCACGTTTAGCTGCTACTATTGTGAATAATTCTCTCCTAAAAGGGACGAGCACTCACAGACCTAAAGTGAAAAAATTAACAAAGAAAAACACATTTGAAAGCACGCAGAAAGACTGCACGTATAGGAGAAAGGAAATACAACATACCAACATATCATCACGCAGCTCCCTGATAAAATGAGCTCAGTTAGAAGCTCCAAGCGAAGTACTTAAAATAGATGAATACTCTGGTCAGCTACTTAGAAGAGAGAATGAAAAACACACCAGTGCACTCTGATTCAGGATGAGTTAGTAGCTGGACAACTCCTGGCACGCTAACTGCTTAAGCCCTCAGTATGCTTTCCATAGGCTCCAGGCACCCTTCCCAAACACATTTATCAGAAGAGGAGAATTGAGCACGAAGCTCAAGTCATCCTAGCAAACTGTAACAATGCTGGAAGATAAGGGCTCAAATCCATCCACAGAGATAATCAAAGCCAAAAAAGCAACACTTCAAAAGCCACCTGAAAACGTGGCAATGGAATAAAATTTTTAATTAATTAATTTAATTACTAATTAAACATGAACTTTATAGATTTAAGGACAAACATGAAAAATATGCTGTTATTTTTTCTACCATCTTAAACTACACATACACAACTACATCCCTTCCTTAGGGCATTTTCCCCCCCCACAAAAAATGTCAAAACACATGACCTGCTGTGAAACTTTCAGCTCTGAGATATGCCTGTCACACAGCTATGCACCAGCACCACAGAATCCCCTGCGTTAACTCAGAAGCACGCTGCTCTGCTGCTGAAAGGCAGCAATATAACCTCATTGCGAATCACAGCACTGAACACAGAACCCTCTAATGCTACAGCCTGTATCGCTAGAGCTTAAATAATACTTTTATTCACTCAGAGAGAGACAAGCTACTACCGAAAAGCGCTGTTGCCCATCGAAGCCCACCCATCGACTTCACCAGCTGGTAGAATGAGCTAGGCACTTACCATAACGGCATGTCAGGGCCATTTGATATAAGAGTATCAGGCTGGGAAGGCGCAATCGGTGCTATTACAATAATAGCGAACATAAGGGAAAGCACATCCAGAATACAGCTGCAGATCTCATCCTCGCAATCATAACCACCCCATCCTTCCCATACTGCTAAATGTCATGGAGATCTTGGCCAAGTAGGAAGGAAAAGCCAGCAGAAAGTACTGGTGCGAGAACTTCAGGAGATGGGAAAGTGAAAGTTATACCTTGAGGAAGAAAACTGAATCCTTTGCCCTTGTGTTGAGGAGGCTGAGAGAATGACAGCTTCCTCCCACTGTGTCTGGATTCCCATCAACTCTGCTACCGAATTCTGCAAGGAGCCTTATTTGGTAGTGGCTGGTAGATGTAGGGCCAAATCCTGATCCTTTTACTCCAACCGGTATTCCAATGTGATTACACTGTTGAGAGCAGAAAGCAGCTTTTGGCCTTCGGCCATTTAATTAATACTTAAGGTATCTTAGCATTTATTTTTATCTCATCTGTAACAATTGTCATTATCAGATTTTCCATATTTATGTATTAAACAATCTATGCTTTTAAGTTTTTTTTTCCTCATCCATTTAACATGGTTTTTAAAGAATACTCTAAAGTTTTGAATTTGTTTTTCCATTTTCCCTGTTTTAATGTCCTGCAAATACCTTTGACCATGCCAAGACATCTTGATCAGCACCAGTAACAACAAGGAAGATTAGCACAGCCCTGGGAACACCGTTTTGTTAACTTTCAGCTAAACAGAACAGAAGGGGCTGGCATGAGTTCCCAGAATACGGATTTTTAATAAAATCTCAGCAATAGATCTATGAGTTCTGACTTGCCTCGGCAAAGAGCAGTTTGAAAAGCAGGCAACAGCCCCTCCCTGTTTTATCAGCCACACTTCTTTCAAGAATCAGCAAAGGCGGCTGAACCACGGGTAAAGACATCACCCTGGAGCTTGCAACACCCGCCTCAGCTCCCAGCTCCCCTGGGGATGCCCTGTGTGATGTTGTGCATTTGATAGAAGGAGCATGTATCTCAATTCCCTGTATGTGAAATTGAGGTGGTATCACCTCTCCCTGACGGAGTATTACATGGCTACATGTATTAAAACTCTCAAGACTCAAACACAACATGCTCGACGCAAACATTATGTAATCAAGACAGCGTTTCCTTTTTCAAAAAAAGCAAACCACATCATCAGAATAGGTATCAGATGTAAAGCCTTCCAACTCAGCAACAAGACTGTGAGGAAATCAAGAGATTTCCTCTAAACCCAAATGCAGTAATCACGTATTAATCAATTACTAATCTTTTAGCCAGCAAGCCACCTTTTTCCTCTCTGGATGAAAGGAGGGCAGCAGGTTTTGGACCTCCTCCTCTGTATAACTGCTTTCCTGCCCACCTGCAGCCCAGTAAGCGCCATGCCCCCTGGAAGCAGTGGGCTGGAAGCGGAGGTGCAGCGCCGCTGAACCAGGCATGCACAATAAGCTTATTGCTTTCCCGGGTGCTTTGTATGAAGTGTGCGAGCAGGGACCATGAAAGATGGCAGCTGATGCGGATCCCTGCTCTGCCTCAGCTATTCGTCTGCCTGAAGCGGAACTGTCCCTGGAGCATTGTCCCACGGAGCTGCAGAACCAAGCAGAAGCACCTTCTTTCTTTAAGAGACACCTACATAAATTCTTAGTGAAACAACAAGCAATAACCACCTCGTGGGGAAAAAGCAGGGCACAAATGGTTTAAGTGGAGAGTTAATAAAAATTCCTTTAAATAACGGTTTGTGCATTTGAAACCTTGAGAAAATATATTCCAAGAGAAAGGTGCTTTTATCTCTTGGACAGTATTTTGCCCTAAAATTTACGATGCTGCTGTGACACTACCTAGCGTAAACCTTAAGTTTTCAAGAAAATAAGGAATACAAAGATCTCTCTCTAGCTCACTTCTGCATTCTCTTAAGTATGCAGGTATATCTGCTATTTTAGAAAGAATCACATTGGATTTGTAATTAAAGAAGGTAAAGTTATGCAGTGTCTTACGCAGTATACTGGATTTTCTAGTCAGGTAATCTAGAGATAGACATTTTACAGTTTCCATGTATAGTTTTCATTTATAATCCAGTACTCCTACAAAGTAAAATATCAATGATTTTTATGTAACAACAGATTTTGGGTAGGGGGAAATACTCTAAATAGTTGACTTAGTTTTATTTTAAAAAAAAAAAACAAAAAACCCTTTAATACCCATTTTATTTTGTCTCTAATTTAGTTTGAGATAACAATTACTAGTTTGGCAATGTACTTTTTAGCAATGTGGTCTCAGTAAATCCATGTTCTCCAAACATTCAAAAGTTTAATGTTAGCTCTTTAGTTCCTGGAACCTGAACTATAGTTAGAAGGAATGAGAAAAGCTACAAGTGTATGTGGTTTTGTGCTTTGTTTTGGTTTTTTTTTGTTAAAAGGAAGTAACAGCTGTTGCTTTCACATAGCATCCAAAACTCTCCAGCAGCGAGGCAAACCTACAGTACACCAGTGGTAACACAGCGCTGGGAGGCTTCCCAAATTTTGTCAGAACAGATGAGTCTGAAGAGCATGCGAAACATAATGTAGATTGAGTTAAGAGACAGAAACATTCTTACAGCCATGTACCGTGGCCTAAAATCCTACCCTTTACCTCAGCGCTCAGAGAAGGAACTAGTCTGTTCATGGTGTTAATCCAAGAAAATTCACATCTTAAAGCCTGTGCTCAAGATGTTCCTGTTTCAGTTCAATCACAAGAGCTTTTCTTTTGCAACAACGTTCTCTCTTTTTAAGTGAAGTGTTCCCAGTTTCTACCTGGACTATAGCATGAGCCACTACAGTTTATGACACGTGAAGCTCCTAAAATATCCTCTTTTAGACAGCCTGTTAGAAGGCAGCAGAACAAAACCAGACAGATGTTTTAATATGTTTTAGATGCCACAGGCAGAATGTGAATTAAGACAAAAAGTCATTAAAATTCCCTCCTCATTTGTTGCATATCTTTTACATTGTCTCTTTACTGAAATGCATTGCTTCTGAAATGCATAATACTTCTTTTAATACTTGTATCGAACTAATAAACCTCTCCATTTCCTCGCTCTAATCGTATCTCAGACAACCTTAAAACATTTGCCCTCCAGAAATAAAAATAACACTTCTTTACCTACAAAAAGGACATTTTATCTATTAGGCAATACAAGAAGAAACAAAACGAGCTTTCTTCAGTTGCTTGCATTGCCTACCATACGCTTGAGAAGCCAGTTTAGTCTGCTCTGGAAACTTGCACAAAAATGAGGAGAAACATTTTGCTTCCTCCTGTTTTTTCTTGCCTGTACACTTCAGGATGGCTCCTAGACCTCACAGCTACTAATCAGAAAGAGAATCACAACCTCCCATAGTGCGAAAGTTATCTATACCACAGACTGCTACACAGCACAGAAATCGGAAACTTGCTACTTCAGATACTGAACAAAGTCTGTCCACCGCAGCACAGAGCTTAGCATCGGTTAATTTATCCTGCTTTTCATAATATAAATTAACCTGACATATCTCTGCTACTGGAGCTAGACAGTTGCTCGCTCTGTTTGCAACTCTGTTGAAATACATACTGCAAACTTGTCTTAAAAAGTTCAAGGCAACGATAAATAGTTATAAAATCTAAAATATTACGGAGAAATTGCTCATAAAAGTAAACAGAAGTTAGACTGAATTAGTCTAAACAAGAAGTCCTCCTGATGCCACCCAAGGACGTTGCTGAAATCCTGTCTGGTAAACAAACTGGGATCTCAACATACCAAAGCTGGCACGCTGGAAATCACACCTAGCTGATGAATGAAATAAGATGGGCTATTCATCCACTCTCCTGCTTTCCGAGGCTCGTAATGTGACACTTGCAATGAAAGGCCAAGTGCAAAAGAAGGAGTATACTTTACTGTCACAGCCCATGAAAGGTGCCACGCTCCTCTGTTTCGCGCCCTCATCTCCCAGAACCGTTTTTGATATTACTGTGTCTTCACCCATGCCAGATGACAACTGAGATGACACTAGCACTGCAGCTGCTTCCAGCTGAGTCCCCAGCACCGCTGAGGTGGGAGTGAGGCTCCTCTGTTGCCTCTCCGCATGCACATCATCCTTCTCCTATTTTATTTCATCTCTTTCCTAATTCCCATCCATTCAAAAATACTTTATCTTAGTTGACCAACAGTTTCTCTAGCTGCAGCAATGGCAGCCTGAGAGCAGGAGAGGGGCTAAAAGCAATGTATTATTAAGCTCGATGCTGGTACAAGTCTGACAGGTCTCAAAATGGCTGATGAAGCACTCTCTGCAGCCTCTACTTTGTCAGCTGAGACAACAGCAGTTACACTACCTGTTATACCTGATCATATGTGGTTTTCTTCTTTCCCCAAAATAATCATCATTTAAAGACTGCTAAACATAATTATCTTATACCTTCTTCTCTTCCTCAAAAGTTCTTTCTACCTAAAAACAAATTAAAACATAGCACTTCACATTCCAAACACTTAGGTTTCCGTTCCCCCTTCCCTTGCCCTGTATCTTCACAAGGGACAGATTTTTCAGCTACACCAATATTAGCCATGATTTACCTTCAGACACTGCACATCAAAGTCACAGTACCAATACATCCAACAATTCTATTTGCCCCACCAACGGATTTCAGTCAAACGCAGCTGGGCAACCTGTGGGCTCAGAAACAAGTTCACTAAAGGTTTATGGTCCTATAAGCAAATAGCTTTATTTTACAGCATTTCTTGGGGAAACAGATGACAGGACCAGAGGAAGGAAAATATATCTTCAAAGTGTTTGTGACTGTGACAAACAAGTAAGTTCAGAGGAACTCCATGGCTACAGCAGACTTCACACTCAAGGCTGTGATAACAGCAAGTTTCCACGTCGATTTAACCGTACTTACAGGCCTGGTCTTGACCTAACTACAGCAAAAGATGTGGTTAGAAGAGATTTATATCCTCAGGGCACAGTAAAAGTCTGCCTGCGTCTCTTACTGTCGCTCTGACGGACCTGTCCAACAGCTTCTACGCCTCATGGTAGTCTGCTCTCTGTCATTCAACAGACAAATTCAAAATTAGGTCTGCCTTTACAGAGGAAGAAAGCTCCTCAAAGACTCATCAGAACTATGATTACTCACAAAGTTGTCTTTGCTCCTTGCCCTCAGGGCAAGGAAAAAACACACATAGAGCAGCATACAGAAAAGATGATGAAATAAAAAGACATCAACAAACAACAGAACAAATCAATCCTTGATATCATAATACCTGGGCTTACTTGGAAAATTTGAGACTGTTTAGTTGAAGGTCTTCTGCAGATTAACACACAGGAGGCTTAACAGCTGTAAACAATACCTGTTTATAATCCGTGTTCTTAACATGTTTATGTTCGCGTAGTACAAGTGGCTGGTTTAGGCTTTTTCCAGCCATGCTGACGCAGGAAGTGATGTAAAACAGGGCAAATGATTAAGTAGGGACATGGGTGCGTGTTCTGCTACATTCAAACAAAAGTAAAATCCAATGCACCTTTTACTTTAGCATCTCTAACACCCTACTGTAAGCAATAGTTCCCACTCTAGCACTGAGAAAGTCAATGTCCTAGCTCTTATCATAGACACCACCACATAGATATTAAAGCCTGACTATGGCATCCTTCCTCCCTTCTCACATGGGACCCCTGCCACAAGTGGTACGGTGAAATCACAAGGTTCATCCAATCTCCAGCAGGACAAATTTCTGAAATTCAGCACCCCACGTGTGGGAAAAGATCTCACAAGGCTCATTTCTTTCATAGCACATTAACAGACTACATCAGGTCGCCCGGCGCTACAGCATGGCTGAGATCTGCTTGATAACTGAACATCAACCCGTCTACAGGGCTTCACTGTTTCCTGTTGCGGCTGAAAGAACCATGTCACTCACACAGCCCGGACCCTCAGTGCCTTAACTCAACAAGTGAGTGACAGTGTCAGCAGCCCTTCACAGATGGAGGAAGCAGCTCAGCCATGCATAACGAAGCCAGCACACAGTCCTCACGTATGACCATACTTTGTCACGGGGGTTTTCGGAACTGGGACCAATGAAACAAACAATGACGAGCAGCAGAATGACATGCTATGTGTCTGAAAGCAGGGCAAACTAGCTGGCAGAAAAAGCATCCCTAGGAATAATGCTTCAGAAGCTGCATCATGCAGAGACATTTACTCTCCTTCGCTATGAATACAAGATAAGCAAGACTGAGCTAGGAGCATCAGGACTGAGCAAGGCTTCTGCATCCACACAGCAGCAACCATGCTTGCCCATACTTCAGAGGCAACAGGAAGGTGACGGCAGAAGCATAACTAACCTGGTACTTCTAAGCAGAAACACATCACAAAACTATCCAAGAGTTATACAGGACTTCAATGGCTACAAAGAAAAATCATGTAGCTATAGTAAAAATAGTACAGAAGAGGGCAACTCCCTATGGGTGGTTCCTAGCCTAAGGCTGAAGGAAATCTTCACATCTTCTTTTACAGTAACAATACAGACGAACTACAGTTGTAGTTGCAGAATACCGTTACTGCTCCTAAAAATGGCGTTACTGTTCCAGAACGAACCACAGAGGGGTAAAATCTGACTGGGACAAGGGAATCAGGGTGGAAAGGATTGTGACCTGACCAGGGAGGCAAAACAGGGCAGAAAAAGCTGGGAACAAAGACTAACCACTCATAAGATCACTGTTTGAGCAGACAGGAGGCTAAACATTGCCGTACGGCTATAGAAAGGAAAACCAGCAGAGTACAAGATGGGGAAAACTGGGATGTAACCATGAAAAGGCGGGGAAGATGCTGAGTGAGGCGCACACTGACCATAGGGGACAACAGCAGGGGCTGCACCTTTCAGAGCACAGAGGTCTCAATAGAGAGAAAGTGACCTCTGCCATGTCCAACAAGGGCCACAGGAGGGGAGTTAGGGAACTGATAACAGGGGAGGGCACGACTTGACAGAGAGATATGGCTGAGCTGTGCAGGGGCCCGCACGGAAAGCTCAGGGAGGTGAGGAGAGAGCTCCTGGCAACTCTGATATGGGGAAAAAAGGGGAGAAAACATAAGATGCTGCTTCAGGGGGTGGGGAGGGACAGGATATCTTTAGAGTTCAAATATCGGATAATGGGGG
The DNA here is from genome assembly GCF_028500815.1 of Rissa tridactyla. NCBI lineage: Eukaryota > Metazoa > Chordata > Aves > Charadriiformes > Laridae > Rissa > Rissa tridactyla. The sequence continues at coordinate 11,486,730 of NC_071471.1, forward strand.
GCAGCACTGGGGAGCAAGAGTTCAAAACTGACTTCCATGACTCCAAGAAAATATTACAGGGGGAGAGAGTAAGGAATGGAAGAGGTAAGGCAGGGTCCTGCTCTACCTGGGCACACTCATCACCCCTCAGGTAGAGAAGCTCCCTGGCAGGTCTGAACCCGGGCACTGGGAAGAAGGTGGCCTAAGCTGGGCTACCGGGGAGGGCAAGCTGGGGAGGTTCCTACATGGCTTCAGAGAGGCAGTTTGGGGATGGCACCTGCTGGGTGGCCGGGGGCAATTCCAGGAGGCCCCGAGGGCGGTTAAGGGGTCGTTGGCAGACCCTGAAGGACGTTTAGGGGGCAGCTGTTGACAGGCACCTGGGAAACAGCTTGTTACAGGGTTCCCTGAGGAGCATTTAGGGGTTCACAAGTCCACGAAGAGCTGCTGGGGGGGGGCGTTGTCAGCAGGTCTCTGAGGGGCGGTTTAGGGGATCGCCGGCACATCCCTGAGGGGCGGTTGAGGAGGGGGGGGCGTGGAAATGGCCGAGTCCCTGAGGGGCGGTTGGCCGACAGGTCTGTGAGGGGCAAGCTGTGGGGATGGCCGGCAGGTCCCGGAGGGACGGTTTTGCTGGGGGCAGATCTCCGGCAAGTCCCTGAGGAGGGGTTTTTGGGGTCGCCAGCAGGTCCCTGAGGAGCGAGGGGTGTGTGAGGCGGTCGCCGGCAGCCCCCTGAGGGCTCTGGGGGAGCCGTCGCCCGCAAGTCCCTGAGTAGCAGGGCGTGTGTGGAGGGGAATCGCCGGGAGTCCCCTGAGGGGCGGGCTTGAGGGGGTCCCTGGCAAGCCGCCGAGGGAGGTTTGGGGGGGGGGGGGGGTCTTTGGCAACTCCCAGAGGGGCGCCCTGAGGTCGCCGGCGGGCGCTCCCCGCGGCGGCGCAGGCCGAGCCGGGCGGGAGGGGGAGGCGGCGGCGGCGCTGAGGGAGACGCGGAGACAGAGCCGGCCGCGGCGCTGCCGGAGCCCGAGGCCCTGCCCGCGGCCCCCGCACGCACCTTCTGGCGGATTTGCCCGGACGTTGAGACTTTGCGGATGAGTTTCTGCGGGGAGCCCGGCTCCTGCTCCGGCTCGCTGTCCGACGATTCCTCCGCCGCGGCGCTGGCGGCGGCGGCAGCGGCGACCGCCCCGGCCTGGGGCTGCGCGGCGCCCGCCGCCGCCATGCTGCACGGTGCGGCGCGGCGCGGCCGGCGCCCCCTCCCGCCCCCGCCGCGCTCTGCAGCCGCCCGCCGCTGCGGCGACCCCTGGCGGCGGCCGCGCCCCGCGCCGCAGGCCTGAGGGGAAGCGCGGAGGCCGGGCCGGGCACGGCCTCCCCCTCACGGAGCTCAGCAGCCCGCCCCGCCCCAGCGTCGCTCACAGCGGCCCCTGCTCGGTCCGAGCAGCCCCGTGGCCGTTGGGGGCCAGAGAAACGGGAACCCCTGAGGAGGGGAGCCCAAAGGCCTGATTCTTGTGTTTCCAGCACTCCAGTTGTTCTGCTGCACGTAATAAAATAGCACAGGTGAATCCTGGGGAGCCTCCTGGCCCGAGGCGATACCTGTTGTACCCACCTCCTGCACAAGAAGGTACTTTGCACCTGCTCCATCTTACACAGTCACATTCAGGCTCGCCACTTTCAGCACCAAAGCAGCCCAACATCACTCTCGCCCGAGTCATCCTTTCCCCACACGCGCCATTCCTCGTGGGCTCCGTTTACATGAGGTAACTCTGCCCCAAAGCACTTGTTTCTCTCGTGTCCCATTAGCTGCAGCTACGGAACAGCATGGAGTGTTTCAGGTGGGATTTTGTAAAGATGGGCGAAGACAAAGCATGTGTCACCAAACCAGGCCCCTCAGCAGACAGCTAAACACAGAGGCCACATATTTGATGCAAGCCCTGTTCAAAAGCAGCAGTCTCAGAGATACCATGGCTCGCAGCACGCACCCCTCTCCTGGAGCTGGCTTTCTATAAATGGAGTCCCACCACTCTGCAGGAGACCGGGCCGCTCTCCTCCATCTGTAAATATGACTAGCAGCTACAGGTCTGACTTGGTGGAAGAGCGACATAACATCAGAACCAGAAAGGCAAGACGAGCCAAAAAGTTCCAGCTAGAGACCTCTCTTCATCTGACAGGTCAGTGTCTGCTGACTGAAGGGCAGAGGAAGGGGAGCTGAAGGAGCCAGCAGAACGTGCTTGCTCCCTCCACGAACGAGCAAACGTCCAGCGTGAGCTAAACAAAAGCCAATGTCTGAAAGCACGTTCCTAAGCCTAGGCAAAAGGACAGATTTAATAACCACCCTAACTCCTCCCCACTGCACAGCACAGCGCGCCGTGATTTTGTTGCACAGCTAGCTTACAGAAGTCATCACAGCAGATGAACTCGAGGCAGCGACGGAGGTGCTTCACAAGGTTGACATATAAGAACAGAATAATAATAATAAAAAAAAATAAATCAGGCCTCTAAGTTTTCTAGTCCCATACTTACAGGTCCCACAGCCAGGAACACTGAAGGAAACACCTCTGTGGAGGAAGCCACGCTTCCAAGCAAGACTGGAACACTGTCACACACTGTCCCCCCTCCTCCTCCTCCTCCCATCTTTAAAGGATTTCCTGAATACCAGCTCTCCGAGACCAGCATATTCACAACCAGGAGAGCAAACATGCTGCTTCTAGCAATTTCATCTAAGGTGAAACAGCTGTGACTCATGGAGCCAAACACCCTGACAGGTGGTATGAGGTGAGAGCACTGATGGAACTGCAAAATCAGCTGTGGTCTTCACTCTGCTTTCAGCAGCTTCATCAAGAGCAGTTTACAGAAGCAAAACAGAAGGCAGCTTTACTTTTAACCCAACGTATTTTAAGCACGAAAGACCACATATAAAGCCGTTTGGTTAAAGCCTTCAGACAATCCACAAAAGTAAGGCTTGTAACTGTGGTGGTGTCAGTAAGAAAGAACAAACAAGCCTCTGCTCAAAAAATGAGCCTGTATATAGAACAATTCTGCAGAAATGCCAGAGTGCAGCCCACGCTTTTCTCCAGAGCAGGCTGCTTTGGCTTGTTATAGTTATCGATCGTAAGCTAAGCCAGAGAGGGGGCAAGCTTAGTTTGTGCAGCCTCTGTGGTCTGAAGCAGGATGGAAGTGCAACACGCTTAACAGCGGGCTTTCACCAGGAGTCCCACTCCTGCTGGGAGGAAACGGACATCTCAAAAACGTCTCCCTCGTTTACTTCTCTGTTAAAAGCACATCGTTGTCAACTGAGATATAAGTGGGAAGCTCTTAATTCCATTTACCAGTGCGTAGGGTGGGCAACATATGTTTATGTTAATAAATGTAGGCCCTACATTCAGACTTTCCAGGAGAATTTAAACCAGACATCAAAAAGCAGATTTAGAGCAAAAACAAGAAAAAGAGAACACCAGTCATTTTACATGCAAAATGTAATTAGCTGATGCAACTCACTTCAGTCAAAATATAAGTGAGATTCAGGAAAGGATTAGACATTTACATGGATAATGAGAATATCCAGATCAACAAGAGAAAACAAAGTTTGCAGAACACAATCTCATTTCTTAGAGCATACACCGACCTCTGGCAGATGGATGTTGGAAAAGGCTCCTCGGGGCAGGCTGCCCCATAATTTCCTCCTTAATTTTACTGCACCCTCTTTTGAAGTGCTGTTGCATACAGGAAACTAGATTAAATATAGGCTCAGTCTGGACTAGCAGTTCTCTGCTTGGGGTTGTGTATAGGGAGCTTTGTTAAGGAATTCATGGACAGTGCACATTCCTCTCATCTTTAATAACATGGTTGTTAAGCATATTGCTAGAAAGCTAACATTGTATCTCAACATTATAGTCACTGTGGAAGATGACTTGCCAGACATGAATGGTACAGAAAATGGATGTAAGCCACACACGGGGACAGGGCAAGCACTGAGAATATTCACTAGATGAGTTTGGTAAAGCAGAAATGCAAAAGCAACCAAAAGGAGATAAAATCAGTTTTGTACAGTCCGCTGAGAAACTTCAGTGAATGACCAAAGGCTGCAAGCCAGCCTGTCAGACTAGGACTTGGTTCACTAATGTTTTGAAGTCAGAGACTCTTTGACACCAAGTAAACCTAGGCAGGCTGCACAAACCATCACTTCAGCTCTCAGCAGCGGTGAAAGCAGCCAACCTTTTTATTAGGTAGCCGTGAAAGCCAAAGTCATGGCATGGCAGCCTTCCTGTCCTCCTCTGGTAGCTCCAGTAAGCATCAGGTTTTGAGTTTGCTACATTCTTCTAGAGTTGAAGCTTTTAATAAGTAATAGAGATTCATGACTTTATGTCCACTGATCTCAGGGTTGATCCCTGGAAGACAATGCATGCACTGAGAACATGGAGTTTACTAGAAACTTATCTCCTAAATTTCTAATTGATGCCAGACTACGTAGCTTCTCTGGCAGCTTGTTCTTTCAGTCACTCATCAGTTGAGGATGCATTCTTATCTTCACCATCAGGCGTATCTTTTAGCTGTTGACGAGCAAACTCCTCAAATACCAGCTCTGCTTCACTGAAATGGAAGAAAAACAGGTCTTTCAAAATGATGTTAGCAATTTTTTTATACCAGCAGACTAAAGGCAACACATGGGAGGAAGAAGAGAAGCCCCAAGCAGACTCTGGTAATGTTTCCTTTGTCTTCAAAGGGATTTGTATCACATTCCCACAGGCACCGTCTTCATTGGCGGTGTTCTAGCTAGTATGAAAAGCAGTCGATTGAGCAAGTCAGGATACAAACTGAGGAGGTTTTCATCTGTACTGAATCATGTCCATTCCAGCTAAATATTTATCAGCTAGCTGAAAAGTCTGCAGCCTGAAAGAGTCTTTGTCTAGAAATAAAATGTGAAACCTTTCATCCTTATTCATTCTGTAGTAAAATATGGGCATGTGGTCAAACCTATTGAGTTCCTGAAACTTAGAGCTACAGATGATCAGCTGACCACAAACACATCCCTCCTCCAACGTGTTTCCTTAAATGAGTTTCACGTGGTCAGTCATTGCTGTTCAACTGATGGCAGTAATGTGTCAAGCCACAGTAACTTGCTCACTTTGGATTTAAGCTCATACTCTGTGAACCCAGTGGAGTTTTGGACAATTTTGAGGAGTTTTCAAAGGCTCAATGCACAACTGCAGCTAGAATGTGAAATATCATTAAAAGAAACTTACCCGTCCTTCCCTGCAGTCACCAGCATTCAGCAAAAGGAGGAAAAAAGACACACTAAGTAGTTAGAACCGTGGATGCTAAAACTAGCAAAAATTTATAAACTGACAAGACAAAACAGTGACAAGCACTAGGACTTGCAGCAATACAAGAATTCCAGGAAGTCTCAAAATGTGCATATGTGCACCTGATGAAGCAAAACTCAATCTCCCCAACGGAAAAGCACTCCAGCAATGTTGCCCAAGACATCAGAAGGGCTGAGAAATAGAGACAGATTTTCCCATTTATGCTGCTAGCGGTCACAGCTGTGAGAGACTCCGTGCATACACTACTACTCAGAGATGACAGCACTTGGGTGTCAGGAGGTCAGTCGATAAGTTGGTCTGTCACCGTGATTTAAGTAGTCAGCTGATGAGAAGAAAACATTCTTGTTCGATAAACATGAAGGTATTAAAAATCAAACGACATCAGAATACAGAAAGGCCTATGCGGTCTCTCGTTAGTTTATGCACTTGAGGCAATACTCCAGATTTCAACCTTCCCTAAATATAATCCCAAGACCTTTGGCACTTGTGCTTCTTCAATGGGATTTTTGCTAACCGCACCATAATGAATGCTGCTTACTAGCAGGGTTCCTTGGACGCTGTTTCAGCACAGCCTGAAATGAGCAGAATAGACTGTATGGCAGTGATGAAATGGGGGCAGGGATTTTTTTTTTTTGCTCTCACAATTACTTTATCTTTAGCAAGTAACCGTCGCTTCACTGGCTTACTTCTCATGAGTTCAAGTCAGGGAGCAAAGCACACCCAAGCCATCATCCTACAGAAGTCATCAGGGATCTGGGATGCTTCAGTGACTGGATGACTCGCTACCCGGAGAATTCCCACCCACACCGCACACTGAAATCAAGGGCAACAAGTGGAAACTAGCACTGCTGGAAAAGTCAGCATTAAAAGTGTGCCAAATAGGGCCACTCTAGCCAAAATGCCTCAAAGGATGGACCATGTAAAGACACTCATGATGGCATCTATCCAGACTCAGAAAGGACGGTTTCCTCTACTCACAGAAGCCAAGATGAAGCTGGAAAGTCTCAGGGCACGCATGCTTGATTGAAACGGATTTAAAATGAAATATTTTGAACTTTCAAAAATTTCCAACACATAAAGCATCGTTCCCATTTCATTTTTCCTCAAATTTTTATTCTTTAAATAGTCTGCCCTCTTTGAAGAGCGTTCATTACTATGGGAACAGTGACATCAGTGATGCGGGTGAAGCTGTGCGATACCCACCAGTGTGCTTTGAAGCCAATTTTACGAAATGGGTTGAAGGGGAAAAGTAGGTATTGTTTCAGTTGGGCATATACTTTACTGCCAGATAAATGCTAATTGAACCAATACTTAGGTAGTGTGGCAGCAGAGTAATGCTTAGCATATACCTCAGATGTAAGATTACGTTCCAAGATGCCCTTCTTTACCTTCAGGCTGCTACACTAACAGATAGCTTGTTAAACGCTATTAGCGCCCTAGCAGGAGTTAGGCCCATTCCACACAGTTCTCTGGCTGTCCCGTGGCTTATTTAACATTATAACACTGAAAAATTGTCTGGATCCTGAGAATGGGTAGGCTTTTTCCTTTTTTAACTGGCATCCCAGCAATTGTTTTGAGGACTGGGACGGGAGGGGGCTGTGTTCAAGGATCCACGAGGCTCCAGAATGTCATCATGCTCTCTGCAGAGGGTTTTCTGCAAGCTTTTATTATGCGGCCACAGAAAAGATTCCATCTAATTAAAGTTGTGGCATATGGTAATTTTCATTATAAGCTTGCTTTTAACCTCTCTTAACTTTATGGTGGGGGAAAAAAAAAAAAAGGGAGTGGGCTGTGTTATTTTTCAAAACATTAAAGTGCTTAAAAAATTAACTAATTTCTGAAAGTTAGAATACCAATACAGGGCAGGTATAGCTTTAATATTAAAGGGACAAAGCATTTACGGGTTTCTTGAGACCAGCCCTTTTGTGCAAGTTTAACAAGGGAGCAGATACATGACCATCTGCTGAACAACAGCCAAAACAAAGGCCAGTGTCCAAGACATAGGTCCACAAAACGTAAAACATCAGGAGAAGGGCAGGAAAACCCCAGACCGAAGAATTCACGCTGAGGCCACGGCCTTGAGAGAAACCCAGCAGGAGCCGCTGGGCTAACTGCTGACTGGGAAAGGTCTTCATGTCTGGGAAAGGCATGAAGATACACAGCCCAGTTTGAATCTATCTTTAAAAGAAACAGATCTCTATCCATTTTTGTCAACCGGTGGAAAAGACAGCCTGCCAATGTGACAGGAGCTGCTTCGCCTAAAAATAACCACCTGTGAACCACATGGGTCCAAAAACAGTTGCAAAACCAGCACACATGAAACATGCAAATGCTGGCCTACAAGAAGTCCGAGGCAAGGGAGCTATAAATAAACATGGGAAAGGAAAGGTAGCAAGCCGTTCCTTTGCTGTCTCCTCCAGGCACAGGAAAGAAAGAGCAAGCAAACCGCAATAGCCATGCACTCTGACGGACCCGCGTTTCACTGCCTGATGAACACTTCGGAGCTCGCTCACAGAGGGCAAAGCACTCTGCTGCGAAACAAAGCACGCAGCAGTTCACCACGCTCGCCCCAGTTTGGCCCTAAAAAAATTAAACCGTGTTCTTGAGAAGGTTATTCTTCTGAGGTTCTCTACACTCAAATCAGCCCTGCGTGATTAAATACACTGATGCTATGCGTCTTTTATTTACTTTTGCCGTAAATCACCTTGGCTAGCGAAGGGAAAAGGACATTGCCCCACTGCAAGGAATAAATGGTAATACGTGGCATTTTTAAATCCCACTTCAGCTTTGACTCTAAGTTGCTTGCTTTGACTGCTTTCCTTTCTCCCAGCTGTGCCTTAAGATGAAGCGACAGTCAAGTAAGCGGGGAGGTACAACAGGCAAGCTGCTTACTACTGACTCATCAGTAAAAACAAAAAGTAACGGAAAAAGAAGATAAGGAGTGATCTCAAAATTCCCTGTGCATGCACCCCTGCCTACACCCACCACAGAAGCTGCCGAACAAACCAACAAAGAAAAAAAGCCATTTTTGGGGGCCTCTGGGAGTCTAAACGCTGTTTAAGCTCCATCTCTGCAACTAAGTCTTGATTTGCTCGATTACAAATTAAATGGTATTTCACTAATGAAAGGCATTTTATTTCTCAGAGTTTATGAACTTAGGTGGTAGAATAAGAATTTTAAAAGCATGAACCCACAATTGGGAAGAGTGACTAGGCATAGGGCACGGTAAACTACCAGCCAAGAACGCTGGGAAGAGTTTTAGTTTACAAGCTTCATAGAGAAGGCTGGTTTATTCTCTGTAATGAGCTCAGACACCACATTCCAGCACAGTTTTCAAGTCAGCTATGTAGGCTTCAGAGGAATTTTCTGCTGTTACAGTATTTTTTTTTTTTTTTTTTTTTTTTAAGAGAAAGCATTTATTTCTCAAGTTAACCATTTGTAAGGCTTTCCCCACGGGATAGCTCTTGAAACTACTGGTATTTTTTTTTCAATTTATAAGAAATTTGCAGTCTCCATCTGTACAAAATGCATGAACTGTAGCTGTCTTCTGACAGTAAGCTCCTGGAAGGCTTTGATGTAGCAAACAATACGTGGGCTGTGCCTTTGGTAGAGGATGTGTTGGGGGAAGCGATCTGAGAAATATTGCAGTTCTCCATTTCCCTTGTAAAGTCTTCTGCCCACATCCTTTTGAGTGCACTATATGAAGGAGTGTATCTATCAGCCGTCCTTTGAAATGATCTTAGAAGGGAGAACTGACTGACTTCCATTTTTCCTCATATTACAAGTGCTTCTGCTGGAATTATCTGCCGGAAGCATAAGTAATAAAAAGTGGGTTGCAGCACCTCGAACACCAAAAAGCATCCCGTAAAAAAATTCACACCGTTCTGAAACTGTAAAATTCTTTACAGTTGCCTAAGCCTTTAGAAGATCCTTGTTTGAAGTTCTCAAGCTTTTCTCCCTATCCGTGACAGCTCCAGATTTTGTAGCCCTGAGCTGCCCCACCTGCCCTGCGAGGCTCCCCATGGACACTAGATGGCCCTCACCAGCCACCGCTGCCGGGACCGCTGGTGGCAGTCCCAACTCCTCCCCGAGTGCCTGGGAAGGGGAATTGCCGCAGGAAAGGCTGAGGGAAATGCTTCAAGTATGTACGAGCTACCAGAAGGGGCAGGAGACCCTTGCTAAAGTGGCTGTCCCACAATGCATCACCCACTCAAGGTCACGATCAAGTGTGCAGCAGTGTCAGTGTTTTCGCTGGCAGAGCTTTGCTGCCCTGCAGCGTGAAAATGGAACCCGCAGCCTGGGCACAGTGACGCCGACAAAAGCACTTGCTTCACAGCACCTTCTGCAAGGTGATCCAACATTACCAGTCCTATGGACCAACACGCAGGACCCGACGCCCACCTCACAGGCCAGCCAGAGGCAGCTTTGGGCTGCGTGGCTGCTGTAGCGTATCCTGTGCTGCCCCTCGGTGACGTCTCCTTTGCGGCCACAGCAGAAAGGGAGCGAGAGGGGAACAGGCCTCGTGGATTTGTCCTGAAGGTGCTTCCTACACTCACTGTGTTACTCTGCTGGGGTGTAACACGCACAAAAAGCTTCTCCTATGAGCATGTTGCATGCCTGTGCCGAGAGGCCTTGCTGGCACAGCTCACGGCAGGGGTTTTCCCAGTGGAAGTGGGAGTTTCCTATGGTGCAATTCTCAAAGAGGAGTGAAGATATCTACCTCTGCCCACTCCAGCACATCCGTAATTAGCAAACAGCGATTCCCAACCAGAGCAACTGAGCGTGGAGAGGATCACCAGTCTCTTCTCATTGCTCACACGCGATTCCTCCAACAATTTCACACAATAAGGACTAAAGTCACCGCTCTCTAACGCTTCCAGTATAGAACATGGCATCTATGTTGGGATAACTCCTTTCATAGCCTCTTTCATGTCCTTCCAATGGTCATGTTCTCACATATAGCTGCTTTGGTTAAGTTTGGGCCCAAAGAGAAAAAGAAAGAAAAAGCAGTGCAGAAGCAGCCGTGGGTTTTTGTTTGAAGCCCATGAAAGTCTGTCCAAATACAGGGGGCAGGACAAGATGACTCATCTGTATCAAGCCCCAACATCAGAAAGCTGGCATACTGTTTTGTGTTCCAGCTTCAGATGCCACAGAGGAGCTCCTGTACAGGCTGTGGTGCAAGCACCTTGCAGTTCTTGTATGCTCACCATTAGAGAACAGAGCCAGCCAGGGCCTGAAGAAGTGGGAGGAGAACACAGATGCTCAAGACGGCCTGCAGTTTTGGCATCGGATCCAAGCCCTGGCATGCCTGGGGAAGGCTAGTTCCTTACACCGCTTTAAAGTTCCCACACTTTCATTTACTGACATGACTATGAAGAGACATTCCTCTCACGTACCTGCTGAACATAAAGGCCACAGCACAGACACCGTGGCCAATGCCACATCAACATAACGGGGACTCTAAAAAAATCACTTAACAGTTTATCACGTCTTAACTTTGCTTAAAAGCATTTTGCTTTTTACAATGCTCATGCCTCTTAGGTGTTTCCTGTGACTCATTCTTGTTTGGTGTATTACAATCCGGCGGAGAATTGTTGTCCACCTCATCCAGGACATTTTGCACAGTAGTCATGAGATTGAACTGTGCAGTGCTTCCTCAAGCCCCTGTGCTTTGTATTGTGACTCCGTAGATGAAAGACAAAAAGGGAACATGACCCATTTCCACCTGTCTCCCATCTTAGCATCCCTTCTCCCCGTTATTTTGGGCCTTGAGATTGAGATCTATATACACACGCATATACATATACACACACACACAAAACAGCCCCCATACTGGAGTCTTGTTGATTCTAAAGGCCTCCTGTAGAACAAACCACTATAAGCCTTGCAAAGGTAAGATTTCACGTCAGTCTGTTAATGAAGAAAGGCAAAAACCAGGCATAACTGACCTGCTGGGTTCTTTTCCTCAGGTTTGGGGTGCATGAGACGGAACGGCAGCTCTGTGCCCACTTCACTTTGGGGAGAAAAGAGAATTCATCAGACCCACAGCTCCATTCACGCCTGGTTCAGTACCCTTCCCACCTGCGGCCAGCCCGAGCCCTGAACTCCGGCTTCACCCGTTCTTTCATCTTTTTCCAATCATAATTTTCCCCTCAAAAAGAGTTAAACTGATTTCTCCACAAATAGCCCAGGCTTAGCCACTTTAATAAACTGGGTTTATTAAGTGCTGAATGTACTCGCCTGTACATAAAACCAGAAATATTTTTGTACTTGCTTAATTTTCACAGCTGAGTGCAATTCTTATTTCTGTCAGGTTAGGGGAGAGTTAATGGTGGCAGGTTTTTTTAGGGAGGCAGGACAAGGAATAGGAAAGAGGGTAAAAAAAATTCATGAATTAACAACTACAACTGCATGGTCTGAAAAGGAAGATGACATTTACCTGGAAGTGAGGTCTCCCAGCATGCTACAGAAGAAAACAAGGAGAAAAACACAACCATATTTAGTGCCTTTCCATTCCAGCGCTCTACCAAATGCTGTTTTATTGGTGGGCTATTGAAATCTCCTTCCTCGTATTCTCCTCTCTACTTGCCACAAAGCACAACATCCAAATAAACTTGGTTTTGAAAAAGGTAATTTTCGTTTTTCATGTTCTTCCCATGGAGAAAGAGTCTAAGTTTTTGAAATCCTGACCGAGTGTTGGGCATGGGTCCTTTCTTGGGAGCCAAAGGACAAGGGCAATCGGAGGACCACAGATGGCAGCAGTCATTCTGTCATGCTTTAGGCAAATCATTGACTCATTTTTATACTAGAAAGAAGGCTAGATGAATGAAATACAAATGTAAACAGTGACTATCACCAGAGTTATCCTTGTCCTCTTTCGCACTGTGTGCTGGGGACTAGCTCGTGTTGATAGCATCAGTACAGAACCTGAGCTACGGTGTTGATGACTCTCAGGCAGATGTCTCTACCTTCTGCTCTGGGAGAACGAGAATGCCAACATAAAGGCTCACACAAAGTTTCGCTTCAGTTCTCGCAAAATAAGTTATGGCTTTGAAACAGAAAATTTCAATGCAAACCAGAGGTTCATACTTCAGTCATAAAGTCACACGGTACCTAAGGAAGGTAATCCAGCCCCTCTGGCTCTGGCAAGTTCTTTGGATAGGCCAAGACTGATTTCCAGGCAGTTTATGCTTTAGAGGAGGCCGGATATGCTACAACACTAGGACTAGACTCTAAAGAGTCTGTTATTCTTACCCTGGAACAGTGAGCTTCACTTTGACCTTGTAGGAAACCAGAATCCCCATCACTGTCTTGTCTATTCCGTCCTTAATACTAGCAGAGAAAACAGACAGCAGCGTTAGGCAGCACGGCAACAGAGCGACAATATACGGCTGCAGCAAGAACTGGGTGAACATCCTATTCTCCTGACAGGGACAGAGCGGACGAGCCCCAGGGACAGCGAATACCTCTCCAGATCTGTGCTCACTGTTTAGCCTGAACAAATGCGACAGGTTAACTCATGCGACGTAGACCAACCCATTTGGACACACATTTAGAGTACAAACTCCTGACAGGAGTGTCTCCTCCATCCTCCCCGCTTCTCTATAACCCTCCACTAGCTAAGACCATTTAGAACTCTACTCACATGGTACTAGAAGCCAAGTTGGTGTCCTCATCCTTTAGCTTTCCATCCAGAGCTATTTCCCGGTTCTCCCTGTTATTTGCTAGCAAGGGCAAAAGTATCAGTGTCTTGGTCAGGCTGCTGTTTGGCTGCACCTTTTCCCTGAAAATAAGCAGTAGGTGAGAGAAGGAAAGCGATACGGTGATTTGTGTCACACAACCCAAACCAAGAGAATTTCAAAACAGATTACACACCCATCCAAAAGGAGCGGGATTTATCTGTCCAAATTTAGTTGTCTACAATGCAGACATCTACATCTAAACTGGTCAGAAAAATTCCCTTTATAATCAGCAGAAAGGAACAAGCACTTGCAGAAAATCATTAATTTCACATTAAGGCAGACTGCTAAAGTAGGTCAAACTATGCTGCAAACCTCTAAATTTGGACAAAATAAATCCTAGTTTAGAAGACCAGTACTCAGTGGAAAACGTGCCCCTAAGCTACAGGAGAAAAAAGCCAGAAAAATATAAAATATCCGTGTGTGCCCAGCTCTCCTCACAAAGCAGGGTTCAATGCTGCACTGCCAATGCAGTGCAGTGCAGAAGCACAAGTGGTTCTCCACACTGTCAATAGGCTCGAGGTTTTTATGGGCTTCCTGAGGCCAGAGGATACCAAATGAAACGGTGCAAAGACGACTGACCTCAAGCTAGAGCATCCATGACTTCCACCCAAACAGCAGCACCTTTCAGAAAAATGTTGCATCTCTATTTAAAGATTTCAAGCAATGGGGAGCCTTCCACAGCCCCCGCTAAGTTTTTCAAGTAGGTAACTGCTCTTCAGACAAAACCCCCTCTTCCGCAACCTCCCCCTGTTCCCCGAAAAAAGGTGCAGGGTACCTGCTGGCTAGGAGAAAAGGAGACCGGCTGCACCTAGAGAGCAGAGGTGGTGTGGGGAACACACACAGGAGGTGAGGTGAGAGGAGAGAGCACTGTAACAGCGGGCAACTGCAAGACTATAGCTAGGAACACCTCCCATTACTGAGGAGGAGGGTAATTAAAGGGTATGAAAGAGGAAGAAGGGATAAGCAGAGCATTCACTCACTGTGCTTCCTCAGCAGCTACCACTTTTGTATAGTAGTCACTGGAGTACAAAACCACGTTGGCGACCTGTTCCACTGAGTGAGAAAGGAGAAAGCGGACCATCAGTTGTGCATAGGCATCAGAAACAAGATCGCTCCCCCCTCCTCGAGTCTCAGGAATGGAAGACGTGATGAGGACAGCAGCAAAACCCATCCATTTAGAGCCCGAAGGGTCAGGCAGCCTGACCAGGATAGAGACCAACAGCACGCAAATGGCCAAAGATTATCTTCCCTGAAAGGCATTCAGCCTTGATTTGGAGACAACAAAAACTCGATAACCCACGGTTTCCCCTGGGAGCCTGCTCTTTCCGTTATGAAGATCTCCCTCTTCTTCTCTAAGCGTGTCCACTTTTACCTCTGGTCACTGGTATCTCCTGTCTATCTGTAGTCAATGCGTTTGCATTCAGGAGACACCAGCATCGAGCAGACTGGATACCAAACTGCAGTCAAGAGCCTGCGATAATAAATAGCTTATATCCTCCAATCACACACCAAAAAATACCCCATAGGGTAATTCTGACTGAAACGCTGATGAGGAAAGAATCTGGGGACCCACAAGATCTTTTTAAGCCTGACAGAGGCGTGTCAGCCTAAAAATATTTGGGAATCACTAGACAGCACATCCAAAACCAGCACTGAATCGGCTTTCTCTAGTATAGGGTTTTGTAAAAACCTCAGCAGCTTCGTTCCCTCCTTGCCTTCCCTTCTCTTTCTCATCTTTTGTCTCTCAGACTGGCTTGCACAGGTCCACGTGCAATGGGGCTCATGGGGTGAAAACACGCAGTGCCACAAATAAAACGCAGGCACAGCACTGAAACTCCTCTGAAACTCAGCCCCTGCCCTCGGCTTCCTCAGGAGGAATTACACCATCGCTGGCAGAGCAGATGTTTCTAACGTCACCAGATGTTTCTGAAACCCCAAGCAAAATTGTATGCAACCTAGGCACGTTCAGAGTCAGCAGGAGTTGACAGGGAAGCCCTTCCCACCGGCCTCTCAACAGAGGTGGATTTCTCCCCACAGCACCTGCCTTGCCCACTGCAGGCGTCAGACCTTTTTTCTGTTTACCAGAGGGGACATGACAGTACCTGAAATTAAGCCATACAAGTAACCATGGGAGTTGCAGTGTTTCACTTGATGAACAGCAAACAAAAAGCAACGGACAGGGTGGAGGAACAAATTCCTGCCTTGTCCCATGCTGCCTGCTTAAGCTGTTGCAAGCGCTAAATCCTGTCTGGTTTTCAGCCCTCCCACCATTCCTCTACCCCTCAAAAGAATCCCAAGCAACAGTAAAAACATACCCTGGACTTTGATCTTCTTCACTGTTTTCTCTGTGCTGTTGTTGATGGTGACAGTGACCGGAATGGGCTCACCGTGGTAGTACACCTAGAAGGAATCTGATGCTCAGAAATCCAGCCAGGAGGCCTCTCCCAAGCCCTGAACCCCTCTCTCCCTCCCAGATTAAATCTTCTCACAGAGGCCAGATAAGGCAAGATGACCCTTTCTCAAG
This sequence comes from Rissa tridactyla, assembly GCF_028500815.1. Classification (NCBI taxonomy): domain Eukaryota; kingdom Metazoa; phylum Chordata; class Aves; order Charadriiformes; family Laridae; genus Rissa; species Rissa tridactyla. Next base: position 11,502,282 of record NC_071471.1, read on the forward strand.
GATTCCCGACCCTTTCTTCAACGATGTATTTAGCCTCAAATGCATCTTTGTAATGGGGTCTTGGCCTCCCCTAACAGTAGCTAATGAGAGGAATGACATTAGAGCCCTTGAGTGGAGGCCAAGTCAGTCTCAGCTGAGACCATCCAACTAACAGCCAAAGTAGCTGCTGCGGGCAGCAAAACGCATATTGGCGTGCTGATACTATCACGCCCGCGGCCCCGGGCAAACTCCTTACCTCTTTACTGAGGCAAGCTTTCAAGTGTAACGGCTTGGTGGACATGAAGAACTGCCAGGTGGTCTCCGCACAAGGTTGGGGTCCTGGGTTTTCTGGAGCGTATTGCACCTTACGGATCAGCAGACGTGCAGAGTTCCTGGGAAGCAGCAGAGGACAACACGGTGGTACTTTGTGCTTGGCAGAGGCAGGAGCTCTGCATTCACATGTGCTTACACCCAGGAAATCCAACGGCAAGAGGGGCAAGCCTGAACAATCGGCCAAGGTGCGTTACTGAACCGCTCACCCCTTTAAGAAGGGCAAAGCTGAAGACAGAGACACATTCTGTTACCTCTTATGAATTCTCTCTTCCACATTCTCTGTTGAGAAAGCTTTCACCTCAAAGTCCACCCCACAGCTCTGCCAGAGAGAGAGAAGACAGCTGTGAAATCAGTGTCAGAAGCCAAGAACATCTGTAGATGTTTAAACATCCTTCTATACACCAGAAATTGGCAGATTCCTGCCAGCTGCGAATTCTTCTGGCCTCCTACCATTGTAATAGAGATTCCTGCCAAGGCGTGCGGCAGCACCCACCTGTTCCACAAGTTCCATAACCGAGGCTTAGTGCCTAGCCCTTGACCGATGACATCCCTACTCCTCAAAGGCTTCCTGTGAGAGCAGTGCTGTAGAGGTCTCAGCACACTGCAGGCCAGAAGCCTGAGCAGCCTGCAAGACTCCCCAACCCGCCTTGAGTTTCTGAACGGCTTTGTAATGCCAATACCTGTCTTGGGTCAGCCTTATTTCCCAATGTCTAAAGGCCAATCGGGCCAAGCTGACCTGTGTTTTAACGGGTTTTTACCGGCATGGGACATCTGTGTGAGTCACAGATAACTGTCTACAGAGCAATATGGGAGTTTTTGCTGGAATATCGTTCCTTGGCAAAAAACACAGCTTATCCTTGTGGCATTGGATTCTACAACCTGCGTCCCACCTTGCCCGGCTGTTAGTCTAGCTCAGCTGTTCAGAGAGCGTCCAGTGAAGTATAAAAGGAATATTTTAAATCGTGTCAGAAACCTTACAAAACCTCTCATTACCTGGTGACTTTTACTCCAGGGTTTTTGCTGTGTTTACACACACATGCAAGCCAGACCTCCTCTGCATTTGTTTTAATTCAGAAGCAAATCTTAACACGTGCTATTTATAGCGGTCTATGAGATTTTAGGCACTCAGTCTCCTTTTCTCTCACGTAGCCTGACAGCTACAATCATTTTATGCACAGCCAACCCGCAAATCATGTGGTACCCTTAAGGAAAACACAAGCATTGCAGATTTACTGGCCTTGCTGCTATTTGACTCGATTCCCTTTCTCATTCTGAGGACTTAAATTCCAAGTCTGTGACACGCACTTGTAGCTCTCAAGTCAGGCTCCTGACATTTGTGGCGTAGCGCAGTAAACCCTGGCATCACCTTATTCTACTCTCAAGGTAGCCAAATAAAGTCACGTGACTTTTTCCATATGACTTTCCCCGTCCACGATAAGCACAAGCGTCCCATCGGTCTCACCTTATCAACGTCACGAGGTGCAGGCTGTAGACAGACTGAACAAGGCAGGTAATCTGGAAACTGAGGGAGGAAGAAGGGAAAAATACCTCAAAAGCTGTATTACAAAGATTTCCAACTCTGCGATGCTCTAATTAACACATTGCTCACAAACGGTACAAAACAATCCCGAAGACAACAGGCCACTTGCTGTAATATAGTAACCCTTTGAAGTTCTGGTGAAGATAGGGGCCTTAATGTACTGAACAAGTCCCTCTAGTCAAAAAATGCTGTAATAGCCAAGGAAGGGGAAAGAAGAAAAAAAAAAAAGGAAGAAAAAGAAGAGAGAAAAAGTAAAACAAGCCCAGGCACGTGAAGCACCTGGTCTAAAAATCAAACAGAGCCTTAGAGGCACAGCTTAGAGAACATCTGGCTCCCCACCCAAGATGCTCAATATGGCTCACAGCAGTGCTGCTCACTCTTCACGTGGGCTTGAAGCTTGAGCAAAGCTTCTCTATGTCAGAAACACAACTAAGGCCACAAAGACCAGCCAACTACCAGCCAGTGCCCATTGCTCCTGGCCTCGGCAGGGCCAGCAACTCCAGGTGTCAACTGGGAAGGCTGCAGAGTAGCTCATGGAGACCAAGTGCTACCACCCCATGAGAGACTCCGTTAGTTTGAAGATCACTAGATTGTATTTGCGTGGTTAATATTACAATATTAACATTATTAACATTACTATTAACATTATTAACATTACATTATTGTTAACATTACAATAGGTACCAACCCATTTAGCAAAATCATTCAAAGACTTATTTGTTGCAATATCTGAGCATGTGGTTTTCAAACCTGGATCTTCCTAGGGAATGCTAAAGCAGACATATCACTGACAGTACTGGAAGCACATCCCGTCAGAATCAGAATTTGGCAATGAGCCGTTATTTGTTGACAACATCTGGTAAAGAGCCCTTCATCCATTTGTTTGATCCATACAATTTTAAAGAGAAAGGATTTGGCAATTTCTTTATGAGCTCCAAGGCAACGGTATAAAGTATTCCAGCCCCTCAGGAAGGGGGAAGACAAGGATATATGGGGCTGTTTCTAGCATAAAGCCATTGCATGTTCCCTTGCCTTTTCAAGGAAAGCACTTTTCACGTGCAGTTAGGGTCTTCTTGCACTTTACCACTCAGGATGGCGAAGAAAAAAAATTGGTACGTTACCTGTCACTCAAAATTGGAACTTTGCATAACATGAATTCGCTATTAATCCCTGTCTCTAGTCCATCACTGAGCCTCAGCAGCCTGGTAACAACAGGCAAGGAGGAGAGGGTCAGAGGCTCTTAGGAGATACTTACCGTAAAGAAAAAGGGATAAGCATTTTTCCCCAGCTTCTTTAGCAGAGATTCCTGCAAGTGGGAGAGAGTCTCTGGCTTGTCAGCAGGTGGGTACACTTGGACCCTGGAGAAGAACAGGTCCCGTCGGAAGGTGAGGCCAATCACATCAATGTCTTCTTGGCCGTACCGGAAAGCACAGGTCAGGGACACGTACACTGGAAAGAAGCACATGACGGGTAAAGCAGGCAGCAGGCTAACAATGCAGCCGGGGCGGGGGGGGATGTAAAATCCTCCTGCTCTATAGAGTCAGGGAAACCCATTTCAACGCTGTCGTGTAACCCGTAAGTATTCATACCATATGTAACAACATACATTACGTTGAGTGAGAAGCCCATTCACTGGGGAAGAGAGTTACATTTCTACCCTTGAAACAATAAAAAGGGTTCTATCTCAGCATCTCACTTCAAAAGAGGACTAACAATCTCTGGAACATACGTTGCATAAAACCTCAAACCTTTTTTCCCCTTGATAATTGCAGGATCCACCAATACAACGCCATCTGAAAGAAAGGGAAAAAAATAAAAGAGATTAAGAGAAGAAAATCAGGGCTGAGAGAGCAGGAAGGGCAGCATGTATCCTTATGGACTTACCTACAGGTTCCACGTTCCCCATGTTATCAATGAAGTCCCGCTTTCCCAGGTAGATGGTCAGCTGCAGGGAGAAGATGATGGTGGTTGAACTACGAAGTGTTGTATTTGGGTGTTGGGTGGGGGGACACAGCAGAGAGCTGTAAATCTTGTAGAAATCAGAACAATTCCATTTTAAACGGAATTCTTTTTTTCCCAGCAAATATGCGATCCCCACCAGAGTCAACAGGATTATTCACGTGCTTCAGGACATCGGAATTGAAGACCTGATGTAAACCATCGCCCAAAAGTATATACTTGGACATTGGACAAAGAACTATAGATGTAAAGATTTTTGGTGCCATCAGGTTGAAAAGACAATGATTCAGCTTTGTTTTAAATGCTTTCCAGCAGGACTACAACCCAGGGGGAGTGAGAGGCGAGTTGCCTTCCTCTTGTATTATAATACATGGGAAGCTTGCCCTATAAACGCTGTTTACATCACCTCCTCAAACTTGGCACTAAATACAGTTCATGGTCCTTCTTCGGAAAAAAAGGAAGGGGGCAGGAAAGAGCTTTCTAACGTCTCCAGTCAGACTACAAATAAAAGTCATACCCATGACTTTTATATATAGAAATATATATATTTATACCCATACCTATATAAACCCATTATTGTGGTACTTACAGCTTTGTCCCGGGTGCTTTTTTTGAAGATAACTTGTTTATTAGCATTCTTCCCACTCGCCCCTGTCTTTTGAGACTCAGGGCAGCTCATGGTCAAAGATGGGTGTGTGACCGTGCGTGAATGAAGCTTTTCTGCCCCAAAAGGTCCTGGGAAAGATGTCAGGAAAAAAACAGGTGGATGAGATAAAAGCAGAATTATATTTGGTGGGTAAAGCACTCTACTCCCAGGTATAGTTTACCAAAGACTATTTCACTAGATACTCAGGCATGGCACAGAAGGTGGCTTTCTTGTCATTTTTGCAGTTCCTCGTTAAAAAAAAAACAAACCAAAAAACCAAACAAACAGAAACAAAAACCAAACAACCAAACATAAAAACATCTATTTAAGAACAGCTCTTCGGAAACATTACAAAAGACCAAGAACTCTTTTTAATTGATATTAAAAAAAATCAGAAGACCAATAGAAGAATCTTGAGGGGAAGGGAGAAGCTTGGCCCTTGCAGAGAGGTTTGTAGAGAGTAATTTTGTGACAAAATCCATAAGAGTACAGATAAAGGTAATCTCATCAACACAAGGCACTGCAGTTTTCAAAAGGTACCTCAAGGTTTGTCGTCAGAGGCTCCAAATTGTCATGAGGTAAGAAGGAAGGTCACCTCACTCATTAATAATGGGATAAAATTTAGAACATCAATACATAAGGGTTTGGGCTTCTTTCGGCGTTTGGACTGTTTTGGGGGGTTTTGTTTGGTTTTTGGGTTGTTTTTTTATCACTGCAAGTATATAACAACGCAGTCTCATCCGTCCTGGGACATTTGCTGTTGAGCGTGTCCTTGAATGAATGGAAAGAAGGCTAGATAAGGAGCGAACAGCCTGCCCACAGACACAAGGCTCTTCTGGATTCCCCAAAATAAAGCTGCCTACATACCCATAGACCGGCTAGGTGATGAAATGGCGTACGTCCTGTAAGAGTAAGTGAAAAGTTCTGCGCTCAAAGAAAATACAGGTATAGTCTGACATGCGCAGTTATGCTCAGCATCAATTAGGAAGAATGTCTTGACATAAGCAGAGTAATTACTAGGAAATAACACAGCCGAGAATGCCATTTATACCATTTTAGAACCCTTCACATACCCACATCTTGTAACGCAGCACGCTCAGTCTAAGACCTAGAAAGGTGGTATATATTGGTAAGGAGTCAGACCAAACCCAAAATGGGAACTCACCTGTCCAACTGTATTTTCCTAAACCAGAACCGAATGTAACCCCTTACTTTCAGGGTATCATCGAACTCAAAACGGAACGGACCATCAGAATAAGGCCCAGCTACCTGCCCAGAAAGGTAACAAGTATAAACAGGAGTAGGAACAGCTCGTACCCAAGAAAAAAACACAAGTAGAATAAGATTCTTTGGGGCAGGGGAGAAGAAAAGAGGGGAAGGGCGGCAAAAGGGCAGAAGAGAGAGATGTCCAGAAAACCTACGTGTTAACGAAGTGAAGGGAGATTATTTTTTCATTTTGCCCTAAGTCATAAAAAGCAGCATCCCATAAAGTGATCAGACAGCAAATTCAAAACAAAGTGAAGCGTTTCCTCACATAACACAGGACTCAAGAGCAGAGCGCGTTGCTGCAGAAGGCTCTGGAAATCACCAGCGTGAGTTGATTCAGAGGATTAGATGCGTTCACAGGGAAAAGGCTTTTGGCAGACATCGGACAGGATGATCTAGGCGCGGCCCTAACTGGAAGACTCTGAAGCGAAGGAGCAGCATCAGGAAAGGACGATGCTCCACGTATGTGCCCTGTTCTTACACTTTTCCCTGTTGGACCTGTGTGGATAAGTATGTATTGTGTTACACTGTCAGAGCAACAGTCCGTCTACGGCCATCCTTGCAGTTTGCTCCCATTCTATTTTGCTTCTTTCTTTTCCCATTTTAAAACCATTTTGAGAGTAGAAACAGTTTCTTGGGCCTATTTGCATACAACAGCCTGCAGAAAAAGCAAATACTTCCCTTCTTAGAAAGCTAGAAAAAATGTAAGGTAGAGATTCAAGACCTACCTTACACGTGTTTTAAGCATTTCTATTTTTAAGAACTATAGGTAGGTTTTCCAAGTCCAGGATAGTATTTTTTTGCTGAACAGACACCCTACTTACACCGTAGACCCAAATAACCAAACTAGCAAATAACATTAAATACCTTGCTATGTTCCAAATGCCACAGGAGCTGCCACGGCACAAAGACGTGAAATCCTAAACCCCTGAGGAGAGGTGGATGTTCCACACGGCCGCGTCCTACGCTTCTTCGCATCTACTAGAGGGAATCACTAACCTCTTTGCAAACAAGGAAGACAATTTGTAGGGGATTTGAAAGCACGTCTCTAGTTGCGTCCATCCAGGATTTCAAGAATTAATCCCCCTCCAAAAGCAAATATTGTACCCGGGCTAAGATCCAACTGGAAAGTGGTTAAGTCAGCAACATAAAGCATTAACCTAAGGAAGCTCAGATCGTCAATGAAAAGGTCTACAATGTCATACTCACACACTTTGTAAGGACTACAGACTTACATAAAACAGGATGGTTACTGAAAGCAGCTTTATTCTAAAGCTCTTTCTCTGTCTTCTTCCTAGGGTTGCAAACCATCCAGCCTGGTAAGAAGCTGAACAGACAAGAGCCATTTATGAAAAAGAGTTTATAAAACACCAAACCAAGCCTCTATAAAGAGATGCCGTTATGAAGGACTACCAAACATTGAGAACTCATCATCGCTAAGTAGTTTATCTGTTAGTGCTCCACCAGCATCCCATGGGCATGCTGATGCAAAACAGTATGTTGCTAGCTGGTACACCTCCCCTCCTTCATTTATTTATGGAGCGAGGCACAACATCCATCGTGTAAGACACATGAACAGAGATTTCAATCAATTTAGCCTTTCTGTTCGGGAATGTCCCAAGAACAGATTTCCATCCCCTCCCTCCATTAATTTAGCCTTGATATTATGCACAGGAATGCGTAATTTTTGGCTTGCAAGCTGCATGAACAGCTGTAGCTTTCCTCTGGGCTGCATCTGTTAGTTTGATTAGAAAGACCACATGATATCCTTCTCTACTTGCCAGCCCCAGCAGCACCCTCCATATCTCAGGCAACCTCGCAGTCACAAATCAAACTTGCTTTTTGCAAACAATCACTAGCATTTGCCTGAATATAGTGATCTGGGTACACAAATTATTCCAAAAAAAAAAAAATTAATGCAGATCCAGCATTCCTCGGCTCTTTCAGTGGTTTACAAATTCCAGCAACATTTTATTAACTGGAGGTGGATTATTTGGAAAGCGTAATCACTACTCTGTTTAATCAACTCTGGCAAACGCAAACCAGGCAGCCCTAAACCAGAGACATTCCACATGTGCCTGTGCTTCTGAAGGAAAGCCAGATCCTGGTTGCAGGAAGTAGGGAAGAGACCCCAGAAATTAACTCGCAAAATCAACATGTTGTATTCAGCCACACAGTACAAAAGCAAAGGGGAGAAAGCTGGTTTTGTTAAGAGTTTGTGCTGCTGCCACTGCAGGATCAGCAGCCCTTGAGGAGGGGAACGAGCATCCTGTTACACCCGCTGCTGCTCCTCTGGGGGCCCGGAGGTGTGGGTACATGCCTCATTGCTTGGAAGCACCTTCTCCATAACACATGCTTCCTAATGTCCGGAGAAAGATGCCTGCCCACCCGCCCCCCAAAACCACCTGAAGGGCAGCTCCACCTTCAGTGCAACAGCCACCTCTGCCCAACGGGTACTTTTGTTTTCTCTTCTTCCCTCTGCAGGTTGAAGCAGAAAAGGCGGCAACAAAAGTAAATAAATAAACTATAGCCAAAAAAAAAAAAAAGCTAAAATTGGTCACTAGAATTTCTTACATACCGTGGTCATAAGGAATTTTAATCTAAAATGCTTAAGGTCTTAGCTAGCTAGCCATTTTATTAACATACTTCCTAACAGCATCAGCAGGGAAAACAAAGCCCTTTGTATAAGATGTGTCCATGTTGTAGAAAAACACAAGTATAGCAGCCTAAATTATAAACATCCTAAACCCATTCTGACCCTCCTCAGCAGAGCCTGCAGAGTTTTTATTCCATTAATCTCCCAATAATCTTTCATCATGCTGACTTGTCATGTAGCGATCTGCTTTTCTGCAATAACCAAGGTCACCTGGACTCGTGGTAGGTGCCTTTGCAAGGACCTTCTGCCACAGCAACAGCCACAAGAAAAACATATCTTGCCTTTGGAAATGCTTCAAAACGCCAATGTGAATCATTTCATTTTTGCTACAGTTCTCACTTCCAAGAGCTGGACAGAAGGCTTCATTTTCTTATGAAAACAGGAGGGTGGTCAGTGACGGCTCTTAGTTATGTATGAAACTTGTACATTAACAGCTGAAGGCTTTGCGCCACTGCTCTGAGTAGGAACCAGAGCATTATCTTCAACAAGGCACTTTGTGTTTTTAAAGAAACATGCAACTCCTACTGCTGGCTTAAAAACTTAACTAGGTCGCAGTCCAAGTACCACGACAGAAAAAGCCTTCTGTTTCCAGCAGTGTCTGAAATACAGATACTGATTTCCTCAATTCAGTAATTTATCCGAAAGATCCAAGAATACATCAGCCTTTCAAGGACAGAGGCACATGTTCAATGTGGTAAGACTTCCTTCAGTCTCAAGGCAGTATTCCCAAGACAGGACAAGACCAGGTTGTATCTGTGGGACGTCCAGCTTCAAGCTAAGAGCATTATCCTCTTTCCCCCTCTACACCAAATCCCACAATGCGGCTGAACACAAATCCACAATTCATCAGGAAAACAGCACAGAAAAAAACCCACATTTCAGGTTCCCCTCTTTGCTCATGCAGAATAAGATCTTGCACACAGACAGACAAATAAACGAGTCGGAGTATTGTGGGGTTTTAAAAGCAGAACACAGGTTTATTTACAATCAAGTTCTTACGGGCAGCTGAATAAATAAAAACTTTGCCCCATATACTCTAATTCCCCTCTGCAGAAAGTGTCTGAACAAAAGGCTAGGTTAAGGAGATGCCTGTTATAGCAGCTGCCCCCTAACCCAGCCCCTCCGAAGAACACACTTCCTTAGTAAAACACTATCAGAAAGAAGAAAATAAAGTGCAAATAAAAAGGCAATAAACCGCTGGTGGCTTGTCTTGAGACCCAGATGATAGGGAAAGGTTTGGCTGGGGAAAGTTATGTCGGGTAGCTCATACCCAGCCACCTCATGGTTTTGGATGCTTTAACAGGGACAGAGCCAAGACACTGCTCTGTAGCACAGAGAGGGCTCCAGCGCAAACAGGAATATTGCACTTGTGCTCAAGAAGGGGGCAAGTGGCCTGGAATTGCCAGCACCAAAACAATGGATTTGGGATTTAACCCCACTGCTCCCCTGTGTTCTACTGACAGCCGCCAGGACAGGACGGATGAACAGAAAAAGGGACCAAACATCTATATTCCGGTACTGAAGTCACAGTTACCACTACATTCCTTATCACAGCAGCACAACAGAAGTTGAACTTCTCTCTCCTCACACCCAGGAACCAAACTGCCTGTGGAATAAAAAGATTAAAAATCTCCTATTTTGTGATGCCCAAACTGTTGGAAGGGCATTTTAACAAAAGGGTGCAGACATCCTGAAGAATGGACCATTGCCCTAAGGACAGGTAAAACTGATACAAAGAGTTCACATGTGCTGGAGAACCTGCGCCTGGATCAGAGCAGATCTGAATTGAGCTGGTAACTCAACAGCAGAGCTGCCAGAGCCACGGGAGACTCTCTTTAAAAGCTGTTCAGACTGCCTAGGGCCTGTCCACGTTTCAGGATCTTCTCACCCCATGCCTGAACTAGGCCACAAGGACAGAACACAGGAGACAGGACATGTATTAAGTCAGCATACACAGTAACTTCTTTCCAACGGTTCCAACTCAGAAGTGCTGTAGATACATTTGTGTGACAGGGTATTTGGCACAGCTGTCTGGTGAGGAATCCCGCTAGTATCTTCAGCTCCACTTGGTGCATAGATACTGCATGTAAAGGCATGACTAAGTAGCATTCTCCATCCAGAACAGCTAATCCTTTGCTGAGTCCGAGTGCCACAGTGCAGTTACGGCCATAAGAAGTCTCTGACTCAGGCTCCTTCTCCATTGCTTTAGAACTTTCCTCTGGAAAGTGAAGCCCATGCGCTTGTTAATATCCCGACTGAGGATGGATCTGGGCTCGGGTCTCCATTCTGTTCAGCCACGGACCAGCACCACCAGACACAGAGGCACTGGAGGCTCTGCCTTTCACCCTCCGTCCAGTCAAAATTCAGACCACAGGACAGCCTTGTTTCCTTTGTCCACACTGACCACATGGGCACCCGCTGGTGACCACGCGACTGCATTGATAGAAGAACTGAAATGGAAGCCAGGTACAAGTTTACAAAAAAGCTGAATTCCACAACAGCACTCAACATTGGAATTAAATATTATAGCACTGTGGCTACCAAAGAAAAAGCACTTTCTCAGCTCTCAAGAATCTTAGGCTTTTAATAAGCCTAAGAGAGATACAGTTTCTTCAGAATATACTAAATGTACTTCATTAGAATCATATCTCAGTTTAAGAAGTTGAACAATAACAAACCTAACCCTAATTCAATCTAGAGAACGCTGCCATGAATCCACAAAGAAGCTGCGTATTAAGAATTCTTACGCACCAATCTAAGTTGCAAAGCTGTACAACAATTCTTTCATAGCTCAGCAAGATTCCCAACCCAGATCGCCGCTTTAGCTTATACAGCCAGCTTCCCCTCACCTGTGATGCTTCGCAAGCGTCCTCTCCAGTTTCCCAGTGAGCACATTCCAGATGTAGAGGGCCCCATCAGCTGAACCAGCAGCCACATAGTTACCGTCAGGGCTATGAGATCAGAGAAGGTGCAGAAGGCAAAGAACAATTCTCAAGTCAGCTATTTAGCAGCACACATCATCATTCTACCCACAACTTCCTAAGCAAGCAACTTGGCATTAAGGAGTCTTTTAAGAGTTGTATGTTACCAGCTGCTACCACCAAGAGGTGCAACACTTTGAAATCAGAAGGTTTCCAAAACAGTGGATCAACACCTACAGATACACTCTGTCTTGACAAAGAGGTAGCCTTGGGCAAATCACAAACTCTGCCCCAGTTTTTCTAGCTGTAAATAGGGACAGTGTAGCCAAGCATCAGGAATCACTCACTTTCACCAGGGAAAGATTTATCAGGTTATGTTGCTTATATCTGACCATACCTGAACACAACTCTCGTCCAGTCAGAGCCACATTTGAATCCCTGGGCGCTGAAAAGTTAAAAATCAGATAATTGTAAATTCATTTATAAGATGATGGAATTCCAGGTTCTCACTAAGGAGCACAGTAAGGGTTTCTATATGGTTCAGAATAAACTCCAGTATCCCTTGATCACAACTCGCATTTCTCTTACACGCTCCTATCAATCAATTCTGAAGACATTGTTTCCTTTAGGTCAACGACTTCTAAGCCAAGCTATCTTCTTTAAAGAGGTAAATTAAAAGATCCACCAGAGCAAATCTTTGCTGTTAGACTGTAGAGAATTTTGCTACCCATGTAGAAAAAAAATTTAGGAGACTGCCCTCTCCATGGAGATACTGAACAATACTCCAGCACTGAGAGCAATCTGCAACCCAAAGTTCTGAAATTCATAGCGTTCTTGTGGACAACACACTCACCTGAAAGTCTGCTTGACAGCACTAACCCGCAGATCAATGATCTTCAGTAGATCATCACGGGAACAGGTTAAAAGCTCTGTTCGCTCTGAGTTCAGATCCAGAGCTGTGATTCTTCCAAGCAGCTCCAGTTCTTTTACTATGCTTTCAGTCCTGAAGACAGAAAGGAGAAAAAAAAATAAAAAAGAAAGAGTAAATCAGGTCCATTGCATCAAAACTTTGAATCTTCCCAATGTGTAAGAAGAGGAGAAAAAGGATTACTGGTTTATTCTCACATTTTGATTCTTTCCCAAGCTAAATCTCGCTTTGTGGATAAGATTTCCAGCCAATGGTTAGATACTACTTTCCTCACAACCCCACCCTCTGAAAAACTAAATAACATCTAGAATGGCAAGTACTGACTAATGTGAAATATTTACAAGAAAGCAGACTGCCTTTTCAGAAAAGAATGAGCATCCCCCTGCAAGAAAATCCCAACCCCAAGACACCAAACAGTGTGACAGTAGTAACAAAAGTCTCTTTCAATGGCCTTCTACAACTCTTATAACAGTCTCATTAGCTTCCAAGCTCAGGAAGAAGAGTTCCCTGTTCACATTATACTTGGACAGCAATCCCATAACCATTCCTACACTACAAGCTCTCTTACAATAGTTTTACCTGATGTCCCAGAAACGAATTTTCTTATCAAAATGTCCACTCATTACACATTGCTCAGTACACACGATGTCATTGCAGCTAGATCCTGCAAACACTGTTTTTATACCTAAAAAGGATAAACCAATGGTGACACACTGAAATTTGTACTGTACAAACTGATGAAAACAGAGACAGAAAAATAGTCACTATATCACACACACAGTGGCCACACAGAGCAGTGTCCGAGGAGTGCCGCAGGGCGGACAAACACTGTCTTAGAATAATCCTGACTTAAGTCTTCAACAACCTTTCTGCCCTTCTCAATCTCCTTTGCTGTGACTAATATCTCTTTAAGTGCTCCCATGACAGCTGCTTTACTTCCACTTTGTATTTAGACAGCTATAATTTGCTACTGTTAAACAATATGAAACTGTCTCCTTGACCTATGTTTGCAGTCCACGTATCAAGGTAACCCTGAATCTCAACTTCTCTCTCAGTGCAAGCATGTTTAAGAGCCATCAGTAAGAGAAAAGCCAAGGAAGTAAGGTGTTTCTCCCCCCAAAAAAATCTGGATCCCAGCATTTCCTTCACTGGAGGTGAAATTTTTGGTACATTTCCAAGAGACATTTCCATCCACCTCAGGGTTAAAAACTCTGACCTGGCTCCAAGTTTTTAGTGGAAGACTAAAATACCCACCCCCAGACTGGTAAACAAAGCAAGCTCACAGAACACAGCTGCTGTTAATGTAATAGCATTAACAGTGCTTCCTGCATACACGTGACTTCTTATTCTGATTTCAGGTAACGGGCAGAAAGAAACAGATTACTTGAATAACAACAGTAGATGGCATGGCTCTGCTAGTTTTTGGGTTTTTTTAGGCTATCAAAGAGATGAAATAATCTGGCTGATGTCAGACTTCCATTTACATTCAGCAGAAGCACAGAACACGGATGAAAAGACAGCAGTTAGGTTTCCTTACAGACTTTGCTGCGGAGGTCCCAGAGCTTGAGGGTCCGGTCATGACTTCCCGAAACAATGCGTGCATTGTCCAGCAAGAACTTGGCTGACAGAACTTTACCACTGTGACCTGTCAGGGTGTGCTGAGAATGAGAGATTTACATGGTGAAACTGCACGGTTCTACTTGCTCCCTTTTCTCACAGCCTACTAAGTCCTGCTATTTAGCAACTCAAAGACAATATTAAATCATAATTTGCATGTCTACTGCATTGCTTGGAGACAAAAAAAAGAAGAAATCTATTATAGTTAAACAGAGATTAACACTGAGCGTTAAGTACCACAGAGTTCAGCCTGAAGCTGGGAGACACAGGTCACCTTTGGCTGCAGTTTCTCCAGCTACGCAGGGGACCTGCGAGCTCTCTCTTCCTCAACGCTCCATACACCTACGTTTCACAGACAGATGGCAACTGCAACACAGCCTCGCAGGAGCGATGAGGAGAAGGGGTTAAAGCATGCTGAAAATGGAAATAGGGCCTTCGGGTTTTTACAATGAGCTTCTCTCAAAGATACAACAGGGTATCTAGTCTCAACTGTTGTTACATCTTCAAGTCTGAAAGCTGAGACAACCAGAGATTTCAGAAAAACTCCCCACAGCAGTTTCTGTAACTGCAGGGGGAGGCTCTGTGAGGCTGAGAAGAACGTGAACCACATTCACTTCAAATTGCTGAATATTTACATCCTGAATCACAAAATAGATAATGACTGACTGAAGTAAGATTTGCAAAACACAAGAGAGAAATCTCTGGTTAAGATTTTTCTTTTAAATACTCAAAAGGACTATCAATTTACACAAAGCGATCTGAGCCTGGGAAATACAAAAGAAAAATCCTTAAGAATGGAAAGGAACGGGAGCAAAGTTTGGAAAAAACGCAAACCTGATACACAGGTTTTGTACACAAATTATCCCATAAAGACCCCTTTGTCTTAAGAAAGGACACGAACTCCAGAAAGGAGGATCTAAACTTTCACTCTGCATCTCTCTCCTGCTCTCGTAGCACAATCATTACACACAGACATTTGCATTTAAATAGGGAGTCTGTGGCAAAATTTACCATGATTTCAGCTTCACTGCCTCCTGCTCATGTGCAAGCCATGACAAATCTGTACCACATATACTCAAAACAAAGAATGCACTATTTTGTCTCAGCAAACAGTGAATGCACTCACCAAGCACACCAAAAAATTACGGGAAGATACTGTGAAGCCAGATGGATGTTTGTAGGGGTAACTAACCTTTTGTAGTGAGTAATCTATAGTCTGCTTAATTTTTATTCACTTTAATTCACATCCAGTAGTAGGCTTTGCAGCCAAACAGAAGCTGCAAACGACCTGATGTTCTTCACTTTCCTAAATGAGACCCGACATCTCCACACTGAGACCTACCCGGTGTATTACAATGCAACTGCAGATTACAACTAACATGTGAAATGTCCTAAGATTCAGAACATCGAAGTAGCATCTTCCTAAAATAAGAAGTTGAGGGAGAGTGTACATGGGAATAACAAAAAAAAAATAAACCTCTCTGAAAGCTGAAGAGAAACTTTTCTTTTGGTCGAAGGTGAATCCTACTTTAAAGCAGAGCTACGTGCTGGAGACGAACCTGAGTACAAAGGTCTTGGGAGGAGAGGAGGAATCTTTCAAAAGGCACTGAGAATAAAGTCAAGGAGTTTTATGCTTGCTGCCTTTAACAGCCAGGCAAGAGATTCCTTTTCAAGAATGCTGCTCCTGACCTAAAACAAAAAAATCCCTCTTTCTCTTCTGCAAATCCTTCTTCAGCAGTCCCTTCCTTGGACTGAGGCCAAAACATTAAAGTGGTTCTCCATAAGCCATCAGAAGCATTTAAATTTTCACAGAGGGGGAAGCAAAGGTGTATTGATTTACATGGTAAGGTTTTGCTAGCGGGGGGGGCTGTACTGTGAAAATATGCAGTAATTGGAGTTTCCAGGTAGGCTGTGCAGAGACCAATACTGCATTTTAGGTCTTGCTGAGGACCCTTAAGAGAAACAAATATCCTCTTAATAGAAAGAATTATTGAAAGTGTCTAGAAATGCCCAACTTCCAAAATTACCATGTCCCCACTACACAAAACTGAAAATACGAGACAGAAACAGCCTGAGCAATGCTTTGCCTTCAAGAGACTCACCCGTAATCGATTGTCATCCACTGTCCAGATTCTGCTGGCAAAGTCATTGGAAGCTGCTAAGAGGTAAGAACCCTGTGAACACAAGATTTATTTAAAACTACCTCTGCAAGTCCATGTGCAAATTAAACTCAAAAGTATTTCCAATAAACCATTAAAACCATATTAGTGCTATATTGCCAAGGTGAAAAAAGAAAAAGAACAAAACCAAAACCACAGTAGTACATACTAAGGAAAGCTAGTGTAACAACTTTCAAAAAGGCTATGTCTTTCTTCTCAGAATGTCAGTGATATGTAGAATGACTACAGATAAAAGGAATGACAATAACCAGAGCAGAAAGGACATTCTCCTTTCCCTTCTGTTGCAGTGAGGAAATGCATTCTAGCTTCCCTCATCTATTGGGGTTTTTTCCCCTCCTCTTTTTTGATTTTTTCACAGGGAAAAAGCCCTGCGTCATCAACCCCCAGTACTCAGATAGGCCTCAGAGTGGAACTGGTCCAATTCTTGCAATTTTCATTACAATTCTAGCATTTTAAACTAAGATTACAAAAACTAAATCTGTCCAAGGAGAGATAAATTGACTTGTTAATGGCTTTAGGGTTAGGGCTTTTCCAAGTCATGCATAATGGAGAGTGGACACCACAAGATTCATGCTTACACTTGCGTCCATCTCAAAAGACTTTCCTGAATCCTTGAAGCCCATTAAGCACCTCACCTCAGGCAGTTCTCACTTCAAACGCGTTCAAGCAGCTTGCCAAAACCAGAACTAGTTTCTCCTGCAGAATAACAGTGCCAGCAAACCTCTAATGAGCTGGTCAGGGTCCAAAGGAAGGATCCTTTTGGGTGTGTATCAATGAAGTTTAGCATACAGAATCACCAAACGGAAGAAACAATGTCAGCTTTGGTCTACTGCCTATGCAGTAAAGCATCGTGTTTCAGGAGAGGTCTCAGCAGAAAAGTCAGATGACGTGTCCAGTTTTAACAATCCAAGACCCCAAACTCCTTCAAGTAAGACTGTCAGATGCTGATCCCAGTCATGTCTCCGATACTGCAGGCTAACACGAACCGAACACATCACATGCTGTCAGCAAACACTCTGCCAGCCACACCATTACTGTGCCATGACTGGTGAGAAACTGCTGGGAGAAACGGTCATGGAAGTACAAGTCTTTGGATAATCAGACCTTTTACTATTCATCACAGACCTCAGCAGAGCACGTAGGGAAGTAACTTCACAGAAATAATGCCTCGGTGTATTTCCTTCTTTTGTGCCAGCTTTAGTGCGAAGCTGAAGACTAATTTCTTACTTTAGACAAAGCCTATTGTATTTTATTGTCATTTTATCATAACAGCCCATAAAAGCCAGTGTCTGAGGTGCATAACGTCTTCTGAATTGTAAAGCAAAAGTGAGATATATAGACTGCAGCATATCAAATAAAGATCTTTTGTACAATTTTTAACTATCTGCAGTTACTCTCGTAAGTATTTTAATGAATTTCTTAGGTAACTTTTCAAAGTGTTGGAATGGAAATTGATAGCAGAGCACACCATAATTCAATTAATTTATTCCCCACCACAAACAGCGGATATTGCACAGATACTCACAGCACTATCAAATTCTATGCTTGTAATCCCAGCATTACTACCAGAGAGGGACCCTTTGGGCTCACACCTATCTGTACAGAGAAAAGACGAACAAAACTTAAGCAATGGATTAGAACACAAGCTGACACAAAGTGAATTACAATATGAGTTTGTTCACCATCCCGCCATACCCCAAAGCGAAAAGTTTACCTCCCAAGACTTCCCAAAGCTTAACCCTCCGGTCCATGCCTCCTGTTGCTAGTAACCGGGAGCCAGGGCTGAACTGCACTGCATTCACCTCCCCATCATGTGCATCCTGAGGAGTGGGAGGAACAGAACAGCCACCCAAAATGGAATTAGCACAGACCCAAAAAACCGCAGATGAGAAAGCTACAGAATTTAAAGGTTATACAGAACCACAGCTGTAGATCTTTCAGCAGTATATAGGAAATAAAGCCACAGACAAACTCTACTGAGGCTGATGGTATAGAAACAGAGCAAAAAGGCTGATCCTTATATAAAGAAAAACACAAAAGCATGTAAAGAAAGACACTAGCAAGGACTCGACAGTGACAATAAACTGCCAGAAGCCTTAAAACGCTTCCTAAATTTAGGCTTTATAAGGTGAGGCCCTTAAGTTACACCAGAAAAAAAAAATAAGGAAAGGACAGGACAGAAAACAGTAACAGGTGGTATGCTGTAGAAGGAAACTAACTTTTCATTTCTCCATCTAGAGCCAGCCATGGAACATGATCCAATCAGTTCATGCAATCACAGAACACTCAAGGCAGGCTTGAGTTAGGAAAGTCTGCTAGAAAACAGCATAACAGATTAACTGTATTCATCTAGTGTATTGGTGATAATGCTACTTTATATTGGCAATTTAGTAGTACCAGCATGGTTTTGACTTGGAACAGCACCTTTCCTCACAGAGAATGTGGGCTTAAGCTGTGTCTCCTATCTGCAGGTGCAGTGACACCCCTGCACCCCTGCGTACTCACGGCTTAGTGCTTTGAAGCTTGAGCTGGCCCATTAGTAGCGATTCTTAACCTTTTAAAACCTATGAGAATTTTGAGATTCCTTCCTCTTTCTTTTCCCCTGTTAATTTCACAGCTTTATACTACTTACCCACACAGTATTAGTACCACATTCTTAATTCATTTGCTGCATTCCTTTTTAAGTATTTTCAGTAACTGGTCTTTCAAAATCAGTTTTTCCTGGAAACTTGTATTTTTCTGGAACTTGTTGCTTGAACTTGGTTTGCAAGCTCATATTTAGGGGTCATCGAGCTTCAAATCTGCTCCTTCTGCAAGTGCAGAAGAGCCTTTCAGAACAAAACCGGTCAAAGGTCTTGCCTAGAAATTATGCCCAAGAATGACAGCTGACATGACTACCTTCTCCACCTTCCCAAGCCTGTTCTACTCATCTCTCCAGAAGTGAGCCCAGTCTGCTCCCAGTATCCGCCAAACCTCTGGCACAGAGTCCTTGCATTCATTCTTGGAATGCTCTGCTCGACCTAGACATGTCCTCGCACTCCAACTGGGCTCCAAACACAGGAGCTAAAACATAACACAGAACACCTCCAGAAGGAACACATGGATTCCCATGAAACGAGTAGGGACTTTTTCCTTCTTATATTGCAGTGCTAACCACAGATCACCTCCATACCGCCACAGTCTGACAGGCTTACTACTGCAGCTCTTCCTACTCCTGCTGCAAACGTGGAGCTGGAATGGGGCAGCATTCCCCATGTTGCCAAGACTAGGGGTCAGCATAGTCTGCTGTGGTTTGCCCCTCCAGACTGGGAAGACAGGGTGTGCAGCCCTTGGAAGTTCAGATGACATGACAAAAGATCAAGCGAAAGGTGAAAACAACATAACCTCTCACATGGTTCTTGAAAACCTCAAACATATGGCTTTGCAATACCTTTTATGATGAAATTAGGCAGGATTTACATCTGTTGATCAACTGTGCTTGCTGTACATAGCAAGTGGAGAGAGGCTGCAACACATACTGCAACCATGAACACCTCCTCTGATGCTCCCTATTCAAGCCAGCTGTCACGTTAAGTTATGACCCTATTCTCACTTAAGGTAACATTGCTACTCCCTCCACCCCATGACTTCCGCTAGAGAAGATGGCAACAGGGCAGGCTAGGAATACACAAGCTCCATGCTGCAGTGTGCCACTCTGCTACTCTGGATGAAAAAAAAAAAATAATCATTTCATATTCATGAAATATCCAGATCCAGCACTGGAGTGCCTGAGAAAGCTCAAAAGGAATGTTCAAACAAGTAACTGTGTTACAAGACAATTTACCACAATATTTTTCATTCAGAAGGCAATGTCCTTCACAGAAATTTAAGTTTGGCCTTGAGAAGCCAAAACAATGCATAGAGGAGGTCTCAGCTTGAAAACTTTAGATCACACACAACAAATGAAGACACCCCGCTACCACAAGCTCCTCTTAACCAGTTCTGTTGGATGACATTCAGTGCCACAACTCCGTTGACTGTGGAGAACTGGAACCGAATTAATCCCAAACTGTCAGCAATCTCTTCCTCAATCATAGCTCTACTATGGCATGACAGAACAGGGACTGCTGGGAGCCATAGGGTAATGGAGTGTAATTCCCCTGTGCCCTCAGACCTTTTACTTGACATCATCGACCTCAGCAAGACAGACATCAGGCACATTGACTCTGAGAAGCATTTGGGCTAAGAATTAAATGGGATGAACTATACTACCAAATCAAGAACTCCTTCTTGTTTGGCAATGTTAATAGAGTTTCAGTAGATCAGTTCCCACACAGATAGGATTCACTTCCTCCAAAGACAGTAAAAGGAACTGTAAAACTAGAGAATCCCATCTATACTTACAAAGACGCATACGGCAGTAGTGGGCACTCTCACTTCTTTACTGGCACCTGGATGTGGCTCTACGTTATCCTGGGGAGCAGGGAACGAGGACAAAGAACGCCTCCTGAGATGAAACAAAGTAGAAGTATTTTAAAATGAGAAGTGAATGCTGTTTCTTGACTTCATCCAGATCTGTACCTGTCACTTAACTACACTGTACAGCGATTAACTTTTTTTATTCCCATCTTTCAAAAATTACATTTGTCATATAGCACTACATCCACTTCTGGCTTTAGGTATTTCATAGTCTACCAGATAAGTTATCTGAACTGATTACTAACCTCATTTTGGAGCTTTTTTTTTTTTAAATAGGAAAGAGAAACATGGGAGCAATTGCAGCTGAGTTCAGCTGGAGAGACTGCAACTCCATCGTTATGCCTAGGGAGACTTAACACCATTGCAGCGCTACATCCCAGTTCAAAAGCTCGCGGCTGCACCATTTAGGCAAAGACCATCCACATAATGCAGAGCTTGACTTAGAAGGACTGGCTCCACTCTGGATACTAAGCACAGAACCCAATGACCTGTTTTAAATAACCCTATTAAAGGAGCAAAGTGAAGTGGAAAGTAAGAGCAAACCCCGTGTGTTCTCTCCACAAAGAGGGACTCTCTGCCTCTATAACTGTAACAGTTTCTAGCCACCTGAAATCTAATCAGGATAATGCAGCTGCGTTCCATGTTACTTCAATGGAATACATTTACATGCTGTACTAAGAGCGGATAATGTTTTCACCTGGCAGCATCAGAAGATTGATGTCCCAAAAGGGGAGACTCAGACAGACTGGAGGGAAAGTCAGAGGTCAGCACACGGCAAGATGGAAGAAACAGGAAGTTGAGGAGAACAAAAAAGAAAAAAAAAGAAAGGCAGAAGCTAGAGGAAAGGCTGAAATTATCTGTTTGTATTCCCTGCATCACCAAGATTTTGGTGTACACTGAAACCAATATACAAAAACAAAGAGGTGAAAGTGTTCTAACCTACCCAAAGATATTAGTGATAGAGTCCAGAAGGCCTCCAGCTGGCTGGGAGAGTCGCTTACTGAAGGAGGGGAGGACAGGTTTAAACCTCGTGAATAGCTTCTCCACACAAAGATCAATACAAATACATTTCATAGTAACAAGTCTCTGGCAAGACTCCCTCCCCTGCAGACCCAGTCCAAAGACAGAAAACACCAAAGGCAGGCATCAGTTCAAAAGTCACCAGTAACTACAACTCAGAGCATAATCTGTGAGGGAAGTTTCCCTCAACTTCCACCCTGTGAACTACTGGGTTTAGATAGAGCCTGACAAGTCTGAAGTTTCAACCAAACTAATCCATGCTCTCAGCTAACTACTTCTTACTTTCCACTCACTGCCATTTTAGAGGAAGAAAAAAGATGCATTTAATCTAGGTGAAAATATTTTCAGCATTTCAGCTAAACCAAAACATGCAGCTACTTGTAAAGTCACATTGATATCTTGTAGAGTAACTAAGATATAATACAGGCACTGCAACACCCATTTTATTGTCTATTTTGCTTTTAAAACTTTAAAATTAGACACAGATTTTTCCAGACATTAGTCTAATTTACTTAAAACAGCAAAGGAAAAACAGCATATCTAGAGCTCACAGCACGTGAGTTTCATACTGCTCTGGTGGAAGTACTAAACTGCATTCCAGCTAAAGGCAAGTAAAAACTTTAAGTAACATTCCCAACATTGTTCCAACTCTTCTATCCCTTGTTCTTCCTCAATGACAGGATACAAAAATCTCTCGGTCTACAAACCTGGATGTTCGGCTGACAGCTCGCACTGGAGATGTCTCCTCAGCCGTGTCAGAGGTTTCATCTGCAAGCACTTCAATGTCATCATCCCTGCTGAAGTGAGAGAGAACACCTCATTTCAATCAGCTAGAGCTTCCTATGGAAATCACCCCCTGATGTATATGAAATGAATGGATGACACTGCCCCAGCGTCTGTTGGTGTCTGCACCCAACCTGCCTCTAGGTTTACTTAGCTGCAGTAACACGTAGGTAGATCCAGACAACAAACACTGATCTAGTTGTCACTGCCAGAGGTACTACGTTCAACATACAATGTCTGAAAACAAGTACACGCAGCACCTAAATTTCAGTGGGGGTTTTTTTATGTTTGTTTGGTTTTTTTCCCCCCTCTTTTCAGCTGCCAGTTACACTCTTCACTGACAACAGGGCTGGTTCCCCCCCCGCCATATGATGTTGACAGGCATCCTTACCAGATTCTCTTTACTGCAGGCATTATATTTCGGCTTGCAGCACTACATACAGCATTATAAGGACCTATCACATCTGAGCAAGACTCTGCTACAGAGTGAACAATATTTGCTGGAACAATTACAGAACAGTGAAAACATGAGTTACTGCAACGCCAAACATAGGCGATATTCTATTTTCACAGCACCTTTTTTGCTGTTCCAAAACAAGGAAGTATTAAAAAAAGCACACGAGTCTGAGTTTTCCTTCTTCATCCACAACAAAGACATCCAGATACTTTCTATACTGTTGTACTTCAGATGTTGTTCCATTAAGTACAAGGGATGTTTTGGCACACTTCATTGAAGTGTTGGTGTACAATTGAACAGAAGTGTGAGATTCCAACACACGTACCATAAATTAATCCAGTGCAACTATTCAGCTAATGCTAAAAGGTTTTTCCCCATTAGTCATCATCGTCTCTGACAGTCTCATATGTTTTCCTTCAATGATGATTTTTCCTCCACTGCTGATTTTGCAGGACAAACTATTTTTAAACCTGATGCCATTTGACTCAACAGGAAGTTTAAATTCAGCATGTAAGTCAGAATAAACCAATTCCTTCTATCACATAACACTGAGCTGCAAAAGAATTGAAGAGGAGCACAGGACAAATTTTAATCTCTCATTTCAGAATACAGCTACACTTTAAGTTCTAAGATTTTGGAGGACAGTATATGTTAAAAGGTATGGAAAATAGATACTCTGATTCAAAGTATCAGGCTGGTATTTCAATAAAACACTATCAAGTTCTGCTGTTATTTCTTTTTTAAAATTTAAAGTTTGAGCTATTAAAATTGTATGTAGCAAAACAATTTCCATGTTAGCTTAGCATATTTTCAAAGTGAATACAAGCACCAGAGCACACTCCTTGAAATGCTGAAATTTTCCCCTTCAGTAAGCAGCACATTTATACAGCACAAACCCACTTAAATTACGAAACCAAAAAGGAATCAAAAACATCTGTGAAGCAGAGTTTGAGTAATTTACAGAAGCGATTATTTTCTAGATTTTTTTTTAAACAGTTGTTTGTTTTTTTTTTTAACTTCTTGGTGTCTCCTATCAAATATTTATGAAACACCGAGACCATAATCCCCACCACAACAGGAAGTAGAATATTCAAGTTGTGCTACAGCTGCCTCTGAGCTCAGCTCTAAGATAGGAAGGTCTCGCTTTGGGTAACTGAGAGGAAGAAGCTTAATGGGGAATGTGGCCACAGACATTACATGTGTGTTTCCCCTCTCAGTGCAATGTTATTTATTGAAGAGTTTAATATTCGAAGAAATTCCACATGTGTTTACATCAGATAATGCAGACAAAAGAGGTATCGCTACTCTGGGAATATCACAGCTGGGAAGACTGTCCTCTGGCCTGGGACCATCCACTGGCCCGTGACACAGAGGTCAGGAGCAATCTTGTCATGGAGTCATACCTCAATGAGCTAAGGGAATGGAAGCATTTAAACATTTCTTAAAAAAATAATTGCAAAGCAAGTTGTGCTAACTAGTTGTGGTGTTAATCTTGTTAATTGCAGTTTCAATTTTCCTTTCAAATGCTACAAGCTCTCCTTTACACATGCCTTTCCTACCTATCCCAGACTATTGCATGGGCCCTCTTCCAGAGCTGATACATTGCTCCTATCATGTGCAAGAACATGCAGCACAGCGACCCAACGTGATTACACAATGCCAACACAAAGATAACAGATACCAAGAAAAAGCCTGCACACTGTGCTTTGAACACCGTCTCACCAGTTCCCAGTAACAATGCAGCAGGTGTAGTTTTTCTGGATTTGGCTACCACAAGTGCCAATAACCTTATCAACATGGTGTAAAGCTTCTATACTATCAACTGCCCATTTCAGTCAGCTGATTAAATACCACCCAGCAGTAAACATAGCAGCAAACAGAACAAGAGACTACAGATATTAAATCTCTGGCTTGCCATGAAAAGTAACTCCACATCCATCTATTTTCTTCCTACAGAACGTATCTCTCACAGTATGGAAGTGATCAATATATTTTCACCCACCTTAACTCAGTTCCTACAGGAAATCCTTGAACATATTTGTAGTCTAACACTTAAAGATGCAGGCCATCTCCAGAGTATGTCGTTTCATGATTGAAAAGCTACTTTGAAGACCAAAGGCACCACATAACAAATGTTTTTATGCTGAGATAAGAATATATATTCACTGTATGAACCATTCTTAGGACTTTCAGTCCAAGCATCTATTTTTAGTCGTAACGAGCTCCATCTTCTGGAAGTTCAAGTAGGGAGAGTTACTGTACATTTTTGACTTTACACCAAAGTTTAAACACTCCTCTACAACCCCAAATTTAGAAATAACAAAGATACCATTTATCATGCATCTGCATAAAACTGAAGCATGAAGTGATGAAGGAGACTCTATAAATCAAGACTGCTTACGGTTCAACAGGCAGGGGTTCTTTGGCAGCTTCTGCTAGCTCCTTCTGCAGCCTGGCTTGTCGTCTCCTAAGAAGACAGTAGGTTATTTTAGAAAAAAACTTCCTTAATCCCATTTCAAAGGCTACCCTGCACAGCTTTGATGCGCTTCATAAGATTTTTTTTTAAAAAAAAAAAAAAATCAGACCAATGCCCTAATTTTATCCTGCTTTTCAAGATACTCAGAGCGGCTGAGGCTGCAAATAGTGAAGGACAAGATCAACTGAGCGAGGCAGTAAGGCGAAGTGTACCTACAGCCCTTTATGACCCACAGGAATGCAGATTTGCTTGGAGTGCAACAACTTGCAAAACAATGATTATGTTAGTAAAGATAATACTAAACTAACAAGTACTACTATCAGATTTGTATTATAGCTTTTAGTCCCCAAGTAGTGTTAGCTGGCAAGGAAGCTGAAGCAATTGAGAAGAGAAAGAAAACTTATTACTTTGCAAGAAAAAGAACAACTGTACAAACTTATTTTTGCAAGTTATACATAGTTCAGTCTCATGGCAGCTGCTCCTTTTAGCAGACTGCAAAAAGACATTTGAGTTAGATTTATCCTTTTTTGACTTAACTAAGAGTAGTATCAAGATGCAATATGAACAAGAGAAGCTGAAATCTAATACCAGCAAAAAATCCACAGTTTCTATCTGATTTATGATCTTCAGGCCACAGTTAAATGTTGCTCAAGAAACAAAAGAACATGTTTTATTCATTTAAAAGACAGGAATGTTTTCACAAAGCATCCGTCTCTGTTGGCCAGAAGAAGGAACACAAAGTTCTGGGCTCTCATTGTGTCGTGCAAGAACAGAGATCTGAGAGATCAAAACTAAATCTGGTTTTATCCTATGCACTTTTAAGTATTCAAAAATATATTGGGAAGTAGTTTATCAAAGAGAAGTCATCAATCTCACCTTGAATCCTTTTCATTTTCTGCATTCAAACGATTGGCTTCTTGTGCTTTCTCTGCCATCCAACGTGAGACTAGCTCCTGGTTGTCCTCAGTCGTTTTCCTTAGTTTCTCCTCCAAAGCATTGAAGGTGATCTGCAGAGCATCATATTCATCTTTCAGTGTCTGATTAGCTCGCTCAAGATCTTGCAGTTTGCTACGCAACTCCTGGCACTCTGTTTCCAGTTCAGAGATCTTTTGCAAATACTCTGCAATCCTGGAACGGCAACAAAATACACAGAACAATGAGGATCTCCTTTGGGACCTATATCATCTTCTTTGTGCTATTTGCACAATGCTTAATACAGGAATTTTTAGCCCACGGCTAGGACTCCTAGAGAATATTATAACACTAATAAGTAACTCAAAGAGAGCTCTGGGTCTCACACCAACTATACAGACGAAAATGGTTCCTACTCACTTTGCTTCATTCATCTGCATCTCTTTGTCCTTCTGCTGCATTTGGTTATTCAGATCAATTACAGACTGGGCCAACTAGGGAGAGGAGAAAGTTGCATTACAAAATGCAGGGATGCCAGCTGGATAACACACACTGAGCAGCAATCAGCAAGAGTACAGTCCAATCTAACATTACAAGCATGAAGCATAACTTCCAGGTTTTCTTTCACAGCTTTCTATACAGATCTGTTTACTGCCCCTATCACACAGGTCATTAAATAAGGGAATCCCCTTTCAAAAATGAGTTGTCCAATGTTACTGTCCTTTGACGTCTCATTCCCTTCCCTCAAAAAGTTTCTTTAATAAAGTCACAACAAACAGAATACATATTAGGAAGAAAAATTATTTTTTAAAGAAGTGGAAAAATCAATACAGAAACTAAAAATTGCCAAGTAAGTACACCAACAAATGAATACTACCAACCAAGCAACAAATCTTCCTGTTACAGCCAGGACAGCCGTTACAGGAGACGTGCAGCTCACATATTGTGAACACAGGTTTCATGAAGAGTTTTCCCACACAGAAAGTCGCTGGTGGAGTCTCTGCAGCGCACAGGAAATAGAGGGGCAGAGGCCAACTCTAATGAGCTGCTGCTGCCAGCTCACAGCTACCCAGTCAGCTAGCAGCAGCAAGCCCCACAGCGTGCAGAGCCTGGGCTGCCTGGGGAGTAGGAAGACTTGAGTTTTGAGAAGAGTGCCTGCCTTGGTAGATGTCTTCAGATACAATGCTGGGGGGAAAGAAGGACTTTTCAGTGTTTTGACTAGTCAGTGCACACCTGCTGTAGAAAGCCGTCTCCTCTTTGCAAAGCTCAGGATTGCTGACACTGGAGCTTCTCCACAACTCCAGTGAGGCGTGCAAAGGAACGTGGTAACTTTTTCCAGGTCACTCCCACCTTCTCCCTATAAAAGTCTGCAGTACCATTCAGGTACCACCACCTGGACTCATTCAATCCCCTGCTGTGGTTTTTAAAAACCTAATTCTGCCAATGAAGCATCCACATCTTCCCATAAAAAAAAAAAAAAAAAGCAGATTTTCCTCTTTTCCAGGCACAACTCTCACATCTAATGGGACTTCGGGGCTTCCTACTGCATCGACACAGCAGAATCAGTACTCCCTTCTCAGGCTATCACCATCGCACTTCCAACCTTTGCTTGCGCACGTTTATTTTTATCCACTCTTATCTAGCAGTGGTCCTGCAAAGTGAGTGCGCCATATGAAACCCCACACAGCCACCTAATCTCTCACTCTGCTCATTCAAGATATTTCCAATATAGAACTAGTGGTCAAACGCATCTCTAAGTGCGATCAGTTTCTTCCTCCTCTAGTGAATACAGTTAAAAATATATTCATGAAACAAAATTAAGTACTACTTAAAAAAAATCACGTGATGCTGACAACATAAGCTCCTATTTCCTGGGTATCAGTCTGAAAGACCAACCATCTCTGGTTTAATCATCAACACGGGCTGCTTAAAAAGGCTGCACATGAAATGAGGAAAAAATAATGATGAATAAGCTTTGTAAAATTAAGGTCGTGTTCATAAAGGGCCATGTATGAACAATACAGAACACAAGAAGACTTTCTAACCTCGCCACGTTTCTTATGTAGCTCTGTCAACTCTTCTTGATGCTTTATCTTCAGCTGTGCCAGCTCCTGCAACTGAGCATCATTCCATGTGCCATCATGTCCTGGACTGGAGTTTGAGAGAGAGGAAGAAGAGATGTCACAAACTACAACCCATTTGCCACTGTGCCTTTGACCAGTTAGTCTGGACAAACTCCCTTGGATTTTCTATACTACATCAGAGATACAGGTCTTTCATAACAAATTAAAGCACAGCTAGCTTCCCCACAACACACTTAATCAAAATCCCACTTTATAGTAAATTCGATTTTCCAGTACTAAGGACTCAATTCACCTTTTTGTGCATTTCTAAAACAGAATTCAAACTCAAATGAAAGGTAACTAGCCTCTGCTTAAATTCACATGAAGACAATTGAGTCTTAAAAGTATACTCTCCAAATTCTGGAAGAATTACAAATATTTTACCACCTGCAATTTGTTTTGGAGGGAGCTGGTAGACCTTGAAGAGGCTAGATATCCAGAGACAGCATAACACAGGGCACAGAACTAAAAGTCAGGGAACCAAGGGCATGTTCCCAGGCCCTGGGGTTTATAGTCCCAAGTGTTAAAAGTCACTTCTCCATTGTCCTATGCTCTAGCCTCATACTGTGTAAAGCTTTTGGGGCGGTTTTTAATTGTGTTTTACAACACAGTGGTACCTTGACATAATCTGGAATTTCTACACAGCAGAACACCACACATATCCCCCCAAATAACTATGATTGTAACATTTATCACTCACGTTTTTAAAAGCACAGAGACAGGAACAGAAGTCAGTTTTTAAAAGCATATACACACATAGACATATCACACACAGCCTTTGAGCAAGTTAGCAGCTATATAACTTAAAATTATTATTTTTAAAAGCTGTAAGTTCGTCACTATTATACCAGACAAACAGGGAAAGGTAATTGCAAGCATCTGCTTCTGCACTCTTTCTGCATTGTAACAGTCCAGTGGGAAACAGACAACGCATTCAGAAGCTGAAAGGTCTCACAGTGACATCAGTAATTTAATGCTCTTCTCAACAGACAACCAACATTACCTCACTGAAATAACGCTGTACTAGAAGACACTGCATTTCCAAAAAAACTGTGTCCAGACAGATAGGAAGCCAAGCCCCGTGGTAGTACCCAACATGTCCTACGATTCTGGCCACGTATACATCTATAGCCAGAACTAGATACTCCTCCTTGGCCTTAAGGGAAGTAAAAGAATTTTTCCTCAGCCATCTAGGATTAGGGAATTCATTCTGTTGAAAAAACTGTCACATACTGAGGACAGTATTAGAGTTCAGCATAGTATTTACTTTGAAGATGCTGTTTCTGTGCACTTGTTCTCATCCTCGTCTACTCCAGCCTCATCAGTTCAGCCAGAATCAGATTCCCATAAACTAAAGATGGTTCAAGACAACTGCAGTCATCAGAAAGCTTTTGAGAACTTTCACTCAGGTGTTACCTCCAGCCTGCTGGCAAAACACTGACATCTCGCCTGCAATTCCTGCAAAATCAGCTCTTCTTTCCTTACTAGTAATAGTACACAATAAACTTGACTATATTTGTTTTGTTGAACATACATACAGTTCTGCATTAGATGGCAAAAAAAACTCTAAGAGAGGAAGCAATTCCTACAGAAGTAGGAAATTCTGAGCTACTTAGCCCTGCCTTTTCTTCAGTTACATCAAGAGCAGATCCCAACAGCCTGTATATGCTGTACAGACAAAGGACACACTACTAGCGTACTGGTCTGCTGTGGATTCAAATGCCAAAAGAATAAGCAGCACGACCCCTGACTGCAGTACTACAGTGCTATTCCAAGGTTAGAGAGGCAGCTTCCTGAAAAAAACGTGCTAAAAGCAGGCAGAAGATGCATTCTTTTCAGCATATGGTGCTTATTTAGGACTGACGCTTCACAATCATGATTTTCCCCATTCTCCCCACGCTACGTGATAACACAGATTGAAGGAAACTACGACGTTGGTTACTCGCTGCACTGCAATGCTTATAAAACCAGACAAAGCCAAGAGTCAGAACTAACACCAGGGAAACATTATAAGCACAAGGCAAACAGATCAGAAGCAAAAGCTCATTCTGGGCCATCTCCATACCCTGACTTTGTGATAGACTGCTTTCTGTCCAAAACTTGGTCAAATCTTTCTGCACTGTGGACTATAAATGTATTGTAACTTCATCACGTGTTTAGAGTTAGTTGTAACTTATTTTTAGTTCAACAGATTTCCCAGTTTGTTTTTTTCCAACTTACTGTAGTAACCTAGAAGTTGTTTGTGTAATGCATCAAATAATGGTTTAGCTTACAGCATGCATGACAGAGAGCTGACTGACAGAAAAGGAATTTTAAATACCTGATCTCATGTCTGCTTTGCATGTCATATTTTTCTGCTTGAAGTTTATCAGCCAGCACCGCATGAAGGTCCGACTTCTCTAGTAGCTTGTTATCTGAAAACGCAAAAAGTGCAATTAACAAGATAACCAAAAAGCAAAACCAGATTCCCACTCTCTTCTCCTACCAACTAAGATCTATTATCTTTACTCATTCTGACACAACCAAACATTATGTAAGCCTCCACCACATTAAAGTGCACTCCTCTTCGATGTCAGCAGGCTAAGGCAGTATTCAGCTACAACTCCCAAGAATTCCTCATTATTCCAGATGCTGTGGGGGACTGGTCTTACAGAAGTTTAATAGAGAAGCTGCTGAAACGCCTTGATATCTGCTAAAACAGAAGGAGTTCAAAGTTCAATCTCTTTATAGCCCCTCACCTGATAGCAACAAGGAAAACTGATCTGCCAGAGAACTGGTTGTAGCCAACACTGCAGAGTCCTGCCGAGCTTTGTCTGCTTCCCCCATAACACAGAGCACCTCAGCGTGAGAGCCAGCAGCACTGGGGGACCCCGCTTCCATTCGTCCCTCTCACAGCTGAGGCAGCAGAGGGGCGGGCGAGTACACTGGATAGAAAACGCTGGCCCCTGAACAGCTCTAAATTTTACAAAGAATCGGTCAATAGCGCTATTGTTCCCAATTCCACAAAGGCCTGAGCGGGAATTGCGCAGACAATTCAGACATTCAGTTACTGTCCACAACATAAACTCGGTTTAGCTGTGAGGGAACCGAGAGAAGCGACTAGTTATTGTCCTCAATAACATGGAATCCCCAACTTATTCTCAGTTCCAACAAACATCTCCCGACCACTCTCCTGAAAACGACTCACGCGAGGTATCGGGGGCTCTTTACCACTGTGTTTCTCCCACTTTCTGAGGGGAGGAGAGGGGAAGATGAGGGGAGGAGAGGGGAAGAAATCCGCCTCTCGGCCTCGGCCCGGCGGGGCCGCGCCGCCGCCACCCAACTTACACTGCTCGATGATCTCCTCGAAGGCCTGCCGCTGCAGCCGGTCCCGCCGTCGCAGCTCCGCCGCGATGTGCCGCTTCCACGGGGGGAAACCGGCGGCGCGCAGCCCCGACGCCATCTCCGCGGCGGGGCGGGAAGGGGCAGCGGGGGCGAGCGCCCGCCCGGCCCGCCAAGGGCGGCCGAGGGGAGGAGGGGGAGGCGGGCAGGAGCACCGGGAGGCGGCGGGAGACCGGTGCCCGGTCCGGGACGGGGAGAGTAGCGCCCTCTCAGAGCCGGGGCTCGACCTGCAGCCGCCGCCCCACGCCCGCCATGGCGCTGCGGCCGCGCTCTGTCAGGGGCCCTCACCCCTCAGCGGCGCACGCCTATGGCGACAGCGGCTGCCCCGCCACCGCCTGGCGCCGCCTTCCCGCCCGCCTCCGCTAGCTCCACCGCCCTCGCCGGGAAGCGCCGCGGAGAGGTCGCCCTGCAAGCCCGGTACCAGCCTTCCCCACCGGGCGGACGGGCGGGCACCCTTCTGAGGAGAGGGGGCCTTGCGCCGCGCCATTTTGTGCCCCTTCTCTGCCGCCATCTTGAGAGCGGCGAGCTCCACCATCCCGCCCGCGCCGCCATCTTGAGGGGGCTGTACGCGCCCCGCCGAAGCGCATGCGCCCATCGCCTCTCGCCCCTCAGGCGGCGCTGGCGCCTGTCAGGACCGGCTGTCGCGATGTCGGCGGCGTGTCGCCGGCCCCGGGCTGTGCCAGCGAGGGGGCACCTGACGAAACGAAACGAAAGGAAGCGCGGCCCTCAATGAGATCAACCATGAGGAAAAAATCCCGGCTTGCTCTTGCATAGCTTCCCTTCCTCCCCTGCGCCTCTGATGGGATGGGATTGGGAATTCTCAAAGAAGTTGATATGATTAATACTGCTTTTCCACGACCGGAGTGCAGAGAGTGCCATAGGTTTACCAGAGTCTCCTGATAACTTCTAATTTTTAAAAGAGGGGATGAAAGGACACAGTTTCGGAAAGCGTGACTCATGGTATACATAAATAGCTTCCCTAAAAGAATAACAAAAGCTTTTGGTATTGTGTCACCTGGCAGAGCCAAGAAATACATGACACTTTAATGGGGCTTCGGTGAGCTAAATGACGCACTAAATGGTGCACGTGTGGCGCCGAGGGCACGTTCTGGCTCAACCAGCCACAAGTCTAATGTTCACGGCTTCGCCTTTTATTTTTAAAGTAAGGTAATTACTGCGAACGAACATTAAATAGTGACCGAAAGCTATAGAGCTAGCAGAAGGGTGATGCACCGCATCGCCCCAAACAGGGAGACCTGCAATGCTCTTTGTTGGGTGGATTTTTGGTAGTCTTTTCCCCAAACCTCCACCACAAGACAACCTCCAGTTCCAGCAGGGCTTACAGAGCATCAGTTACGAGCTTTACTGAGTTAGGCAGCTGTTCAAGGAGGTGGGTGGTGAAAAGAAGTGCAGTTTTGGGGTTTTTAGATAGGATTACTTTGAAAAATTATTTAGAACACAGCATGAACTTCAAGGGCAGCCTTCACTGCACAAGCATATCCTGTCCAGTGTCACGAAGAAACCTCGCATTCTCTGGCAAATGTAAAAATGCGTAACGCCTTGCTTCGTTGCTTTACTTTTAACTGCTTAACTTCTTAAGTAATGTGTTAGGTAACCATATTATTGTAATTTAATTTGAAACTGCGCAGGGTTCATAAGGCTTTTTGTCTTGGACTACCTAAATTGTTTTGTTTTTCTTTTGAGTAAATGAATGAAGATGCAATTATTAACTTGTAACAGAATAAAATAGATGATTCACTAGATTATTACACTGGAGGCGAGCGTGCTGCTGGCTGAGTTAATAATAGCTCATGCACAGCTCTGTCTTATCAAGTACACAATACACAAGGTTATGCATGTTCTCTGCAAAACTAATTTGGCCGAGTGTAAGCACACAGCCTACTTTTTTTCTACTTATACATCATAAAATCTAATTAGATGTTTAAAAATGTAAAATTACTCATAACTGTAAGCTTAAGTCCTAATTCTACGGATATAGTTACTGAACTCCTGAAAGGCAGTAACTCCTTCCCCTGAGAGAAATTCACCCTTTCAAATCTTCTCTGCGTCTTAATCCTCTGCAGAGACAGCGGAAACCAAGCATGAGAAAAAGGGAGAAGATAAAAATATGGGGATCAGACTCAGTTACTCCTCTCCTGAGGCTTTTACCTTGCCCTTCATATATAATCAGACCCAAAGCCTCTCACTGCCTTTGAATTGCCAAACACCTGCTTTCCTTCAGCCTCTCCAACAAAAACCCTTCAGCTCACTTTTGAGAGCAGGCTTTTCTCGCTAAATCTGGGAGAGAAAATAATTGTCCACTATTTCTTTCAGTGCAACAGTAAAAGAATCAGTGTGAGCAGAAATGGCATGGGGGAAAAAAAAAAAAGAAGAAAGAAGAAAGTGTGTCCTCAAGCATTAGATAAATTACTGGAAACACTGTACATGTTTTACTGTTTACAATAACTGCTAGACTATTCCAAGGGAAGGATTTCAATTAATTATCACTTGTATATGTTTGAATCTTAGACAAATCACACTATGTTAGAGATGTCCACCTTTCTGTAATATATGATTTCCGTAGCGGGCAGGACATCCTGATTTATTTTTTTTTTTACAATACCTGCTAATGATGCTTTTTCCACTCCAATACAAAGTTTCTCTTTCTTCTTAAATTCAGCTTAAGCTTCTGGCAGTCTTTCCAATAACACATGCCTGCTCCATGTCATCATCTGTCATCTTGCTCTCCTTTTATGTCAACAAGAGTTACAAGAACATGTGATAAAATAGCTCATTCAGACTGAAAGTGGCTTCTTTCTCCATTTGAAGGGCCTTTCTGCTACCACCCTCATTAAAAATCTGACAATTTGTTCAACAGCCTAAGTCAGGAATAAAAATTTTAGAAGACTAACAAATCTAACGGTTTTCAGAAAACTCACATCGCAGCGAAAATGTAAAATCTGTACCTGCAATGAGGGTATGTTGTATTTTACATCCATAGAGGCTGAATGCTTTGCTTCCCATAGAAAGCTTACGGCGGGTTTGGTAGTCGTGCACCCAGGGGAAAAAAGGCAAAGGACGTAAAACCCTCTTCAGCAGATACAAGTAGAGGGAAACACGGGGAGGCAATTTCAGATGTTAGCAGCTGCAAAGGAAGAGGTACTTGCACCATGCCTGCAAGATTGCGTAGAGACACAGCAAAGGCTTATAGCAAAATATTTTATTGGTCTACCTGCCACGGGGGCCAGTTCTTTGCCAGGTGACGGGCCAGACATCAAGCGTCTGTCAGAGAGGTTCATAGTGGAGGCAGGCAGAACAGTCAGACGTGGACTGCGCTGGTCACAGACTCTTGGGTAAAAAGAAATAACACTGGGACCACGTCCTTCTGCACCCAGACAAGCCTAGATGTGGGGCCGTGCTACATCTTCACCTGCTTTCCTGGTACACAAGCTATGAGGTTACACCCTCCACCACGTGGGGCATGGTGTCCTTCTAGAGGTATAATCTTACCCCCACACTACAACAGTTTGTATTTAATTACTTACAAATGAACAGGGAGATGAAGAAGCAGCAATATCTAAATCTAGTCCGACACTGCATTAAGTCAGCCAGAAAGTGCCGCTAAAGACAAAAACTATATGCTACAGCCCGTGTTTAAAAGGGATCTCACTCAGAGTCTTTGTGCCTGCCTGTTGTGTAACTTCGGCACTGCGGGAAGGTGCTGTCCATCGCGTGAGACCTCTGTCGTGCTTCCGAACCCATCTCTGTTTCTCTGCTCCACTCTAACACCCGCAGAAGCTGCAGTTTCCCATGCAGACACTGCAGCCTGGACACTGTGAGTATGCCGGAGAGCAGGCTTCCAGTCCAAAATTCTCTTGACGCAGAGGATGCTGTTCAGCAGTGATAAATGCAAGGTACTGCCTCAGGCAGGAGGAACTGAGGGCACGAGTACAGAAAGATCTGTAGGAAAGGACCTAGGGTTTGTATTGGTTCACCAGCTGAAGGCCAGTCAGCAACGGTGTTCTGCCACAAAAAAGGCAAACCTCATCTCAGAGACAAACAGGGCTGCCGTCAGCAAGAGACGTGACATGATCCTTCTCCTTTAGTTGGCAAGAGCAAGGCTTCTGGTGGAGACACGTCCAGTTTTAACCAGCGCATTTCAAGAAAAATCGAGAGTGTTGAAGTAGCCTAGCAGGAATGACAAAAATATATAGAAGAATTGACCCAGAGAAAAGATTTGGGCAGTTAGGATTGTCTACTCTAAAGAGGAGAAGGTTGACGGGCAGCATGAGAGCAGTGTGTAAATACGGTGTGTCAGAAAATTAAGGCAATCGCCTGATCTGCTTGTTCATGGGGGACAGGACTAGACTAAAAGGGCTTAAAGTCTACCAAAAAATGCCCAAGGGAGATGAGGAGGGGCTAGTAAGGCTAGCGAAGCTCTGAAAGAGACTGCTTGAGGAAGAAGAGAAACTCCCGTGATGGAGTCAAGTCAGTTAAAAACATCCCTCTGTATAGAATTTTGTAGTTGACCGTTTGCTGGTATGGTGAATGGATTGCGTGGGTCACTTCAGGGCCCCTCCCAGCCTCATTTTTGGGACATTCTGTGCGGAGGTGGCCGTGTTGTGATTGACACTCAAGTGATGAAACGGCTCCTTGCTCAAAGGCGAGTGGAAGAGTTTCTGATGCGGCGTTTCCCTTCCCACCCGCTGCGAGGTCAGACTGAAGCTTAGTGCTTGGATTCCGTTACTTCCTTTACTGCTTTCTGACTTAGAACCCGAAAGGTCCATTTTCCAGGAAGACAGTGATCACCAGTGTCCTTCCCAAGGGC
This sequence comes from Rissa tridactyla, assembly GCF_028500815.1. Lineage (NCBI taxonomy): Eukaryota > Metazoa > Chordata > Aves > Charadriiformes > Laridae > Rissa > Rissa tridactyla. The sequence goes on from NC_071471.1 coordinate 11,538,745, forward strand.
TAAGTTAAATTCAAAGCTCCATTTTCAAATTAGGCTTTGTTTTGGATCTTTGAGTTTACATTTGAAAAGAGGGAACATTTCCCACATCTGGTCGTTTTCTCTGTGCTTGCAAGCTGTAATTGTGAAGATGCAAATTGCTGTAAAGTATGGAGCAGACATAATTTCCCTCCTGACTCTTCATCCTTTCTATTGCAAAGGTCTCTTGTTTCTTTTCCAGTTTCTTTGCTGCCTTTCCTTCTTTCCCTTCTCTGGCTTGACCCATTTCTATTGGAGACGGCTTTTACCCACCTCCCTTCTGCCGGATTCTCTCATTCCACAAAGTCGCTACTTGCTTTTCTGCAACCTTTCTGCCTTTTGCCAGACCCCGTCTCCTTCACCCGTTCTCGTTCATCTGTTCCTTCCTGAGACAAACATTTACTAGCCTGTCGTGTGCCATCTTTATCTATTAGTTATTATATGATCTAATGCTTTATGATATGAGAGATTAATTTATTCTGTATGTAATCTAGTCCAGACCTCGGAAAAAAAATGCAATAAAGTGTTACTAATAACTGCACTGTGTAGCAGGTTACCTTCCCTGGCATAGAACGGTTTCATTTAAATAGAATCACAGACGCACAGAATAGTTGAGGCTGGATGGACCTCTGGAGATGGTCTAGTCCAAGCCTCAGGTCACAGCAAACGCTCAGGGCTAGTCTGCAGGATGTCTCCTGTGATACTGCGTTTTTGAGAGCAGGGTTTTGATTTCATTTCTCTGAACGCTCCAGGAGAATGTTGGGTATTTTTGATCTGAAAGGATATGTTGAAGCCCTTCCACATGTTTGCAGCAACTGAGTCTTTTCGGGCAAAACTTCTATTCATCTCTATGAGCCGAAATCAAATAAAGCAGAATTGTGACAAAAATAAACCACGGCTGCAATAAAGACTGGATTCATACACATGACATTGTGAACCAGTGGATAGTTCTGCAGAGCTGAATTAATCTCCGCCTGTCTGATGTACCTTTTGTTTAGCCGACTTGGGAGCTAGTACAAAGGCGATCTGTAAATACAATTAGTAAAACAGGATAATGGTAATGAACTGAGAAGAGAAGTTCAGGGAAATTTGGTGATGCATGATGGGATAAAGCATTATCTCGTTATGCATCAGAAAAAGTATAGCAAATTACAGTAGGTAAAAAGAAATTCTGTCAACCTGGGATTCAACTGCGAAAGAATTTCTGAGAGACTTCAGAAGTTTTAACACAAATGTAATCCTAAAATACTTCTTATTAAGAGCCACATTTGAAACAACATAATGCGCACACTGCGGAATTAATAAGGAGATCTTTTTCATATTCATGTGAATATAAACCTGATGTTTGCTTTTATATATATATATATATATAAATATATATAAATATATATATATATAAAGAACATCTTGTACCTCTACAGCTAACACCTTTTCTGCACTAGGGAAGTGTGGCACGTTGAAAAGACTATTTGGATTCTGTAGCACTTGCATAAGGAGCCTCCTCCGTAGGCGCCTGCAGGAATGCACCAGTGACTGACTGCGGCTCCTCTTGGGTGGCAGATGTGAGCAGCTGTGTGAGGCAGTTCCAGCTGTATTCGCCTCTTGCCTCAGCTGTGCACAGAAAATAGGGAAAGTCATTGACTCCTCCATGAAATCCTTCAGCAACAAAACAAGCGTCATGCAGATGCAGCTGACATGTATTGTGGCACCAAACTGTCGCTGGTTGCTGCAGATCAAGAGATGCCTCCACCATCGCCTAAACTTTCCCAATGCACAGTCCACATCCTGCATCTCTCATTTATGTTACCATCAAGGGATACAACAAATAAGGATAGGGATGGAGTCTCTTTAGCAAATGTCCTATCTGGGAAAGTGTGGATTTCTCGCAGGCAGAGATTAGGCAAATAAAAAAAGTAAGTATTTGGATATTGTGCATTTCCAAACAATCTGTTGCCATTTGGAGCCATTGGTTAGGAGATCTCTGGGAATTGCCCTGGATCACCTTGGTCAGTTAGCTAGTCCTGACACCCACACTTCAACCATACACTAATATCTGAGCCTTGAAAATGTTATAAAAATTAGGAGCTTTGTCAGGGGCGGGAAGGGGGGATATAAATTAAATTTTGGACAATACATCCCTTCCATCACAATACGGACTATTTTAATTGTGCCATCACAAGGACAACAGAAAAATGTGGTAAAGATTTCAGAAAAACTTCCATTTTTAAAACAGATGGGAGGCCTAGCGACTAAATGATTAGTTTTAAGCTGTATAGAAGAAGCGTGCTTGGCCCCAGCAGACTGGAGGTCTAAGGAACATCACTTCTAACACCATCACAAATGCACCCTTGCTATTTTGGAGCGACTAACTCATCTTCATTTGGTTTTCTTTCCTTCTATTTTCCCTCTTCCTTTGAGCTGTTTTCTGTAAGACCCTAGCTTTACCAGGTAAGAAACATACAGCCCGCTACAAAATTTTACGAGAAGCTGTAAGAGCGCCCTGTGATAGTTTTACAGTGGAGAGGACAAGTACGCTTGCGTTAGATGCATCAAGTGCAGTCAGGAAACAGGATTTTAGAAAGTTACTGTGTTCGACAACATTACATCCTGTAGCTGGGAACTCAAAGCATTTCTGACAGCTGGGTCTCCATGGAAATAAGTACGATAAGACTGCAGCTATTTTAAGAATTTAAAAGAAAGGACGCCGGAAGGTTATGGATAGGTACTACATCTGGGGAAAATCAGTCAATTTTTGGACTTTTCATACCCTTCGCTTCATGTCTTCTGCCCGCACTGGCTGTACCGACTTAACTGGGCAATAACAGAGATTGCAGAAAAACGTGCCTGGTTTGGCAAGAGCGAGTCACGGGCACGAGGCAGAAGCAGCTTGTGTTCAGTCCTGGTTTCGTCTGGTTCAGGACACAGGCAGTAGAACCAGTAGCGATCGTCTTAAAGGCTTTGCAACAGAAAGTAAAAACGAAAAAAACCCCAAACATAAGCACAAGACTTATTTGTTAAATTCAGTTTTCTAATATTTACATCTGGCAAGCTCCCACAGTTGGAGTTACCAACTCTGCCATCTCAAGGCACAGCTAGTCTTTCTATAAAGACAAGTATTGAGCCGTGTCCCACTACTTTTTTGCCCAGCTCTACCCCTCTGTGTCCAAGCTGTTCACCTGAGAACTCTCTCTCTCCTGCAGAGGCCTCAGGAAGCCCTTTACAGACCCTTCTTTTGAACATTTTCCTCTTGCAAAAAGTGCGGTGGCATTTGCCATCATTCCTGTCACAGAGAATAACTCAGACTCTCTTTGGAGCCACAAGTGAGAATTCATACCCAGCTCTTGAGCTGCGGAAGCAATGCATTTTTAGCATGGGAATAGTAATGTATTTTTTTTTCTGCTGGAAACTTGGCAGAGAGCTTCTCCTCTCCCCCGGCAATATGCCTTTCCAAAGACAGGCCAAAGCAAGTACCTGGGTGTTATATTATGCCTTATTAAGTCCAGTGTTCTCAAGTTCTGCTCATCTGCAAATCTGGGCCAAATTTAAGCAGTATTCCCAATTAGGTGAATATTTTTTGTTGCAAGAAGCTATCCTTGCTTTATATCAAGCTGTTATTTTGCAAACTTTGGGGAATATGCTTTCTTTTCTACTTAGGAAGGTTCACTTAGCTTAGGGGGTCGGTGGATAAACACCAGCATCACAGAAAACCTGAGCCTGTCTCACTATTGAGAAGTTAAAATTGTTTGTGGAAAGGACATTGTGCAACAAGAAATTGTCACATTTCCACCTCCAAACGTACAGGAATGCACCACAGAATTAGTAGGAACTAATCTAACTCTCTGCATCAGACAGAAAGCTCACCTGCTCCGGGCAGGTTTTACTCTGTGGCCGTATGGGTTCTGGAGTCTGGAATAGAAAAGCGAAACGCTCCCCAGGGCCAGGGGAATACCAGAAGTATTGAATTATGGGGATCGCACAGAGAGGATTCTGTTGAATAAAGCAAGAGGAATGTAAGCTTACGGCCCGTCTTGCTGACTTGTAGGTGAGAGAGCCTACAGTAACGATGCCTTGAAACCCCAACCTGCATGGCAGAAAAACCACTCTTTTTAAAAAGATTTCTACCTTACAGACTGTCCTCTTCCACCTGTTCTCACAAGCCTGTGCTTGGTCTCTTCTGCTCCAGTGAAATTACTGTACGTTTTCTATGCTCACACAGTTAGTAACTGTACCTGCTAACAGGCGCTAGGATTTTTAAACCAGCTGTACCACAAAGGCTCTGCGCTCATGGACAAACGTGTCCCGCGTCACAATATCGCAGCAGCAGCATTGTGGCATCTTCCCTGCACTCCTTGGTGCCGTCGGTGTTTCTCCTGGGCAGGGACTGCTGTCCCTGAGCGAGTTGGTGTAACACCCAGCTCAAGTGGAATCACATGGCAGGCAGTTCTGAATGGTCAGTAAAGAATGATCAGACAGGTGACTATTTTATTATTTTTAAGTAATCAACATGGAAACAATAGCAACGATTAAGTCACAAACAGGCATAGCCTAATTGTAACCACGGCATTAATACTTAACAGGAATATAACAGAAGTTACAAGTATGTTAACGTTACTCATTCTCAGTCAATGAACAAAAGTGTACAGTAAGGTCAGCATTAATCTATTACGAATGCTACAAAACCAGCCAGCCAGTGTCCCTCAAAAGCAGAGTGCTTGCTGTAAGACGGGCTGGAAGGACTGCTCTCCGTCCCGTCAGGCAGCTGTGCTCCTGGGCTGCCGATGGACCCTGCCTGTTCTCCCATTTCTGCAGGCAGTTCTCACATGTCCCTTTGTCTGTTAGGGGTCCAAGAGCACTACCTGCTAGGGAAAAAAAAAAGCTACAGTGCCCAGGGCCAGCCCTTGCCCTCTGCGTGAATAATGCGTGTATGCAGCCGGGGAGCTCACACGAGAGGCAAAGCTGGCTCCGTTGACAGTGTGTGACATTCATCAGTATCTGCCAGTCAGACTCTTTTCCCACCCTCCCCTAACGCCTTGCTCTGGGGATAGGACATGCTGTTGGAGCCGTACCGCTTTCAAAATGCTTTCTTTTACATATCACTCTTTAATAGGAATTCTGTAACACAAAATAAAAATTTTGCTTTCGTAGAAAGGGAGTTCTTTAAATACACCCCTTCCATCTCCTAGTCCTTATAACGTACCTTCCTCTTTTTCAAAACATTTACTAATGCATGTACTTAACCACCTGCCTCTTAATAGAAGTACCAAAGTGACACTACAAAGGGCTAACTTGCATTTGGTATTGTGGTCCGGGCTCCTCTTGCTCTGAGCAACACAGGATAAACTTCTCAGCTAGAACACTTCCGTAATCATAGAGAGGGATGCACCCTCAAAAATAAACCCCCCCAGTCTTTTTAGAACCAGACCAGAGGACATCAGTGTGAACGAAGCAGTAATCTCCATCTTTCTTCCCATCAGGATTCCTCCCAGGGTGCCACCTGCCATGTCGTTTTCACTGTTGAGACAAGAGAAGACATCAGCTCATCTATTGTCAAGTCTAAAAGTTTTGATGGAAAAAAAACCAACCCTACAGCTTGTTCAAGTGGGCTCTCTTTTTCTTCCAAGACCATTTACTAAGATCTTCCCTACTCGTCCTTATCCAGCTCATGATGTTCTGGAGAAAAAACAAACCAACCAACCAAACAAACAAAAACCCCACCCCACCAAAACCCACCAGCCCAGAAAAGTAGATGCATGATTATCGTGATAATTTCAGTAGGGGGTTCAGTAATGTTTTTGGACACCACTGTTCTAAGTTAATAAGTGTTTCCCATAGATAACTACTTTTAATTGTCTTTTTTTAAATTACAGCTAAGCAAATCCGTCAGCCAATACTGTAGATTTGTGTTGTCAGGCCAAGTTTGGACATTCTCAGAAACAACACAGTATGCACCAAATGAGTAATAACAAAGCAGCTGACTATTTGCATTCCTTTTCTGGCCATCAAGCTTAAATAGTCCAAAAGAAGTTAAAACTTCGGGCAAAACTAAGGCCATGGTTTCACAGAATCATAGAATGGTTTGGGTTGGACCTTTGGTTGACCTTAAAGATCACCCAGTGCCACCCCCTGCCCTGGGCAGGGACACCTCCCACCAGACCAGGTTGCTCCAAGCCCCGTCCAACCTGGCCTTGAACCCCTCCAGGGATGGGGCAGCCACAGCTTCTCTGGGCAACCTGGGCCAGGGGCTCACCGCCCTCACAGCAAAGAATTGCTTCCTCAGATCTCATCTAAATCTACCCTCTTCCAGTTTGAAGCCGTTACCCCTTGTCCTATCACTACATGCCCTTGTAAGAAGTGCCTTGCACTCTTATGTGAGAGAGCATTTGGAATGCATCGAGCTCTCACTAGGGGCGGATGACGAGAGGGTCGAGAGCTTATGGGTAAGGATGAAGGGGCAGGCAAACATGAGGGACACTGTTGTGGGTGTTTATTACAGGCCACCTGATCAGGATGGGGAAGCTGATGAGGCTTTCTACCGACAGCTGAAGGTAGCCTCGCAATCGCAGTCCTTGGTTCTAATGGGGGACTTCAGTCACCCTGATGTCTGCTGGGAAGACCACACAGCCAGGCATGCACAGTCCAGGAGGCTCCTCCAGTGCGTTGATGATAACTTCTTGACACAGGTGGTACAGGAGCCAACAAGGAGAGGAGCACTTCTGGACCTGGTACTGACAAACACAGAGGGACTGGTGGAGGACATTAAGGTTGGGGGTACCCTAGGTTGTAGTGATCATGAAATGATAGAGTTCAGGATCATGGGTACCACGCACAAAACATCAAGAAGTAAAATTACAGCCTTGGATTTCAGGAGGGCTAACTTCGACCTCTTCAAGAAACTGCTTGGAGAGATCCCGTGGGCTAGGGCTCTGGAAGGCAAAGGGGCTCAAGAGAGCTGGTTGATATTCAAAGACCACTTCCTCCAAGCTCAGGATTGGTGCATCCCTAAGAGAAAGAAATGGGCCAAGGGACGCAGGAGACCTGCATGGTTGAGCAAGGAGCTTCTGAAAAAGCTCAAGTGGAAGAAAGAAGTCTACAATAAATGGAAGAAGGGACTGACCCCTTGGGGGGATTACAAGAATGCTGCCAGAGCGTGCAGGGATGAAACAAGGAAAGCCAAGGCTGCCTTGGAATTAAACCTGGCCAGGGATGTCAAGCTCAACAGGAAGGGCTTCTACAAGTATATTGGAAGCAAAAGGAAGACCAGAGAAGTTGTGGGCCCACTGTTGAATGAAACAGAAGCCATGGTGCCGGAGGATGTGGAGAAGGCGGAGTTAATGAATGCCTTCTTTGCTTCGGTCTTTACTGCTCAGCCCAGCCCTCAGGAGTCCCAGGCATTGGGGGAAGTAACGGCGAAAGAAGACGACTTCCCTTGGGTTGAGGAGGATCAAGTGAGGGATCAGTTAGATCAATTAGATATTCACAAGTCCATGGGCCCCGATGGGATGCACCTGAGAGTGCTGAGGGAGCTGGCGGAAGTCATTGCTGGGCCGCTCTCCATCATCTTTGAAAGGTCCTGGAGAACAGGCAAGGTGCCTGAGGACTGGAGGAAAGCCAATGTCACTCCAGTCTTCAAAAAGAGCAAGAAGGAGGAGCCGGGGAGCTACAGGCCGGTCAGCCTCACCTCCATCCCTGGAAAGATGATGGAACAGCTTGTTCTGGGCGTCATCTCAAGGCACGTGGAGGAAAAGAAAGCTATCAGAAGTACTCAACATGGATTCACCAAGGGGAAATCATGTCTGACTAATCTGATAGCCTTCTGTGATGGCATGACTGGATGGATAGATGAGGGGAGGGAGGTAGATGTGGTCTACCTTGACTTAAGCAAGGTGTTTAACACGGTCTCCCACAGCATCCTCATAGGGAAGCTTAGGAAGAGTGGGCTTGATGAATGGACAGTAAGGTGGATAGATAACTGGTTGAAAGACAGAGCTCAGAGGGTAGTGATTAGGGGCACAGAGTCTAGTTGGAGGTCAGTGACAAGTGGTGTTCCCCAGGGGTCAGTACTGGGTCCAGTCCTCTTCAATATATTCATCAATGACCTGGATGAGGGGATAGAGTGCACCCTCAGAAAGTTCGTTGATGACACAAAGCTGGGAGGGGTGGCTGACACACCAGAAGGCTGTGCTGCCGTACAGAGAGACCTGGACAGGCTGGAGAGTTAGGCAGAGAGAAACCTTATGAAATTCAACAAGGGCAAGTGTAGGGTGCTGCACCTGGGGAGGAATAACCCCATGCACCAGTACAGGTTGGGGGCTGCCCTGCTGGAGAGCAGCTCAGCTGAAAGAGACCTGGGAGTCCTGGTGGACAACAGGGTGACCATGAGCCAGCAATGTGCCCTTGTGGCCAAGAAAGCCAATGGCATCCTGGGGTGCATCAAGAAGAGTGTGGCCAGCAGGTGGAGGGAGGTCATCCTCCCCCTCTACTCTGCCCTGGTGAGGCCACATCTGGAGTACTGTGTCCAGTTCTGGGCTCCCCGGTTCAAGAAGGACAGGGAACTGCTGGAGAGGGTGCAGCAGAGAGCTACCAAGATGATTAGGGGACTGGAACACCTCTCTTATGAAGAAAGACTGAGGGATTTGGGTCTCTTCAGTCTGGAAAAAAGACGCCTGAGGGGGGATCTTATCAACACTTATAAATACTTAAAGGGTGGGTGTCAGGAGGATGGGGCCAGGCTCTTTTCAGTGGTGCCCAGCGACAGGACAAGAGGTAATGGGCACAAACTTGACCATAGGAAGTTCCACCTAAACATGAGGAGGAACTTCTTTACTTTGAGGGTGGCAGAGCACTGGAACAGGCTTCCCAGAGAGGTGGTGGAGTCTCCAACTCCAGAGACATTCAAAACCCGCCTGGACGCATTCCTGTGCAACCTGCTCTAGGGGACCCTGCTCTGGCAGCGGGGTTGGACTAGATGATCTCCAGAGGTCCCTTCCAACCCTATGATTCTATGATTCTAAGTCCCTCCCCAGCTTTCCTGGAGCCCCTTTAGGGACTGGGAGGGGCTCGAAGGTCTTCCCGGAGCCTTCTCTTCTCCAGGCTGAACCCCCCCAGCTCTCTCAGCCTGTCCTCATAGGAGAGGTGCTCCAGCCCTCGGATCATCTTTGTGGTCCTCCTCTGGCCCCACTCACAACATGACAGCAGCAATATTGCTCTAAGATATCCCCTTGCAAACCCTGCTCTGCAAGCCCTGCAGGTTTGTGGGACAGTCCTCTGAGCTTGGTTAGGAAATACAGAGCGAGGGCGTGGCGACCAAGCCAGCGCTACTCTCGTAGTATTCTGCTGTGACGCCACGGTCTGATAACACTTCCCCCCTGCCTTACGCTCACAAGCAACGCACCGGTGTAGTTGTCCGGCCGACCGGTCCCTCTTCTGTCCGATGCTTCCCAGAGTGCGGCAGCTCTGAACTGTCCCGATAGTCTCGACCCTTGGAGTTCTGCATGTCCAGCACTGCCCGGCTCTTCGAGGGAAGGGGCGGCTTGTTGTGCTGTCCCTGAGTGCTTGGGTTGACTTCAGACCTCGACGGCTTCACCAGTTTTTTGAGTGGTGCTGAGTTTTCTAATGATGTTGTCATCTTCGGTTTGCCTTGAGTCTTTTCGCCTGTACTCTTTTCTTCAGATTGGCCAGAGCAAGTATAGGACCGGAATCGCTGCGTGGGGACCAGGAAAGGAGGCGATGGTTGTTTGCCAGAGGTCTTGCTGCTCTCAGGCTCCTGTGACTTTGGGAGGTGAAAGCTCTGATCAGGCAGCGGCGGCTGCTCTTTTCGCAAGGCCTTGGGGTAGTCCTGCTCTTTCTTTGTTGCCACCTTGCCCTTAGAGGCCATAGAGCCATACAGCGGGTTCTCAAACATCTCGGGCTTTTGCTGTCCCTCCTCCTGAAGCAAAGGCTCTGCTGTGGTTTTCCCCAGTTCAGGTGGCCTACGGTCATCAAAGCAGAGCAAAAAGGAGATTTGTAAAGAGCAGGCAAGAAATACTGACTGATTTAAAGAGAAAATGAATAGGAAATGAGCGTGATAAAATTAAACCGACTGTGCAAAAGGGGTAACAGGATAACAATTAAACCGGGGGGGGGGGGGAACACAATTGTGTATTGTTTTTACTTTGTTTAATCATTATTAACACGACAGCAGAGAGCAGATATGCATGGTACTGGATAAACTCCCTGCTGGACTGCAGCCTTGTGGAAGTCATATGTGGCTTCTCTTTAAACAGAGATAAGCTACTGAGCCAAACTGTGCCGAGCGCTTTGATGGCTCTGCGACATGCACAAATCAGAATTTAAATATTAATAAGAATCTCTCTGGCAGAGAGGACTGAAATGGCTGTCTGGACAGTTAACGTAAGAGCTCACATCATACTGTAGCATTTTACAACTAGGTCAATCTCCTTTTGCTACCAATGCCACGTGGTATTCCTAGGGAAGGGATAAAACTCCTTAATGCACCCAAATGCACAATATGTAAGTAATAGCTATAGACTATAGGGTGAGATGATCATTGTGCGTTCACAGATGAGCCCTTTGAAATGAGGCTCAGACTGGAATGACAGCCCAGCTGTACAACGGGACACGGGAGGTTTTGTGGGTTTTGTATGACTTGGCCTGATTTGGCAAGGCTTCCATCTGGAGAACCGCCACGGCACTTAAAAGAGCAGCCGCAATATCACTGAGCAGAGTGGAAGAGGGGGGTAAGCGGCACGTGTTCTTTGGGTGTCTTCAAATGAGTTGTGTTCCTCCCTTCAAGTTATTTTCTGGGAGTCAGTATACGCAGGAGAAAGAGCTGAGCGCTTGCTGAAGTGTTGGTGGGTATGTAACGGCTGGAGGCAGAGCTTGCTGCCTCTGCAAGTTCTGGCTTATAGAGCGCCACATGCATCCACCAGGGAACTCCGGCCCAGACGCAGAAAGCAGCTGTCACTACGAAAAAAGAGGTCTGGAACGAGGGCACTAGTGGCACACACACACTAGGGTGGAGAAGCCTCATCGCTTTACTCAGGTGGGTAGGGACGGGATATTTTCAATTGCTGGATGGAAATTCTCCATCAAGACTTGTGGCAGATGCAGCACATGGATGCTAACTTCTGTAGCGAGCCAGACATTTGTATAGCAGTGTAAGTAGAAACTCAGCTAAAGTACTTCACGTTTGACATGTGACGGAGCTCTCTTTCCCATCCAGTGGAAAGATGTATGCCACACTCTTCCCTTTTTTTCTTTGTTACTACAGTCAACTCTGTAGTCTCCTGCTCTTCTCTTGGTAGAGAATTAAACTTATATTTCCTTTCTCAAAAGCCCGAGAAACTACTAATGCTAGTTTTCTTTTGAGTATGCCACGTTTGCACTTTTGACCTTCAATTACCATTTTCTAATTCTAGACATAAAACGCAGAAAGAACATGCTGCGCCTCGAGCTCTCCATAACAGATAATGAAACAGTGACTGGGCAGAGTGGCAGGAGAGAGGGGACTGGCCCCAGCGCGAAACTCAAAAGACTCACAGATACTCTTGACTCCGACTGCAAACGCTTCTGTTTCCTGGAGGCTGGAGGGATGTTTTTGGAGATAGAGGCGACAAGGAAGGTGATGTGGAGGACGGCTGACTCTGTCCCATTACGGAGGTAGTCTCTTTGGGCTGCTCGTAGGTCCAGAGAGAAGGTGGCTGGTCTGGTGAAGGTATCTGCTTCAGCTGGCTGGTGGCAGAGGGCTGCTGAGGGAACGCAGCCATCCCCAGGTAGCTGGGGTTGCTAATGTCTGTGGGAGTGGAGCTGCTGGAGAGAAGAATTATTGTTAGAAAGATACATGCACAAATACATTTTATTTTATTTTTTGTCTCCCTGCCAGCTACAAAGGAGTTAGTGCCCACTGACTCTGCGATTCAATACCACCTACGATTATTTTTTTTTTTGTCACTCTTGCTTCAGAATCAGAGAATAAGTGGGAGTCCCATTAGTGCCTCCCTCCCCTGGGTCACTGGAGAGGAAGCAGCCAGGTCCAAGGCCACCTCCCCCAACCCCAGACAGTTCCTCTGGCTGCAGCAGACGCTTCCATTTCCAGGCTGCAGCAACCACTCAGCTTCTGCAGCCACATACAGGGGCTGTCAGAGGGCTCTGGGCCCAGCGGCTCAGCCGGCAGCTGCAGCAGGACGCCTCCAAGCCAGAGGCAAGTGGCAGCACCAGGCAGCATCACGCAGCGTAGGGATATGAGAGATGTTTGGCCTTTTGAGGTGTACCCGTACAGAGCAGCTGGCAGAAGGCAGGAAGCTGCCTGCAAAGAAATGCACCCGAGAAACTGGAGTGAAAGGACAGCCTTACCCAGAGGCATCCTATGACTCCTGGACAAGGAGAAGAGAGGCAGTTTGAGCGGAACTTCCCGCCCCAAGCCGGCAGAGGTAAAGCAGCAAGATTACCGTAACACATCCTCCTTTCCCGGGTTGTCTGGGCAAGAGGAGGCGCTCCCCCAGTAGCGAGCAATGGCTGCTGCCTCTCTGGCCATCAGATGAGTAGATTTTGACTTTCTGTTGGAAACAGAAGGGCCCTTTTTAAGTGGAGTGCGGGGACCCAGTCTGACTAACGCATTCCCAGCTTTTGAAGCTTTGGGCACGAGAGCATTGACCCGCCCTGACCAGCGAGCCACAAAAGCAGCTTCCCGGTGCTCACCATGCCTTAACACTGCTCCCACAGCAAGCCCAGCTTCGCATTTATCGAGCCAACTGGTTTTCTGTAACTGACTTCGCCACTTGCCCTTTACCTGTTAGTCTGATCCCAGTCTTTGCTGGGCTCCAAGTTGCTGATGTTCTTTGGTTTCTGCCCAGCAATTTCATCACGTTCAACCTTGACAAAATCTGAAGGGAAGAAAAGGCATAGAAGAGTGTTTTGCCAGCTTCAGAGTCCGACTCCTTAAGTTTTCTGTGTTATTGCTTGTGTTAAGGCATCTCTATCGGAATGACAGTGAGACAGTTTTAAACAGTTGTGCTATTATGTTTTCAGCTGCCCACTAATACATATCACGTTTTGTTGACATAGGAAAAGGCATCTATCTTGAAATACAAAGGTCATGATCCCTGAAACAGTCATATACAGGTCACCTTACCATTGACAATAATAGTCAATGTTGTGAGGCTGGTTTTGTACTCTGAAAGAGAACAGCAGGTAGCACGGAGAGAAAAATCAAAGTCTGTGATCTTGCTCCTTGAGAGCTCATGTGCTCTTTGCAGATGTTCCCCTGGGCGACCGGAGCAGGGAGAGCTTCGCCACCTTGTCATAGAGCCACCGCAAGTGGAAGAAAGGTATCACCATTCAATAAAATCAGCATCAGTGACAGACAGGGGGCTCTCTCAGTCTGCCGAATTTACTTGAATGATGAAAAAGAAAAACCCAAATGGAGTTGCCGTGTCTTTCTGAAAGAGTACAGGTATACTCCTGAGAACTAATGATACTTGCATCTCCTTGCAGTCAGCATGAAAAGTTCTTGCCTTTTGGGGACTAAACGCACTGCAAGGATAGTTCTCAATTCCTTGACAGTTATCAGAAATCTTTTGAGATGGATATTCTCTAGAGCGAGCATTGCAGAGGCGATCTCGTTCCTTACCATACAGTTTCTCTCTCTGTTTTCCTTGTGATGTTTGTAACTTGATTTCACCTTGGAAGACCCCTGTTCTCTCACCGTGGTGTGTCAGCACAGTATGGATAGGAACTAAGGATTCCGTTGCTTCTATTCGCAGGGCAATGCAGCCTTCCCCTAAGGGATGACAAGGAGACAATGAGCCTGGGACTGAGAAAAAAAAAAAGCATTGAAATCTCTTTCTCGTGTCAGTCATCTACTATCACTATGCCAACAGGGCTGAAATCACTGGAGAGAATCTGCTTTGGAGAGTAAGGAGGGTAATATCTCTTGAGAAATCAGGGGCATTCATTGCACTTCTTCACATATGTGTGAGGGATTTGGGCATTGGAGACACCCACAGGGTTCTGAGATTCCATTACTGGTAAAGGAGAACATGAGCCTGTGACTGCCATTTCAGTTAATGGGATTTCAGCAAAGAGCCTTCTGTGGACAAGAACTGCAGGCTCTGGCTGGTTAGAATTTGGAAGCAAGCAGCACTGATGACGACTTTTCTGTAGCCAGGAGAAATGCATCAAGTAAGTACAAGTGAAACAGGATTTGTAGGTTCTGAATAAAACCGTTTAAACGGACTTGTTCCTGATTTAATTCCTGTAAAGTCATTTCTTTTTAAGCCACTGCTCTTCCCTAGAAGCAGTAAAGCTCACACAGATTGATGCCTCTAGTTTGTATTCCCCCAACCATCATTACCTCACAAAATATTGCCCACAGCGTATTTTGTATGTTTTGAATTCTAAATCAGAAGTCAGAGCATCACAGAAGTTCAGTCTATAAGAGCTACTTCTGTTGTCTCCCACTCTTTCAGTGCTTTGGAAAAATGTAAGTAGATTTTGACTCATCCAGGACTTCAGAGCTAAGCACTTACCATAAGATTCGTCACTGTCTGATGACTTAATGCTGATCAGGATGTGTTGATCCAGTAGGTATTCTGGGTCTGAAATAATTGGAGTCAGCTGCAAAGACAAGTTAACGTGGGTCAGTGCAAGAGGTGGTCTGCATGAACATGGTTCCCCCCGTGCCCCAGTCCCAAACGAGCAAGGCTTGGCTGGACAGACCCACGAGGGGGTCAGACTCCCCCTGGGTCAGCCTCTTCGCTGATGTTTGGAGGTCTGTGGTAGAAGGCTATACACTTTTAGAGTCCCCCCACCACCACCACTCTCGGTCTCAGCACAGCGGACAAAATGCTACAAATCAAACACTCACATTGGGCTGAGCTACAGTTTTTTCCTACAGTGCAGACTGAAAATTGCTCTAGGAGGAAGTGATCTGGACTCTGATTACAGTCTGTTCCCAAAAATCTGTTTGGCTGTTGTTACAATCACTTATTACAGAGTTTTTTCCCAATCTCTCAGCGTAAGGCACTCTTTCCAAAGTCAGCAGTTCTTCTTTTGGGCTATGCAGAAGGGTACTGACGTGCATATTTGCTCCAAATCCAAGAGCTCTGGTTGTTCTTCCAGCACCCACCATGCCAGGAAATGGAGAACAGCTCCGATCTCAGGGGTAGGACTTGTCTTTGACACTGACAGGCAGACCACTGCTTCTGGGGACTGACGGTCTTTTTAACACAGGTAAAAAATACTTGGTCAACTTTTCTCAAAAATACCAAGAAGAAAAAAAAATTGTCTCTCAGGGCAAAGAAACTCCAGCACAGCTGTTTTATCATCCGTCTAAAACTTAAAAAAAAAAAGGGGGCCTGCTTGAAAGACTTGTCACTATAGTTACGTCCACTAAAAGGGTGAGAGAAAAGTCACGCTCCTGAGTGACATAATCGGACCAGCAAAATTCCTGATACAGATGAAAGTATATGGCAAGAAAGTCCTTTCCTGCTTATAACACACTCTGTGTAGCTTAAGCCCATCCTGCATTCTTATGGTCCCTTTTGGGTGTAAACAGGACCACAACCACGTTCCTCAAAGCAGTGTTTATATCAGCAAAAGATGCAATGTCGCTTACGGGATGCAAGTCTAAGGCTTCTCTTCTGCACGGATATGGAAACACAGTCCCAGTTTACCTTTGGAAGGGCATCGACGAACTTTACCACAAGCTCCCCTTCATTCCCGTCCTCATTTTCTCCTTCCTGGCTCTTCACGAAACCTGCAAAGCGATGAGAAAGGAGTTCCCCAGGCAGCCTTGGCTACAAAGCCTTTTCAGGTGCTAGGTCTCCAGAAGGCCTACGATTCATTTCCCACTCAGACACAAGTTTTAAAACTATTAAGAAGCTTAAAGTCTGAGCTTTGGGTGAATGTTTACACAGTAAACTTACAAGTGATTTTTTTTTTTACTGGAGCATTGTTAAACGATTTTATTTTACAGTTAAACTTGGCACTGGAAAGCTCAGCGCATACATGGACTGGAGGATAAGAACATGACAGCTCTTCCTACGCCACTCAAGATAGCACACTTTTGAAATTCTAATTTAAGATTCGTAATACACTGTTTCCATAGAAATTTATGCAAATTTTGATACAGCCAAAAAATAATCTTTTATGGAACTGTCTTTGACACAGCGCTCTGACACACGATAATGTGATGAAGCAGAGACCGAAGGCATGCTGTCCCACTTACGGGAGCAGTCCTGGAATGGGGAAGCGCTTAAAAAAACCCACAGCGAGGGCACGTTGGCTCCTGTTACATAAACGGCTGAGGCTCGGCCCTGCAGCACAGGGCAGGGACTGAAACCTGCAGCATCCCTGGGCACACCGTCCCCTTTACAGAACCCACTCGATAGCTTTCCTTTCACTCTCAGTCAGTCCTCTCACTTACTCTTTTCAAACCACAGGGTGATTAAGTTATTTTTATTAGCATAACTCCGGTGCTTTATTTTGAAAGCACCTGATCACTTGCAGCAGGCACGATTAGAAATGTAATCAACGGAGAGTTTGTCAAGTAGAAGAGATTTTCTGTGCGATAAGAGAGAACGACACATGTTTCTCTTCAAGAAAGAGACGACCAGATTGCCAAACAAGATGGAAGAACTGGTGGAAGGCGACACATCGAAGCAAGGATTACAGCTGAAGGGCTGTGGGTTTTAGACTGCATTGCTGACAGTATGGGGTGTCTTGTAAACTACAACAAATCTAGGACATCCCTGGAGCAAGTGATCTACACAGCTGTTTATGCATATCAAAGCAAGAGGAAGGGGAACTAATCCAAACAAGCAGGAAACTTGGACAGAAAGGATAAAGACGGGCAAACCCATACTTTCTAAGCAGCTAGAGTGAAACTCGATGTAGAACTTGGTCTGGGACTTGGTCTTCAGAGTAGCGTAGCAGTGCAGGAACTCGATCTCCCCCTGGGAATCCGTGTACTTGGAGTCTAGGGAAGAGGAGGGGAAGATAATGGCATTTTCAACAGGAGATAACAAGAGGGCATT
This sequence comes from Rissa tridactyla, assembly GCF_028500815.1. NCBI lineage: Eukaryota > Metazoa > Chordata > Aves > Charadriiformes > Laridae > Rissa > Rissa tridactyla. The sequence goes on from NC_071471.1 coordinate 11,555,793, forward strand.
TTTGAGTGGACTCTTTAAGAATCGGCTCTTTCTTTCAACGTATACTGCCTGTTATATCCAAAGGTGAAGGCAGCACGCTCGCACCCAGCCCAACTAACCATTCTTTGAAACAAACTGTGAGGTGACTCCCACTTCAAAGGTGGCAAAGACAGGGCTGTGGTCACTGGTCATGATGTCAGTGGTGCAGCCTGCCAACGAGAAAGGGAGAGTCGTTACTGCCCTGCGTTTCTGCCCTGCCCCAGCGACATCGCGGCCATGCAAATATTACTTGGTGATTTTCCAGAAAGCATCGCTGTCGCTGTGGTAACTGTCTCTAGTCAAAGGTGTTTCTACATCATCTCATATTAGTGTATAGGAATGTAAGGCTTGTGTCAAAATACATAAAGATTTGGTTAACGGACCCAACTGTAACGTATTGTTTTGCAAGTGACTGTCAGGGTTAGACTCCCCCAGCGCAAAAAGCCTTTGCAGGATTCCTGGTTGCCTCTGCAACACGCGCAGCTAATTAAAGCCCTAATATGTCAGGAAATCACACAAGAATATGCTGGTGCTACTTCAGCGCTGCAGAACAACTGATGGCCCAAGGCTAACACTGAATGAATGAGGTCTTGACTTGACCTGAGCACACACTGGGTTCCAGCAAGCCCCGTCCATTGAAAAGAACGGCGTATAAAGGCAGATGCCAGACTTTGTAGAGGTGCTTATCTGACGACACACCTCATCATAATAGGCTCTGTGATCAGACCAGCCCACCCGATCCCCCAAGAGGCTTCTACAGCCCCCTTCTCAACCCCATGCACAGGAAACCATCAACGTTATACTCAGATGCTTGGTCCTGTGCAGTTGATGAAATTTCAGAAACTCAGTGTCTGAGTCTTTTTTTAAACACATCTTGTGGGCTTCCTCCCTTCCCTGCACTGCACTTATTGTGGTGCTTCTCAGCAAGAAAGGGAACAGGCTCTTGGTCCCACACAGTCCTTCTGGAATAGGATTTGACAGAAGAGAGATGTCTGCAGCTGCAGCCTCTGCGGACTGGACTGCATACACGGGGTCTGCCCTGCCGGCACCATCCAGTGAGGAGCTCCTGGTGGTGACCCCACAGGAAAAGTGGTTGCTGTTGCCAAGAGATAACCGGTATAAAGTGATCCTACAGCATGGCCTAAAGCTGGGCAGCTGCAGCTGAGTGCTATTATGCATATAAAAGAATAACAGAATTAATTCCCAACCTTGCAGGGTTACAGGCAGAGAGGTTTGGCTCTGTTCTGCCTGGTTTAACATCAGGTCCCTCTATGCTGAGTGCCTGGCAGTGCAGGGAGATCCTGCAGACTCTGCTCTGAATCATTTCCGTTTCAGGCGGATTGCTTTGCTATCTACAATCTGTTATCTACCCACCATAGGACTGACACACGACGTGCACCATGGGGTACGATTTCCAGAGCACTCGATCACACCAGGATGGCAAATTGTACTTCATCTGCAAACCAAAGGAGAGCTCATGTCAAGAAGAAGGGAAAGGACCAGTTCAGAAAAGAACAGGAAATTCACCCGCCCAAGCACCATATATTAGTGTCAAATCCTTTTGTTTGTATTGACTCCGTTGAAAACACTACAAAAGCCGAAAATGCAGAGATGGGTATAAGTCACTTTCTTCTGTAGGAGTTCCCTGCTCTGCCATGTATTTCTGAAGGGATGTCAGTTTTCACCTACCCCTGTAGCTTTTTGCTTGGTGTAAGCATACTTCTCCCGGGTGCCTCTTTCAAACCGGTAGGTTGGAGCAAAAGTGATCTCTTCTTCCTCTAAAACAGAGAGATAGCTTTCTTACAGTCGGGCCCATTAAGAACCCCCATCTGGGCAAGACAGCCACTGCTCTGTACACCCCGCCCCACACCAATCCTGGCAGAGAAAGCTGCTGGAAATGGGAGAGGAACCTGCCAACAAATTCAGAACCTTACCGAACTGCAGAAACACCTTTTGGTCCTTTCTCTCTATGAGAAGCTGGTCGAAAGCCAGCAGCTCCGGATACTGCTGCTGCCTGATCTTCTGGATAATATTCTCTGCTTCCTGCCAACAGGGAAACAGCAGAGCTGCAGATGATGCAAAACCTTCTTATAAATACTCCCTTCCCTGGTGAGCCGGCAAGTGCTTCTGAACTGCTTCCCAGAGCTGTAACCCCCGCCACTTCCCCACCTTTCCCTTCACCGAAAGGCCCCAGCCTTTGCTGCGTGGCTGAACATTTGTCTATCGAAACAGGCATCAAAATGCCCACACATCCCCTACACCAGCGCGCACACACACAACCAGATGTGCATCAACACCGGGCTTGCTGTTGTCTCCCGCCTGCTGAAACCTATCTGGTATTTATTACGGCTTGCCTGTTCCTGAAGGCCTGTTCTGAGCCGTTAAAAGCTAACCAAATAGAGCAGAAAGGCAATCTCTGGATCGAGCTGTTCAGGGACAGACACTCGCTCGCAGTGGGAAGGGGAGTCAGGAGGTTTGGGGAGAACGATGCCGCCTGGAGCAGCAAAGCGTGACAGACAGCGTGCCTGGCATGCCCTTGGTCCTGTCATCCTTGGAGAGGGCAAAGGGGGTTTCCTTCCTCTCCCTCAACTGGGGCCACACTCCTGCCCTGGGGATCCCTTCTGCCTCCCCTCTTCCTGCCATCTCGCCCTAGATTAGAAAAAGATAGCGCTTCTATAGCAACACAGCGTTTCGTCTCTCCGGGATTCAGGCAGAGTCCCTCACCGTTGGGGGCTGTTCCACACGGTAGTTCAAGTCTCCCAGCCAGAAAAGATGAGTAAAGCGATGAGTGATGTTAAACGGACTCAGTTTCTTATCTCCCAGTGTCAGGAAGCGCAGGATGTTCGTGTAGTTCTGGTTGCGTCTGTCAAGACAAGAAACATCTGCCTGACATACTAAATTGCCACGCAATTTCGGAACGCTGGGGCTGGCAGAGAGTGCCGCTCTACCAGGCAGGAGCCGATCTGGCTCAACATCTGGAGAAGAGCAGACCAGGAGCTGAGCACTCGCCACCCCTTGCCTTGCACTGCGCCTCAGCAGACAGGCACACGTGCTGGGTGTCTCCGGTGAGCCTGCCTGCCCTGGGGCACCGGGGGGGCCGGGGGGTGGCATCCCATGAGGAAGGGGCAGTGGCATTCACAGCAGCTCCAGGCTGCTCTACCTTGGGTGTCAGACTGTTTCCACCTGATTCGAAAGGCTGGAAAGCTGCCCTAAAGCCACTTTTGTTGCCTCCTGGGGCTGTGCTTTTCTGAGCTGCCTGTCCTAGAAACCCAGCATGTGATTGTTGCCTTCAGGTTTCAGCAGCAAACACCTAACTAGATTTTGGCAGCTATTCCAGGCCCTGGGGAACCCTTCCATCGAACTCCATCAGTGGCAGAGACCCTGTGCAGAAATCCCACACCATCTGTTTTCTGGGTCCTGGACCGGGAAGGATGGCAAAGCCAACCTCTTCAGTTCAAGTCCTCTTTGCTTTCAAAAACCAGTCCTTCAAACCACTCCAGCTCCTCCCAGCGTGGGCACAGATCTCCCGCCGACGTCGGGATCCTTGCCTTCCAGCCCTGTGCTGCACAGAACCTGCCTGGACCATGGAAACTCATTTGACAGCTGGGTTTAGAGAATTCGCCACTGCTGGAGAGATTTCTGTGCTACACGCCTCCCTCTGGGTGCTCCTGACAGCAGGCTCCTACTTCTCTCCAAAACACTGTAGATCAGGGAACCGTTCTCCTCCTCCCGTGCTGGGCTCTGCGCGAGACATTTACACTTGGCTCTGAAATCATTTTGCTGCCCATTTCACATGCACCCACGTGTACGGCCATACAGCAGAAGGCCCTCATTTAAATGGCAACACAGCAAGCAGCATCATTAACACATATTGCCTTCCCAGGAGACGTTTAACGATATTTTTTTTTATGGTCAAGAAAACGTGCTTGTGACTGTCTGGTGGGCCATCCTTCCAACCAAACATGGCCCAGAGAACTTCACCCTGGGTCAACATCCATTTTTGAGCGGGGAGGATATATCTTACCTGTGTTTCTTTTCACTGCCTGAAGTCAAATGGCTGTTAACGAACCCAAAGGAGGTTCCATTAAACATGAATGACACCCCCACTGCTCCTTTATTACCTGGAAAAAGATAAGCCAAAACCATCAAGAAATCAATCCACCTCCAGGCTGAGTCTAGCAAAGATAATAAAGCACCTAGCACATCTTAACTGAAGTGGAGGATGGAGAAGAGAAATAAGGTAACTTAATCAGTACAGAAAGAATTCGTACGTACAGCACAGATCGCGGTAACAAATTTTCTAAGGATGCTAAAAAAAAAACAGTTGGAGGGAAAGAAGTGCAATTTCCTTGTGAAACCCAAGAAAGAGCAATCCAATAGCCAGTCAAAGGTGTTTTCTGGGGATATAAATATATGTATATATGTGCTAAGTATACACACAAATAGATTTCCTCTCTTAGAGGGTAAGATATAATCAGTGTGAGTGGGATATAACTTTAGTAACACTAGTGTCACATAAATGTAGTCAAAGGAGCCTTGTGGAGAAAGAGCCGCTCTGTTTGAAGGAGAGCGTTGGCGCAGACTGAGCAGATCTGGGCCCTGTGGACAAGAGCGGGTCTGTTCCTCACCCAGCGTGTTTGCGATGCCGGTCTTCACGTTGTCTGTGCAGATGTGGCTGATGCGGTTCTCGTGTTCTGGCTTGGCCAGTACCACAATCCTGATGTTCCAGAGGGTGTGGATTGCTATCTGCAGGGATGGGAAGGTTAGAGGTTGTATTTCTGCACGTGCCTGCGGAGCTGTGCTGTAGCTGCAGCCTTCCTGACTTCTTCTGTAGTACTTCTCCTACACAAATTGTCTTCCTGTGCTCAGGATCTGCTTTCAGTCATTTTAATCAAAGGTGGGAGGAAGGACCTAGCTATTTTCTAGAGCTATTCTCTAGGTAATCATGGGATTGCCTTGCTTGCACACTATGAGAGTCGCTAAGTCCCGCTCTTCTGTGGCCTTACAGATATGCTTAGATTTGTTTCTTGATATCATTAAAACTCAGGAATGTCCCAACCTGGTTTTAATGAGGTTCAGTTTCTTTTATGAATGTACCTGCATGCTGTTACATCCTGTTTTGAAAGTGCAGTAGCCTTGGGCGAGATCTAGGCTACCTCCGACTCGGCAAGTTTCACAGTCTCCTCCTTTATGAAGGGCAAAACATCACCGGCACCTGATTCGGGTGCTCAGCATCTGCCCCTTGCTCCCGGGCTGCCAGGAGAGGAGCTTCCCGGCAGGGTCCCTGCTTTGGCAGTGGGTGGGCACTGTCCACAGCGATATGCCCATCTGGCCAGCTCCAGGAGAGGATCTCGTGGAGTCCACAGACAGATTCAGTTCGCTCTCCCTCATCCAAATGCAATGACAATAAAGGGAGGGAAGGGGAGGAGGTATAGGCAAAATGCCACTTATTCCTCTCTTCTATCTGCACGACGTGTACTCTCGTCGCATGCCCGAGTTATGTGCAATAGCTGGAATAACCCCTCACCACTTTGAAGCTGATACTGGTGATTTCCTGCAGGGATTGCCTCAGGGTCTCCAGCCATTCCTTCTCCCCTTGGGGATCCTCCTGGGTGCCAATCACATAGATGTCATGAGGAATGTAGTCAGCGGTGTCATCACGGGTCTTCCCCTGCCCCTTGGAGAGAAACCAGGAGGTGATCTTCTTTGGGGGAGGTGCAGCACCTTTTATTAACAAACCAAACACCAAAGGAAGTCAGAGTACGTTCTGCCAAACCCAGGACACAGACAACCCACGGGGACAGAAATAACGGGCTTCACATTCACTCTGTCCCACATCAGTTTCGTACCAGCCAGGGCACACTATTCCAAGATGACAGAGATGTCAACCCCACCTGACTCGCTGATGAAGGACTGAGTCTGCTTTGACCGTCTTCCCCTGTTTCGTTAGCTTACCAGCGCCAAGGCTGGCCACGTGTGAAGGTGGGGAGCCGCACTCCTGGCCTGCCATCGCCTTTACCTTACCCCTGAAGCGTGACAGAGCACAGGCAGCTTGGCTTACAGCAGCTGAACCAGGCTTTTCACCCAAAATGGGAAAAATAACTTAAATCCCACTGTCCTCAACTACACCCTGTCCTCTTCTCTACATATCGCAGATACTCAGCTCTCTTCCCAGGCTGGACACAAATGGTCCCTAGTCAGGCTGAGAAGCAGCTGATGGGCAGTTATTAATTGCTCCTGCCCTTTCTACCAAGGTGGAGGATAGAGGGTACCGCCGCACCAGCTGTGTGCCAGCCACAACTCCCTGTCATTGGAGGAATCCAGAAGTACCCATCAGGGCCAACTTTATGGTCCTTTGACTGGAACCATGAAAAAGTGTCAAACCACATGCAAGAGTAAGCCTAACGATCAGCTCTTCCCCTGTCCCAGGGGGAGACAACCCTGGTGTGCAGATCTGCTACAGAGCAAACGCAGTGGCTGGAGCTCATCGTGGCAGGTGAGCACACATTTTGGCAAGTGTCTGAAGGAACACCCATGTCAGAAGGGAGCCCATACCCATATTCCAGGTCCCAATGAAGATGGTGATCATATCAGGCTCTGGCTGCTCCGAGTGTTTATTCTTCATCTGCTGCAGAAGTTGGCAGAACCCTTCTCTCTTCTAGACCGGGAGGAGCGGAGAAAATTAATGAGATGCTTAACTCTTCCAGCACGACCTCCTAAAAAACTAGCTGAACCAGGAAACTCCCAGCATGCTTGAAGGGCACATTAGCTCTCCACTATCCTGAAACCTTCGAAGAGGCTGTCCTTCCTCTGGTACTTCCTTAGGCACTTAGCTTGTGCATTACTGTAACAAGTGCTGAGCTGGTCAGAAGAAAGCCTGGACTTCCCTCTTGTTAGTCTACATGAGCCCTTTTGCAGGCGCCCTCCCAGGACTCCTTGCCTCTTCTCACTGACGCTGACGCTCCCTTCTCCTGCCTCAGTGACAGCACCTAGGTATGGCTGCCCTCTCCAGCAGCCTCCTTTGCACAGCACACTTGTTCATTTTCTGGATATTTCCAGAACAAAGGAGAAATTTCATTTTTGCAAAGCCAACCACCGTCCTTCACCAGTTCCTCTTTCTGCCCAGGAATGCCCCTTTTACTCCTCCCACCCAGGTACCCGCTCCAGGCTGGCAGGAAGGAAACATTGGGTATGTACCTTGGAATCCGAAAAAACATATTCCTTCCGCTGCGTTTTTTCTTTTTCTGTTTCCAGCACAATGACCAGTTTGTTAGGGACTTTCTGGGACTTGATAAGCTGCAAGACTAAACAGAGACCGGGCATCGTGAGCTGCACTCACCGAAACTAGAATCCCACCAAAACTAACAGGACCCTGCCCTCAGGCTCGGGACTTAAACGGTCTTTTATGTCTGAGGCTCATTTTTCCCCTGCATAACTACATTTTAATGTTGCTTAATCCTGTTCCCTGTAGGAATAGGTGAAGGGGACCCTCAAAACTCATTCTGTCTGGAGCTCTTGTCCACACCAAGCCACGCAGCCTGAAGCGAAGCCTTGGCTTCCTGCAGGCAATCTCCCTGTACCCTCAGCCAGCCTACACAATATTCCTTCCCCATCTGTGGAAGAGGAGGTAAAACCTCATTTGGTGGGTAAAGGTGATTCCTCCCCATCTAAAATAGCAGCTAAGCAATTACGAACACCAGCTGGAGAAAGCCACATATGAAAGCTAATCTTTTCAATCACTGCCAGCAACAGGTTGATTTTCTAGCAGGAGAGAACCCAAGGGCATCGTTCACTCTGTGATAAATCCTACCCTGTTCGGCTCAATCTCAGTGAGCTGCCTGTCCAGAAACATAACGGAAAAAAAGGGAAGTTGCTCGAATCGGGCCTTCACAGACCAAACTGGCATTGCTCATCGGTAGAGATATTGATTCACGTACCCAGAATCAAGGGGAAATTCACTGAAAAAGAGTATCTGGCTTTTTACCATCAAAAATCATCACAGAAGTCAATATGTTCCTGCAGAATGTTTTTTGTTTTTTCAAGTGACATTGCTTTTCAGTAGAAAATGGGTCTATTGCAAGCAGCTCTACGGGGAATCTTCTATCAAAACCTTCTCCCTTGCAGTCCTGCTACCGCTGTCTTCATTTTGACCAGGAGGCCGGGTCTAGAACAATCTGTGAAAGCTGGTGACCCCAGGAATGGCTCCCCGCTCTCTGCTTTGGGGACAGGCAGCCCAGGCTGGCCGGAGCCCTGCACAACACCCGGGATGTGGCAGAACCATCTGCGCTCCGGGCCAAACCTTCCCCTCCGCGGGCCCAAGGGGAACCACTCCCCATCACCCAAGGGATCGAGAGTCTACCCCAGCGTTTGTGACCTCAGGCATCTTACTTTTCTTGTGGGTATAAAACTTGTCTTCCGGGCCATCCTTGGCTCTCTTGATAATCAGTTTTCCTGTTTCCACATCAACCTTGAGATGTATTTTGGAAAAAATGCCTAGGGAGTCAGCTTTCACCTATCGGAAAATGGAGAGATTTTTCATAAGTGATCTACACTTCAGTCACGTGTGTTACAAATGCAACACTTGCCTGAATTCATGGACACGTATCGTCGCTGTGCCAATTGCACTAGGCATCTCTTAAGCATTTGCATGGTGCTAAACAGCATCCAGGAATAGCTGTTACCCATGTGGCAGCACAGCAAAGTTCCCGGGAACTGAGATACCGACACAAATTACTGTCCTTCCGTGCTGTGGTCAGCATTGTTAAAGAATTGTATTTACCTCAAAAGTGACAGGGGGGATAAGGGAGCGTCGATGTGTTGAATCAGGGCCTTCAATCAACAGTGTTTTCACCTGTAAAAGAATTTATGTGTACCAAATGGTGTTTAGTGATTCTGCACAACATCGAGAGCAGTGAAGTCAGAGCAAAGAACTCTTACTGTAGCGGAGGACTGCACTGATGATGAACAAGAAGCATAACTAGAGACAAAGGATGACAAGAAGATAATATAAAATAGCTTTAAAACTCTACCTTTTCTTCAATAGAAGACAGCAAAGAGATCAGCTGATTGAGTTTCAATACGATATTGACTGGACTAGCTTCACCAATCATCTGACAACCGCAGTGTAGAAACAAAAAAGAGAGAGAGAGAGAGGTGGGTAATTAGCAAACCCACAGAGCAGGGCCTGGAGCAGCGGTCTTGCCCAGGAGCCCCTCACAGGCAGAGCCGGGAGCTGATCCGAAATGGGCAGCACGAGGGCAGAAGCATGGGAAGGTGGGAGGACAGATGTGCAAACCCTGTCCCTAGGTTAGGGGCAGGCGGGCACGCAGGGGAGTCAGCCAGCTGCTGGGGGACGGGTTTCCATCACCGGGGCTGGGGCTCAACCTACAGAAATCCCCGGCTTTTGGTTCTCTGGGCAGGGAGAGGAAGGTCACGGGACTTAAGTGGGCTGGGGGAAGGAAGGATTTGGCAGTGGGACATCCTTAGAGTGAAGTTTATGGAAAGAGAGAGGTGCAGGCCGAGGAAGGACGGGGAGACGGAAGCCCTCAGGCAGTTTGCTACGCTTTCTTCTGGCGCAGGAAGGGGGAGCAGGCAGAGGGGACCACGGGATGAGGGAAACTGTGGGGATGTGACTCTGTGTGCCCTCTGCGCTGCAGACAGAAGGAGGCTAGAGAGCGCAGAAGTGGTAACCAAGCCCCCAAATCCCGCCGGTCATTGCCCTGCGACCAGCACCCTACCCTCCCGCCATGCCCACACCACCTGCGCTCCCGGCTCCTCTCTTTCCGCCGACTTACTTGTGAGCGCTGATGGATGCCGGGGTGCAGCTGCTGCTCAAACACCTTCTGGATGGACTCCAGGGATGGGAGCGTCCTAGAGGCCTCACTGGGGACAGAGACACAGCGGAGGCATAAGGCTGCGGTCGGGTCCCTGGGTAGGCCGGCACTTGGACAAAGCTGGCAGCAACAGACCCTGGGCACGCGTTCGCACCGGGCCTGTTCTTGCCACCTGTCGTGCTCCCGTCCTCTGCCGCTTGCTGCCCTCCGGCGTGGTGAGGGGGCGGCGGGAGCATTTCTCGGCTGCCCGAGTGACACTGCCAGCGCAGGTAGCGGGCCGTGCCTTGCAACGGCAGCAGCACGGGTGCACCGACTGTCCCCGGGGCTTGTTTTGGAGGTGGTAAACGTCTTAAATCTCCCTGGAAAGATGTCCCGGGCTGAGCCGAACCAGAGAACACCGTGTAAAACTGGCACCAACCCAACTGTGCCAACTCACAGATCAAAGCACACGCCAAGATCTCCAAGCCCAGACGAGTCTGGTGCCGGTGAATGCCCCGGCGGCAGGAGCAGCTCGGCTTTGCGCAGCCCATGCGCGGCTGCCGAGCCTGACGCAGGATGCTGAGGGCACTGGGTGGAAAGGAAATGAATTTTTAGAGTTTTCAGCTCACATGACAAGAGGGGCCGGGCGCCGCGAGGGAGTGGAAGAGCCAGCCTTTAATCTCTTGAACAGGAACCGTTCGTGGGTTACAATGAGATTCCTCCAGCGTTTCCCAATTAGATTCCACAGGATGCTCATTTGTCAAAATGCCGTCGTGCGAATTTGGCACAGAAGCCATGCTCCCATAATGAGCAGGCTTATCACGGAAAGAGCAGCCAGGGAGCGCAGGTCAAAAGGAAGGTGATGGTGGGGAGCAGTGCTGGGATGCTCGCATTGTGCCTCATCAACAGTGGATATTAATGATTTCCCTCACTTTCCTAAGTCTGAATGGACCGGATTTTACTCCCTGTTTGTTGGGGAAAGTGCTCCAAAGCGAAAGTACGCCTGTCCGAAGATTAGATATTTGTCCAGGTGCTGAGCCACGGAAGATTAATTGCCTAAATTAAGCAGGCGTGTTTGAAATTTCATTCTGAACGACTTGCCGTGGGGCACACAGAAGTACAAGACACCTGTGGGAATCTGGACCTGCTAAACTTAGTCCTGCAGGACCACAATCAGCTCTGGATCACCCGGGGCCAGCGTCACAGCAAATGGCTCCAGCCCCAAACCCAAGACTCCCATCGATTTCTGCAGCCACAGAGTTGGGCCCCAGCAGGCTGCAGGCAGTGGCAGGCGCGCTTGGGTGAAGTTCAGTTTGAAAAGAGCGAAAGGATATTTACTGTGACTAAGAGTGTAGGATGTGTAGGCCATCTCTCGAAAACACAGAGCAAGGGGCTGCTTGAAGCAGCTCAGAAATGATTTCTCATGGGAGAACTGCCCTCTCTTTACAGTAACGTGCAGCATGCCTGTGGGGAGGGGGCAAGAGCATCTGCAGATGTTCAAACTCAACAAAACCACACAGTGGTTTTAATTGCACTTACAACTCACTGTTTTCTCCTCTTGATAGTATAAAGGAAATATATGTAGTGATCTTCGTTGAAGTGCCAGAAGCCTGTGTGTCCTCACACGAATGCAAAAGTGCTGGCATCACAAGCGCTTGAAGAACTGCCTTAAAACTCTTTGTGCAAATTATTCCATAAGGGAATCAGCAGGAGCACTGCAGATGCAGTGATCGATGGCCAAATGGTGGCTTCAGATAGCAGCAGGCCAAATAGGCCACTACGAGTGTTTTTCGCCTAAAGCTCTGAGGTAGGAAACTCTGAACAAAGCCCATTTGCATGGGTAGCCCCCGCTCTTTGCTGCACTGGCACCAAGTTCTCCATGAGTCAGCTTTCCAGCCCCGAGAGGATTCCCCCGCCTAAGGAAGCTCCTGTATGCCAATTTCTTTTAGCACCAAGTGCTTCACAAAAGCACTCGTCAACCTTACAGATCTCTTTTTTGTTTCATTTTTAGTATATGAGCTGCCAGAGTGAACAGCCTTTCCCGAGTGGTTGCCCCATTGCCCCCTGGGCTGTGATAAGATGATGTGCTGTGCCTGTCATAGAATCATAGAATCACAGAATGGTTTGGGTTGGAAGGGACCTTAAAGCCCACCCAGTGCCACCCCCTGCCCTGGGAAGGGACATCTCCCACCAGACCAGGTTGCTCCAAGCCCCGTCCAACCTGGCCTTGAACACCTCCAGGGATGGGGCAGCCACAGCTGCTCTGGGCAACCTGGGCCAGCGTCCCAGCACCCTCACAGCAAAGAATTTCTTCCTGATACCTAATCTAAATCTCCCCTCTTTCAGTTTAAAACCGTTCCCCCTCATCCCATGCCTCCCTTCCCTGATCCAGAGTCCCTCCCCAACTCTCCTGGAGCCCCTTTAGGGACTGGAAGGGGCTGGAAGGTCTCCCCAGAGCCTTCTCTTCTCCAGGCTGAACCTCCCCAGCTCTCTCAGCCTGTCCTCACAGCAGAGGGGCTCCAGCCCTCTAATCATCTTCGTGGCCCTCTGCTGGTCCCGCTCCAACAAGTCCAAGTCCTTCCTGTGCTGAGGACTCAGAGCTGGACGCAGTTCTGCAGGTGGGGTCTCACCAGAGCGGAGCAGAGGGGCAGAATCCCTTCCCTCGCCCTGCTGGCCATGCTGCTTTCGATGCAGCCCAGGATGCGGTTGGCCTTCTGTCCTGACCCCCTTGGCCACAGCTAGCCCTAGAAGCTAGTAGCAGCTTCCAGCAGAGTTTAAACCAGCTTTCAGTCTCTCTAATGCACACTGGGGGTCTGGTCCTTCTTGCTGAATTAATCCGGGACCAGAGGTGAGGAGAGGGAAGAGAAGAGATTACAAACCCCGCGCTCCTGGTCTGCTTGAGCTCCATGGTCAGAAACGAACCCTTCACGAACTGCAAAAGGCACAGACCGTTCCCGGGCAGCTCCCAGGCATCCCCTCCACCTCGCTAAGGCTGGCAGCCACCGCTCACCCACAGCCCGGGGTCGGAACACAGAAGCATGTCAGCCAAAGGGCACCGGGACGCTCATTTTTCACCGCGACAGCAGCGTGCGCAAGAGAGACCCTGAAAGATGGCACAGCCGGGCTCTGGGAGGTTGGAAGAAGCTGGAATACGGCATCGCAAAAACCTCAGCAAACTGTCGGTAAATGAGCGCGGCTCACGAACACACAAACTGAGCCCAGCCACGGCCAGGGTCTGTCTGCGCACTCTTAATCCTCTGCAGTGCCGGGAAATCCAAAGGAGCTTCAACTCCAGCTCCAGCTGTGCCAATTAACTTTTCTTCTTGTTTGTTTTATTCTTTTGGCCTGTTCTCAAATATCATGAAAATAACGGAACTGAACGTTATTAAGAAAAAAGAGGACATGGCCACTGAGAAGCAGCCTAGGAATTACCTGTACATTCAGCTGGAATCCCTGTGCAGCTGAAGAAAGCTGAGGTAAATAAAAACTAAATTTAGGTGATGCCACTGATTAAATCTGAGTTCAGAAGTCTGATAAGGGAAGTGAGCTGACACCCCAGACAGCCTCGGAGATTAAGACTGCAGAAAACGAGATGCCCAAGTATGTGACTATTAGCCAGATGAAGCTGAGCAAATCGTTTGGTGGGATGGCAGAAATTCAGGGGACGATCCAAATAGCAGGGGAGCGGTTCCTCAGAGAGAGCTGCCTGACACTGAAAACAGCCCACAGTTCTGGACTTTCACGAAAAAATCAAGCAGGGAGCTCCATCTAACTGAAATAATGCAGGTATGGGGAGAAAATGCCGGGGAGCAGGGGGGGAAGAACTGCATGAGAACATATATTTCCATCACTGCACGCCTTCTAGAGGGGCAGGGGGCAGGCAGCTTGCCCTTTGCTGTGCTCGTGGTGGAGCAGTGCCCCGGTGCTCAGCAGGCTTGCACCAGCGGAACAACTCACCCCACTGTGTTCCAGGAAGGTGCTCTGCAAAGTCCAGTCACTAAAAAAAAAACTTAAGGAAATCTGGAAACGTAAAAGGTATCCTGGCTCTTGAGAGGATCGTGGGCCTGTTGCATCTCCTTTCCTGCCATCCCACATACATTTATGAGGACTAGGGTTGTGAAACCCAGATAGGAAGCAATTCTTTGCTGTGAGGGTGGTGAGCCCCTGGCCCAGGTTGTCCGGAGAAGCTGTGGCTGCCCCATCCCTGGAGGGGTTCAAGGTTGGACGGGGCTTGGAGCAACCTGGGCTGGTGGGAGGTGTCCCTGCCCAGGGCAGGGGGTGGCACTGGGTGATCTCTAAGGTCCCTTCTAACCCAAACCCTTCTGTGATTCAATGATTCCATAAGGTGAAATCAAATAGGAGGTTGGAAATGGAAAAAGCCAGCCACCATTAGAGCAGCACTACTGGAGATATTTTAGTAACACAAAACTCTCACTTGTGATTTCATTAGATTTTAGTTTCCATTGTTCATTCTTAGCCAGCCACCTGGGTCTCCCCTCTGTGGGCGTAGAGAAGCAAAACCCTCCCGCGGGGCACGGAAGGAGACGGGCAGCTCTTTGCACACCCATCCACCCTCAGCCCTGCCCGGGGCTCTCTGGCCAGCGGCTGGTTTCAGGCAGGAGGAGCAGGGCGGCACATTCCTCCCCCTGTGCCTGGCAGGACGCGCACAGCGCCCACCGCTTCAGAGCAACAATCGTGGTCTCACGCGGCTGAGCACCTCGCTCGCTCCCCGTCTTCCTTCCCTAAGCCAAAGCTAAGCAAATCAGCGGCGTCCACCCCTAATTTCAGACCTTTCTCCTGCCTCGGTGAGCTCTAAGAGCCACCTCACTTCTAAATACACTAGAAAGAAGGATATTACAAGCCACGCATAGAGCATGGACGTGGGTGCCACCCCTGCCATAGGGTTCTCAAAGGTCTCTGCAGAAGTGCGGGCCAATCTCCTGTTTGCTCACAAGCAACGAGAGGTGGCAGCGGGGGAAATCGCACCCTTCCACCAGAGAAACAGGGAGCTCTGCAAGGTTTTAGCTCCATACTGGAGTTTTCCCAGTTGGGATCCTGGAAGGTCTATAAATAGGAAAGGTAAAATTTGCTAAGTCTAGGCTTGTTTCTCTTCTCATTTGAGCTGGACTTCACTGACATCAGTGGAACTGCTCCAGGTTCACAGTGCATTAGTGGGAAGGAATATCAGCGTTTAAAACATAGCTGTGCACCAATATGTGCTTGTTTCCATAAACGACTTGTGCTTGACAATTCTGTGGGTGTCATTTATACATTACCAAATTATGCAGTTAATCGGTTAGTGCATTTTTTGTTTTGTTTCTTTCTAAACAGAGCATAAAAAGTAATACTTCGCTGACTGAAACCGCCTACAGGGAAACTTCACTGTCAGAGCTATGTCTTTTATCTAGATTTCGCATCTTTGGACCAGAATCACAGGTCAAGAGATCTAAATATAATGTTTTTGAGGATAAGCGCATTTCCTGTGCCAGAAATGCAGGTTCTGAACGCGTGCACACAGGCGCTGCGTTAGACTCCAGTGTCGCAGCGTGACACTGTGATGCCTGAAAACTGGCTGCTAGTTACCTGAAGAGTCCTTTGCAAAGCAGTGTGAGCAGTTTCTTCAGCTGAGGAAGATTGCTAGAGCCAGTCTGTACCATCTCGAAGTCACTGGTGATGTGAACTCGCAGGTAATCCTGGATGAGTTTAAGATGCTCGTCGGAGACACTGTGAAAGAAACAGAGACGTTAAACCCAGCTCTTCTCTCTGCTCCCAAATGTCAGCTTTGTTATCTTTCTGAAATTTCCGCTGCCAGCACAGAGAGAAAGGGGGCAGTTTGCCTTGGAATTCAGTGTAAATATGCAGTTCTCAGAATTGGACCATGGATCCCCCACCACGCTGCTGACACCTTCTCCTCTTCCTCCTTCTCCGCCCCAGATCCCCTCCTCGTGACTGCTGGGCTACCATGGCAGAGGAAGCCCCGTGATACTTTGCCAAAGCCAGGGTGGGAGGATTATCCTTGGCAGGTAAAGCCAGGCTGCCGTGAGGCTGGTAACAGTCAGCAGCGCAGGGGCTCTGGCGAGGTGGAGACTTCCTTTCACCTCACCAAGTCCCACTTTGAAGGTCCTAGGGGAGCTGAGACCACGGAGCTGTACGGGATGCTCCCCTCCTCCCTGTCTCTGTGCTGCCTGGACACCAGCACCACAAGGGAGGATGGACCGGGCAGACTGGATCTGCCATCTTGTGCCCTCACCAACGCTGAAAGTCCCAGCGGGCTGCTTAGCAGATGAAACGCTGCAGGAAACTGAACAAAACTGGGTTTCTCCCAGTCAGCCAGCTGCAACTGGGCCACCCCAAGAGGACTTGTGCTGCCAGGCACGACCACAGCCTCCCACTGCCCTGCCGACAGGCACGCCTTCTGATTTTATTTTTATTTTACTTTTAAACTTTGCAGATCTGGTCATTAAATGTCACACGGCTTCCTCTAAGGCTTCAGTGCACGTCCATGTTTGACGCGGCTAGCATGTGGGACAACGTGAGTCAGAACCACAGCTGGAGTCAATCCGTAAGTGTGAATACCTGGAAATCCATGGGCAAGTTTATCCTTTTTGAGGACTGGCTGGTGCTTTCTGATGCCATCTGTAGTTAAGGCACATGGCTAATACAGCAAGTTCTCCCAGGTATTACTGTCCTTTATATTAAAAAACTATACCTCAGGTCTACTGGCGATTTTAATACTTCAGAAAAGTACTTTTTTCTAGATGACAGCTGGACTGCAAAGAGTAGCCAACACGCTGTAAATCTGATGCTGCTCTTCATTTGGTAGTATAACTGAGGAGCAGTTTTGCTGAATCAAGCAGGTCCTCGGCCATTCCAAACCAGAGCACCCCAGAAAGCTCGGCGCTGGGCTGAAGGCTGGTTCTGCAGCCCTGGGACTTGCCACCCTCACCTGCTGGTGTCCTGGTACTGCAGCCGCTGGAGTAGTGTCTCAGAAAGGGACAGCTTATTGACGTCTGCCACCCTGGAGTTTTCAGGGAGAGAAGATACGTCCTTTGTCTCGCTGCTTGGCAATGCCATGAGGATGTTGCGCGGGGGCAGGATAGGAGGCGTGGGCACCAGGTCTGGCAAGGAGAGAAGGAGAGGCACAGTCACCCCAGCACGGCAGTTTGACCCCTGCCCCTCACCCGCGGGCAGGGCAGGGTCTGCGCCACAGTGGCCGTCACTGCAGACACCGTGCCTTCTGCAGGTCTCCCATTTCACAGCTGGGAAGCCCGGGGGCTCCATACCGGCCCAGCCTGTTCTCAGGGATGCCAGTGGTGTGAGGCCAGCGGGCTGAGCTGCCCAGCGCCCACTTCACGCGCAGGCAGTGCAGTCTCATCCAAGTCAGTCTCACTGTCCTGTCTGCACAGCAGCTGTGAAGGTTAATTACTTACTTTGAATATAATGCCTAAAGAACACAGCTGCACCCCATCTGTATCATTACCATTGGCATGGAGGTCTGCTCGGGGGCAGAGCGGATGGAGGGGCCTGATGGAAAGAGCGCCGTAAGCTGCTCATCGGAAGAAGTGAACAGCTAAAGTGAGCTAACGCAGATGGGGAAAACAGACCCCATAAGCCAGTACAGAGGGGCTGAGCACCCCCTTGTCTTGGGGGTATCGAGGGTTTTCCTGCTCTGTCATCCTACTGCTCAGCACACCTCCCTCTTCTGGGAGAAGAGCAGCTCCATCTCCATTTATCCCAACCACGGCTGCCTTTCTTTTCTTACCAATTCCCCAACACTTTGTTATACCTGCCATACGGTAGCCGGTTGAGTTGTGTGGTTTCGTTTGGTCGTTCCCTAATGGTGGCGTTTTCTTTACAAACAGAAACCCCAAGCCAATCCATTGCGCCCGGGCAGAAGCTGTGATTCACAGAGCCATGGCAGCAGGATGGGGTGGTGTGTCTGCAGGGCATGCGGGGCCCACCTCCCACCTCTGCAATTCCATGCGTCAGACGGGCAGGCATCTATAGCCCCTACGTGGCTCCAGCACGATGGCACCAAAGTGCCTGAACAGAATTAAAACTCTGTCCATGAACAGCCCAGCCCCGGTGCTAATATCTTTTCATCTAAAGGCTCTTAGTCTTGGCTAGAACTTCATTCCCTGCTGCTCGCATCTCTGTGTATTATTTTTGCTGTAGTTCCCTCCCCCGCCCCGAGAGCTGGAGACTCAGAGCAGCTGGCCAAAAACCAGGAACATCTTTCCTGGGCAGCTTTGCAAAATTTTGTTCTGTTTCTTCATGAGAATTGCATACCAAAATCTTCCAGCTACTATTAGACACCCATTGGGTTGCGTAAATGTGCGCAGGCCCATTGATGGGCTTCAGTGCAGACGCCTGCCTGCCTATCGCAGGACTGTGTCCTTTAGACAAGTTTTATTGTCACGTTCATCGTTTCCGCACAGACGTCAGAAAGGACAGGAAGGATGGCTCTGTGGGCATGACCTTCCCCTGGGATGCAGGAGAACAATGACAGATCCAAGGGATGATCCAGGAAAAATCCAAGGAGCGATCCAAGACCAGTGAGCGTCAGAAACCCGCAGTGACATTTCATATAGAATAGTTGGGATGATGCCAGTCACACCCCTTCATCGTACATCTGCCCTTACGCATCGAGTCAGACTGTCTGCCACTGCGGGATCTGTGCCCTCTGGTCATGCCTGCTAGGAATGTCCCCTGGATCGGAGCAGAGCAGGGGGCCCCAGGTGACCCCCAGGCCTGCAGCAGCTGCAGGTGGGCAGCACTGCGGGGAGACGGGCCCCAGGTCCCGTGGAGAACGTCTCTGCTGCCGAGGCAGTGGCCCTACAGAGGCAGGGCAGAGAAAGGGGCGTGGGGACGTGTGAGACGGCTGGACACAAACCAGCCTGAGTCCAGATGAAGGACAACAGGTTGGTCAGCCTTGCACCTGGTGTAATACACTTCTGCAGAGAGCCTCACCCTCGGGTGAGCTAAAACGCGGTACCGCCCCAGCGCCACGACGACTCACTGCCTCGAGGTCTTGCCAGCTCAGGCCCCCCCTGTGCCCTGCTCCATTTTATTGCAGGACATGCTCTAATCCCTCTGCCTGCACTGTGTATCCCCGTTCGGAGTAAGTGTCAAGGGTCTGCATCACTGAGTCACGTCATGGGTTTCTTACCGACATCCTCCTCCGGTTCATCTGCCGCCTCCTCTTCCTCCCGCGGCACTGCGTATTTGAGGTGCCATACCAGACCCATGTTCTCCTTCTTGTAAAATTCTATCAGTTCCTCCAAGTTCTCAAAGTACTTCACGGGAACACCCTCCGATGCCTGAAACAAAACACAGAGGCCATCATGGTCTGGGATTTCCTACCACAGGAACAGCGCTCCTTGCAGAAGGGAAAACCAAGTCATAGAGAGAGGAAAAACCCGCGGCTGCTGCCCAGAGGAGGCCAGCCCGGCTCTCCCTGCCCATCAGACCACGGGCTCAGTGCGGAACAGCTCCTGCAGTGCAAACAGGAATGGATACGCACACGCGTTCCAGCCGGCGTCAGCAAAAATGGCAACCTCAGAGGTTCACAGGAGCCAAGTGGAAGAGCTCTCCCTCACTTGATTCAGTGGGCTTGGCTTCAAAGCAAAGGAAGACTTTAAAAACAAAGACTTCTCCTCGATTAATTTTTGCATTCCCTCTTTTACTGAGCACAAAACGCCTGGACTATGTTATATTTTGTGGTACCCAGGAAGAATTTTTCTGTGAAATTGCAAGACAAACACATCTAAATCTCGACGTTAGCAACCCTCCCAGGATTCAAAGGCTCGGAACTGGGTTCAAACGAATGCAAGCTCGCAAGGTAAGAAAACGCTCGGATGAAGATTTGGAAAGCTGAGGCTCGGGACACAGGTAGGACTGCGAACGCATCAGGCATGATGCCGAGCTTGACAGCTGAATTTTAACTGTGACTAAACCTGTTTCTAGCACAGCCCTGGCCACTGACCTCAGGATATGGATACGTGCAGAGGGCAAAACACCGGGATAAGGTTTTAGAGGTCTTCAGAGGCAAAGCTTCAGAGCAATTCTATCTATGCACCAGAGTGAACAGTCAAACCTGCAGAACACCAAGGAGCAGGGGCAGAACGGGGCAGAGCAGAGGTTTCCCGGCCCCACCAGATGCTTGTTCTTGACTTAAAAGAGCGACGCCGGGAACCGCTCGCATGTGGGGATACAGCAGCGGCAGGCAATCAAAAGGAGGACCCGACCACCCCAACGGCAGGCTCGACTTGCGCCGTTTTCCGCGCGCAAAGCCACATTTTGCACAGGAAATGTGGTTAGTTAATAAGGAATTAAAGCTTTGCCTCCAATTTGGAATAACTTGTTCCGCAGCCATACTGCAGACATTCTGCCTCTGACTAACAGGCAGGATGTTTTAATTTCGTTTTGGATTGCAATTACGGCCTGTAAAAATCAACATGCACAAAGTTTTAACACAAGTTTGAACACGCTTATTTACCTGCCATTTTGTTTACCCCGTTTCTTATTATATGTGAACTTTTTTTGTTTAAAAGGCAAATACAGCAAAACCCAAGAGATTAAACAGGAGAAGCGCTAGCATATGCCACGCTGAGCAGAACACAGAAAAATGTCTTTGGTGGGTCCCGGCAGCAACAACATTTCTTTTTAATTTTCCCAAAGAGTAAAATCTCAGGCCAGAAATTAGGACAGTGCTTTCAGCACTGAGCCGCATTTGAAGCCTTGGGTGCCCTCAGGCCTGCCATCAGAAGTACCTTGCGTTTTTAACAACACCTGCACATCCCTAAAGGCACAGCCCGACCGTTTTTCCTAACAAATAGGTTTGATGTTTCCGAGAGCTCTGCCTGTGCACCCTCCTCTTCTGTCGCCCAGGTGCTCCTGCATTTATCAAGATCTATTATACTCGTACACTGGAAAACAGCGCATTCAGCACGGAAGTGGTGCCTGGGCAAACACCGGATTATATTTTTTGTGAGGCCAGAGGTGTTGAAACAAATCGCTGGCTAAAACTTCATAGGAGCCTGCTCTGCTAGAGCAGCGCAAGCTCACCATAATGAGGAAAACTTCTGATTTACACCAATTAATGCAAACAGCGCCTTGGTCCTCCCAGGCTCTTCTGTGTCTCGATGCCAACTGTGAAGGCTGGGAATCGGGGAAAACCGTTGAGGAGAAAGAGCACGCAGCTCAAATCCGTCATAGGAAAGGGTCCTGCAGTCACGGTGCCACACTGGGACAGACCTGGAGTAGTTCAGCCAGCTGCTTCCATGTTTGCCCGTTCATCTTCCCTGCGGCACCTTCCTCTGCTCCGAAATCCCTGTCCTGGTGCCTGTCCATCCCTTGCGCCCCCACACAGCGCACTCAGCCCCCATGCCCAGCCCACGGCAGCTTCATCCCTCCTCTGGCTTCCATCTGCTTGGGCGGCCTCCTGCCCGCCACCCACAGCACCCACGGGCGGGCTGGGATCATGAGGGACGAGGCCTGGGGGGGTTTGCTTTGCCCCACGCTGGCCTCCCCCCTGCCCCAGGGCACCTGGAAAAAGGCATCAGCCCCATCACGGTGCACGCCCAGACCCTGAAACACTTGGAGGGCAAAAAGGACGGCCAGGGTTTACAGGAGGGAAGCCCTGCCATCAGCGCTCTCTCCTGCCGCTGGAATTCCTGCCCCGCTCCTCCTCTTTCCAAAGGCGCCTTCACACTCCTGCTTCACTCCCCCCAAAGGCCTCCCCATCTGCCCGCCGCTCCGGCACCCCCTGACCGACGGCTGTCCCCGCAGCCGCCATCCTGCCCCGCACAGCGTCCCCCCCAGCCTCCAGGCGCTCTCTTCTCAGCCTGGTTTTGCAGCTCGGCTCCTGCTCTCCCAGGGTGCCCGCAAGATGATGGATTGCCCGTCACAGCTCTTTTCAGGCCAAATGGAGCCTTGATCTAAGCGGGAGGAAAGGCTGAATTAGCACTTTTTGCTGCCAAGGATAGTTCAGTCTCTGAAACCGTGCTGGTCTCTGTGGCAACCAGAAGCAGCAGCATTTTGTGACAGGCCTCCTTCCTCTAACTCACTGCATCGTGCTCCCAGAGCGGACCGAAGCCTCTGCTCCAGCTCACGTTCCCCAGAGTGGCCATAAACTCGTGCAGGCTGGCGCAGTACGCGCAGAGAGCCCCCGCCGTCATGCTCCCCTTCTGCCCCGGCCAGGCAGCCGGCCCACCACCTCCAGACACCTTTCTCACTGAACCCCACCATCTCCTCCCTCCAGGATAATGCGTATTTGTGGCCACATGGAAGTGCTGGGCTTTGTGCGCACCCAAATTCCCGGAAAGAGGCAACCTGCATTCCGGTGGCGCAGCCGCTCAGATAGCCCTCCTTCCCCCAGCCCACGCGGGATAAAAAGGACCAGCTCCTTGTGGCACACTGTAAAAATAAAGGACGGCACTTTCCTATTTTGAGGCAGAATTCAGCAGGGAGCCGAGTGCATGTCCCGAGCAGTGTGGGGTGAGAGTGACAGCTGCCATAAGGAAAGGGGGAGCCGGTGGTGCCGGGAGCTGTGGGCAGCAGCGCCCAAGCGCAGAGGGAAGGACGGCGGAGCCCCGGATCCGCGGCGAGGGAGCTGGAGGGGCCCTCCCGCCACCCCGTGACACCCACTGCGGTTCTGCCACCATGGGAATCCAGAAGCAAAGACGGCTGGATTGTTCTGACTCGTTTATCTTTTGTATTGTAATTGTTATTATTTGCAAGGACCTCACCAGAGGAAGCGTGCGGGAAGGGCTGTGCCCCTCCAGGGCAAAGCAGTGCCCAACAACCCTCTCCGCCTGTCTGCACCGTGAAACGAGCTCTTCTCCGCTCACGGCGTCCCCCAAATGTCCCCACTCCCCCCAGGAGAGCCAGGCGCGCACTGCCTCCCTCTGCACAGAGGTAAGCTGTCTGAACTGGGAGAGAAGACAGCAAGAGCAAGCCCCTGCTGCACCTGCTTCTCCCTTTGGGGAGAGGATGAGAACGAAGCTTGTGAGATGCGTGTTGGTCACGTTGTTCGACACACAAGTGCAAGTCACTCAGACTTGCCGCCAGCGACAAGTCCCACGTGAGCCCCTCCAAATCATAGCATCATGGAATGGTTTAGGTTGGGAGGGACCTTAAAGAACACCTAGTTCCACCTCCCACCAGACCAGGTTGCTCCAAGCCCCGTCCGGCCTGGCCTTGAACACCTCCAGTGAATCCACCAGCCCGTACCTTTGCTACCAGCCGCGGGGCAATCGGACCGTCCCCGTGTCTGCAGGGCGCTCCCAGCCCAGCAATGCCCAGGACCGCAGGGATGACGCTGGGGTAGCATCAGTTTAGCACAGAAAACCTGGCTCCGCAACGCTGCAGCCAGCACTCAGGTTGCTAGATGACCTACCTGAAGCCTAGTCAATCAGTTTTCACTGCCACCAAGCAAAGACAGCAGCACGTAGCTGGGACATATGCTTTCTTCACGCTTTAACTTGTGGCAAAGATGTACAGGTTGGGAAGGAACAGAAGGGGTGGACAATAGAACACTCGCATTGAGTGGGTCTTCATCTGGCTGCGGAGTGCAGTATCAAAAACTGGAGGGATGGTGCACTCCAAATAGACTCATAGAATGTGTTGGGTTGGAAGGGACCTCTAAAGGCCATCTAGTCCAACCCCCCTGCAGCCAGCGGGGACATCTTTAACTAGATCAGGTTGCTCAGAGCCTCATCAAGCCTGGCCTTGAATGTCTCTAGGGATGGGGCCTCCACCACCTCTCTGGGCAACCTGTTCCAGTGTCTCACCTCCCTCAGTGTAAAGAACTTCTTCCTAATGTCTAATCTAAACCTACCCTGCTCTGGTTTAAAACCATTGCCCCTTGTCCTGTCGCTACATGCCCTTGCTAACAGTCCCTCCCCAGCTTTCCTGTAGGCCTCGGAATAAATGTCCTCGAGACAAACCATGCTGGATGACAGCAGCAAGGCAAAACGGAGCCTCAGCTTTATGCAAACTGTCTCTGGTTTATAAGCCGGGGAGCAGAGGCAGAACGGGGCACGGCAAACACGACCGAGCAGGACGGGGCAGCGCGGAGCAGGCTGGAACCATCCCAGCAGAGCGCGACAATTAAATCCACTTCCCGCCCCGCCACCGCCTGCCTTGAGTAAGTAACTGTTTCCTCGGGGTTATCACAGGATAGATCTTGTTTTAATTGCGAAGTGGATTGTTCCAAGTCATTAGAAACGTGAATGGCAAGTGTCATATCCACGGCAACATGCCACATCTGTCTCCATGGCAATTCCCCCAGCATCACCGCTGGTGCCTCAGCTTTGTGCTGCCGGTAGCCATGGCGTATGGAAAGGAAACACCTAGTCAACGTACACGATATAGGGAAACAGCCCGGCAACCAGCAGAATTGCACAAAGGAACCTGGATAACAGTGAATCGGAGGCTGTGCAGCAATTTTACAGTGGGAAACAGCATCAGAAAAAGCCTGTCTTTCTAAGATCTATTAATGGGAGTGTCATATCATAGAACCGTAGAATTGCCCAGGTTGGGAGGGACCTTTCAGATCATCCAACTGTCAACCGAACTCTGACAAAAAAACATCACTAAACCATGTCTCTAAGCACTATGTCGACCCATCTTTTAAATACCTCCAGGGATGGTGCCTCCACCACTTCCCTGGGCAGTCTGTTCCAATGCTTGACAACCCTTTCAGTGCGAAAATTTTTCCTAAAATTCATCCTAAACCTCCCCTGGTGCACCTTGAGGCCATCTCCTCTTGTCCCATCGTCTGTTCCTTGGGAGAAGAGACTGACCCCCACCTCTCTACAACCTCTCTACAACATATGAGATGCAGGAAGAAACTCTTCTACCATACTTGGTGCCATAAAGCCTTAGCTGGACTGTTGTGTCCAGCCTGGGGCACCATTTTTTACAGAACATGTGAAAATACCACAGAGAGTCCCAAGGTGAAATTACAAGGACAGCTAAAGAGTTGGAAAATGTGATTGACAAGGAAAGTTCAGGAGAAAGGGACTGGTACAGTGTGGCAAAGAGACAGCCTGGAGACGTCCCAGCAGCAGTCTTAGAAGTTTTAAATTCTCTTATAAAGAAGATGGCAAGCAGCTGTGCCGCAAGTCCCCCGAGGGCAGCAGATGTGGCTGGCTTGCTTTGCAGCAGAGGAGGCGTAGGTTAGATCACAGGGAACCTTGCCAGGCTGCACGGGGAGAGCACGTGTCCATGTCGCGCCGCAGGGCAGAGTACTCAGTTCCCCACGGCTGGCTAGCGAGCACCTAATCCTGATTCAGCCTGAAAATGGGGCAAACGCTGGGCTCAGAGACCCTGCAAGGCCTCCTGCAACCCCTAATTCTGCCACTGTGGGAAGCCCTCCGCAAATCTGCCTCTTTGTCCAGATCCTGCTCCTTGAAGGAGGCTGGTGAAGCTGACCACGTTCGTGCTTGTCCTGAGCAGCCCAGCCAGTTCAACTGCATCCCAAACCACGGACTCTCAGATCTTCCGCACAGCCTTCTGACTCCAGCCCTTTTGGCTGGAAACCTCCTTTCCCACAGGATGTCTTGGTGTCTCCTGTCCTCCAGAAACTGCCCTTTGTTCTGCAGGTTCTTCCAGTTATCAATTCCCCTTCCAACTTCTCGACGCTCACTGTATGATGGTTTAAACCAACTAGCTACAACTTGTTCTTGCCTTCATGCCGAATAGGCGCCTGGGTTCTTCATTTCATGAAAACCGGTTTGACCGCAGCCTCTAATCCCCTTTGGTTAAATCTTGCGATCCCTTTTCCAAGCTCATCTACCTAAAATTTTCCACAGGTTTTTGTGTGCCTGAGATCATCGAATCTCCCTTTCTCTCTGGTGTAAAGAGGCCAACAGCACCCAGCTTAAGAAGTCCCCTCTTTTTCATTATCTCCAGGCAACGCCACCTGGCCAATGGGGCACCTTAACAAAGACACTCCAACTCCGAACGCACCTTTAAGAGAAGCTGCAAGCAGAGTATAAAGACACAAATCAAGAGAGACATAAAAGATGTAAAGCCCACGTTAAGCAGGGCAAGGAAGCGGTTAACTTGGGGTTCATTACAACAATGGTATAAATAGATGGCACAGGAAGCCTGGGGCCCTCAGAAGGAAGAGGAAGTGTTTTCCTTTCCTGAGCCAAGGCACAAGGAGGAACTAGGAAACTGGTCATCTGGTTATATTGCTTAAGGGCAATATTTTCTAACCAGAGTGCCTTAAACCAGGTATTTAAACCCATATATAGGCATTTCAGTAGCAGTCAATAAGTTTTTCAAAGTTATAAAATTCTGGCAATACCCACCAACTTGAACGGAAGCTGAAAATCAGGTCGCTTCTACTTTGGTGCGAAAGGCTGGCAGGAACTTTTTTCCTTTTAGATTTGGAAAAAAAAAAATTCTTAGGCTTCCTGGTTTGGAAAAAAAGTTGTCTTCAAGACTGTCTGTTAGCTAGGAAGTCTAGCGGGCATTTTTAAATGTACTTTTGGCTCTCACATAGGCAGGCTTTTAGATTTCACAAAAGAGCTGAACCTAAGAGCTAAGAAATTCCTGGTAAATTTTATTATTTTTTTTAAAGCATTTTAAAGCAACCTGGTTGTGTTTCAGTTTTGCTTTGTTAGAAAACATTTCTTATTTTTAGATCAAATCTTCTGCTAGGAAATTTTGGGAGCGTTTCACAGGAATGGGATCACAGGCAGGAATCACAGCTGGGAGAAACAGCCACTTCCCAAAATACAAGCCACCAAAAAAAGCACCCCCTATTTCGAATGCGACGCCTGGGGCTGGGAAGAACATGGGGCTGAGTAGGGGGTACAAAGGGAGAGGAGGAAGCGCGCGGCTGAGGAAAAGGGGGATCCCGCGACATGGAAGGGACTTTAAGATGTGGTGGGAAGCTGCGAGCGGGCAGGGGGTTGGTACGGTGGGTGTGAAGCTCAGCAAGAAGGTCCCTGGCAGGGGAACTGAACACGAGAGAAGAGGCAGGGGGAGGAACCCAGGGGACCTGGGCAGAGGGTGCCGGCGGGTGGGTAGAGCAGTGCGTCCTTGCTTGGAAAAAAATCATACGAATTTCTGGGAGAATGGCTTAGAGTTAGTCCTGTTGTAAAATATACAGTTTGCATAACGCTGGGGGGATGGAAGGTGAACAGTCCCTGCGTCTCCTCTGAGGCAGGAGATGATGAAGGCCTTCTCGTCTCATTCTGCATACGGTTTGGTCCCCAGTTTGCTTATTCACGTCACTTTCGCTACAGTGGCCTTTTACATTTAAGAATTTGGGTGAAAATCACGGAAATCAGAGAGTTCGGGGAAAGAGGGCTTCAGAATTTCTGGAAGAGATTATTCACGGAAGGAAACAAGGACTTGCAATTTAATAACAACCAAGTATGCGTTACTCCTAGCTTGTGTTCCTGGCTGAAAACCAGACATCCAAACAAGCAAAGTTAAAAGAAAGAGGAAAAAATAAAGAAAATTACTGTGTTGTCAATCTTGTAAAATTCCCTCTGTTCCTCCAATGCAACTCAAGGACACCATTACATATTGCCTCTACCATGAGCTCCGTTTCTTTAAGCATAATGCTGACATAAGAGACACCGTATAGGAATTACTGGCACTGCATCACAATTCTTTGCTTATTACATCTATTCAGAAAAATGGGAGCAGTAAGCAATTTTCGCTCTTTCACCCTAGTTTGCCCAGAACAGATGTTAAAGTTCAGCACCTCCTTCCTCACTTGCTTGCGACACGTGCGTGGAGTCTGAATCCTATTGCTGTGAGCCGGAAACATGGAAACAAGTCCACCAGGTACAAATAAGCACCCTTGCCTCTGTTGCTAACCCGGCAGGAGGGGCACATCAGGGCTTCCCTTCCAATTCATCGGGGACAGTGCAAATCTAGACCTGAAACCTGAACTTCCTCCTCATCCAATTTTGGCCAAAACGTCCATCTCGCTTTTTTTCCTATCCGCAACGTCATGGAAGAGAATTGGGAAGCACAATGCGTTTTGCTTGTGCTCGGTTTTAAAGGCTAAACATGTTCTATGCGTGGAACGTGATCCCGGTTTGGGTTAATCTTCAAAAGATCCTGGCTGTCATATCTGCCCCTTCTGATCTCTTCTGGCCCTGCAAGAGTCTTCCTCTACATGTTCCCACTCAGGCTTCGCTCTGGCAGCCCAAAGATCGGTCATGTTCACAAGCGCTCCTGTGGCAGAACTGGGACGCCTGCAAATTAAGAGAGTCTGTTGAAGTGAAGGAAAAAAACTGAAAGGAGTTTTCAGTAGAGTATAGCCGGTTGCCACATTTTTATCTCAAGTTCCTTGTTAAAATTCTACATCCTAAAGAAAAACATATTAGAAGTTCTGGAAAGCGAAGGACTTCTAGAAGTCTTTGGAACCTGCATTCTCCCACACCAGATAAAGACATGGGTCACAAAAATAACGTAACTCAGATCCTACTTAGGGACCCCGTTCCACTCTGCTCCGGCACTCCACAGTTCACATAAAAAGTTTGTTAATTGCCAAATATCTAACTAATACAGTTAGACAGAAGCCGGTAAGAACACTGAGCAATGACAGAAAGCACCAACACCACATACTTGAGGTAGTCCTTCGCAGTAAATAAACCCTTTAAACTCTAGCCATCGAGAACAATTTTACCAACTCAGGACATAACGATCCAACTTGCAGCACCAAGAGACACCTCCTGAGCAAGCGACCCTTTCCGTATTTCTTTGTATTGTAATAAATAAGATTTACATCAACAACAAGCAAAGAACAGTGTGGCTCCATGAGAGAACATGAGGCGCTGGTGGTAAATTTAGCTACAGGGTGCAAGTCAGATGAGTTGGTGATGAATGAGCAAGGGCTGCCGATCCACGGGGATCTGATGCAATTTTTTTAGCACCTCTGTAGCGTGTGGGTAGAACTTAAGTAAAAGTTTTGGAGTACGCCACTTCTGGCAGCTCTTGTAATTTTATCACAAGCCTCGTGCTTTTTTGATTTTCCACTGAAAAAGCTTCAGCGCCTGGAGTCAAAGGCAAGCTTCCATTTTCATTTCTTCACAAAACGTATCTAGCACTAGTGATTCCCGAGACAAGCTTGAAAGCACGGGTTCTCAGGAGCGAGGAAGGCAACCAGGCAGGGAGTGTAACACAGTCGGCGTTTCTGAAGGCAGCTCCTGGAGGTCATTGCTCTGATTTTGCCAGCGCTCACTAGCGGGCACTAGCCCACCGCCTCCACCGCGCTCACTAGCGGGCAGGCGGCGGAGGATCCATCCTCAGTTCTGTGCCTTCCCTGTTGCCTTCTGTGCTGAATGGATCCCGGTTTCCACAGGCACCGAGCACTAAATATGTGTGAAGTACATAAAAATGTCCAGCGGAAAAAAGAAAATGTAAGATTAAAGAAGTCATACTTATTGAAGCAAAGCACCGCAGGCAGAAAGTGCACGTAAAGCAGCTGCATTCACCCCATTATACTGCATAACTTTCTGGGATTGCATAACTAAAAGCCATAAGCAATGCACAGATAAGGGTGAGCACCTTAGTGTTACAATTTCCTGTCTTCAGCCTGCAAAATTTCTCAGGCTCTAAGCTACAGCAACTGTTCTCTCAACAGTGTGACACTAAGGGTGACCATTTGTCCTGTTCTTTCAAGGGACTGTCCCTTATTTCATTGATTTGCTGCATGCGTAAGACAAACCCTGACTCGATCAGACGTAAGCGCTGAGCCATCCCTGCTAACTGAACAGACGCAGAACCCAGCCTGAAGAAGCACCGCCATTTAGCAAAACTAACCACAAAACTAAAACCAAACAAAAAAACCCCATCCTTCAAACCCTCTCCTTTTACATTCCCCACCTCGACTGCACCTCTGGAATAAAAATAGTGGGTGTGGGGTTACAAATTTGGGGCTAAACTTTGCCCCCTAGAACTGGACCCAAGCCAAGGGTCTGCCTTCACAGGTGCAGGGATGCGGCGAACAAGGAAGACAAACCTTCTGGAAAGGCCACCCCGTGCCTCTGCCAGCAGCCAGCACCTGCTGCACCTGGGTTCCACCCGGCTCCAGCCCAAAGAACACTTTATACTAAAGCTTTTAAGCGACCCAGGTGACTACGCCCCCGTCAAGGTTGGAAGCACGAGGCCTGAATTGTAACCCAGGCGGGACAGGCTGCTAACACAGAGCAACCCCAGCCCGTGGGGCGGTACTCCAGCCACAGGGGGTTGCTGGACCCAGCTGTGCTGGGTGTTATCCTTTAAAACACTGGAAAAAGGGAGCTGTAGAGCCCTGGGAAACGACTCAGACTTTCAAAGGCGAACTGAGATGGAAAACTCTGTCAGAAGGTACAACCTGAAGACAGAAGAAGTCAGGCAGCATGGCAAAGGCCTGGGAACGACCAAAAGCTGTGCTGTGACTTCATTCTCTCCGAGGGGCTCTGAAATGACTGAACCCGAGCTGTCTTTCATGAAGCCTGTTTCAGTTCCCCAAACCAGTCTGTCATTTGAAATCAAGTCCTGTGTGCTTTGCATTTATGCAGCAATCTGAAAACTAAAGGATAGAATCATAGAATTGCCCGGGTTGGGAGGGACCTTTCAGATCATCCAGTCCAACCATCAACCGAACTCTGACAAAAACCATCACTAAACCATATCTCTAAGCACCACGTCTGCCCAGCTTTTAAATACCTCCAGGGATGGCGACTCCACCACTGCCCTGGGCAGCCTGTTCCAATGCTTGACAACCCTTTCAGTGAAGGAATTTTTCCTAATATCCACCCTAAACCTCCCCTGGTGCAACTTGAGGCCATTTCCTCTTGTCCTATGGCCTGTTCCTTGGGAGAAGAGACGACCCCCCCTGGCTACCCCCTCCTTTAAAGGAGTTGCAGAGAGCGAGAAGGTCTCCCCTCAGCCTCCTCTTCTCCAGGCTGAACTCCCCCAGCTCCCTCAGCCGCTCCTCACAAGACTTGTGCTCCAGACCCCTCACCAGCTCCGTTGCCCTTCTCTGGACACACTCCAGCCCCTCGGTGTCTTTCTTGTGGTGAGGGGCCCAAAATTCTACGTCTTTTAAAACTTTAAACAGAAATAGTTTCAACCACCAGAAGGTAAATTTGAAAAGTATTGGTGGAACAGACCTCGTTTACCTAAAACAAGTGCAACCAGGACAAAATGCTTTAAATGATCAGGACAAAAAGCCATGTGTAGCACCAGCAATATGTTAGCTTCTTTTTCTTTGAGAAAAGAACTCAAGACTTGCCTGAAAAAACGAGTATTTTTCTCTGTGACCCATCGTGTGTCAAAGCACAGAAGCAATAAGACATAGTCCTTCCTTCCCACACTGCTGGAAGGGGAATGATCTGCCGTCTCCCTGGATGCTTTAAACTCAGTTATGAAGCTTCATCAGAAGTTTTTGGAAATACAGAATGTGAAAAGGACACGACAATCCTATGGTTATAACACTATGCGACTGATAATATTAAAGCTAGCATCCGTCAAATTACTGAAAAAAGGAGAATATTTTCTTGTTGATAATGTTGGTTGTGTACGTTTTCAATTCTTTTTTCCCGTTAACCAGAAGAGTTTTAAAATTTTGGGAATTTTTTTCATTTTCTACTCCTGGAGACGTTGAGGTGCGTGTCCTCAAGGTGCTCGCCTCAGTTAGGATTGTGCACGTGGCCTCTCAAACACCGACTGGAGCCGATTTGAAAAATAATTGTTAAATCGGTTACTGTTTAACAGCCCCAATCTTTTATCTGCTGAATCTTGAAGTATTTTGCAGCGCCTGGAAGTTGCTTTTGTACATTCAGCGAGGGGGGCCTGTTTGCAATTTTCAGTTGTTTCAGCGCAATGAAGGCTTTATGGCATTTATAAGACATTTATTGGAGCGCAATCTGTAACAAAAAATTTCTTCGCATTCCTTGGCATTTCACTCTTTAGAGTGAAATTTTACCTAAAACCACATACAGGTAAAAGGAAAAGACATTTCACTTCATGGCACACACTAGCTTTCAAATACTCGATTTTGTTTTTTGAAGCTTGAAAAACAAAATAATAACATCACTTTATCCTGATTTAAACCATCTTCTCTGAAAGTTTGTTGGTTTTTTTTTTTTATATTTTCAGGAAACTGGAAACATTCTGGAAGGGTTCAAACTAGACAAAAGCTGGATATGGTTTGTTTGTATGAAGAATTTTGTATACTGAGAGATTTGGGAGCAGGAATGTGCATGTTTCAGGAAATACCTCGTTCTCTTATTAAATGCTGCTTCTTTCAGTTTTTCAAAACCGGTGAAATGCACTGTTTACTCCTACCTCAGATGCAACGGTGGAAAAAACATTTCTCTTGTCTAAACAGATTCGGATAGTTTGCAGAAACGCAAAGTCCACAGATTTTGCTAAGCCCTGACTGCAAATTACTTTCAGTCCTACACATAAAGACTGGAAAGAGTTTTACAAACTGATGTAAATCAACATTAAACTACATTGAAAAATACTCAAATGGGAACGTCCATCGTTTTCAGTAATAAAATGAGGCTTAACGTAATTAAATCATGTATTTGGGCATACGAGAAATGCATTTCCCTAACCATGTTTTGAGCCATTGCTCCTAACAATTATTGGGTTGTCCACTTGCCCCTTGCTTATATCCCAGACGAGTAACCACCCTAATTGTACCTCAGCCTTTCAGTGCCAATGGAGGGGCAAGTTTTCCGCGGAAATAACAATCTCCATGCAGCCTGCAGGGAGTATTTTGGGCAGGCCTGTGCCTGTCCTGTCCTTGCTGGAGACTGTGAGGTTTTGACATAGATTTTGAGCAAGTACAAATCCCTACGTGGCTGACACAAGTTGTTAAGTGGCCGCAACGTTGTGAACGGGTGAACGTCACCCAAAGGGTTTTGCTTTGCATTGTCTCCCACTGACACCAGCTCAAGTGCAATCTCCCAGTAGAAAGGGTTTTGACCAGATACAGGTAAATCCAAGGCAAATCACAAAATCCTTACTATAGAAAAGCTGTTCTTGGCTCTTCTCCCAAGGAACAGGCGATAGGACAAGAGGAAACAGCCTCGAGTTGCGCCAGGGGAGGTTTAGGATGAATTTTAGGAAAAATTTTTACACTGAGAAGGTTATTAAGCATTGGAACAGGCTGCCCAGGGAAATGGTGGAGGCGCCATCCCTGAAGGTATTTAAAATCCGGGTCGACATAGTGCTTAGAGATATGGTTTAGTGATGGTTTTTGTCAGAGTTCGGTTGATGGTTGGGCTCGATGACCTGAAAGGTCCCTCCCAACCTGGGCCATTCCATCGTTCTGTGTGTTGGAGCAGTACAGCAAACAGAGATTGCAGTGCAGGATCAAAAAGAAGGACAGAAACTTTGCGTCTGCCTGTCAAGGGCTCGCCAAGGACTCAGTGCTGCAGCCAGAGGCTGCCTCTGGCGCTGGTGACAAGAGTGGTGACACCGGGAAGGCGGGAAGTGACCCGAACTCACGCTTTTACCAAGACCACGCTGGCAGGAGGGGCAGCCATATGCCTGCCCTCTGCGAGCAGGTGAACGCGCCCGAAGAAGCTTTTACGCCGAGCTCCACCCTGTAGGACTCACAAACAGAAGCCAGACCAAATTCTGCCCGAAGGCAGGGACAACCCTGCCGGCCGGCTGACGCAAACAGCCAGACGTCTCGGTGTGTGTCTTGCCCGACCTGGGACGGAGGATTTTGGTCTTTCTGGCATATTTAGCCAGCCCATATGCAGACAGAGTGCCAATCTAGGGGTTTCTTCCCCCCAAAATATGTGTTTCTAGAAGTGTTCTGGCAAGAAAGGGTTTCAGCAGGAAACCCCCATGTACAGTATTTATCGGCATTCCTGCCTTCTGGGAGCTAGTACAAGTACAGTGGTAACCTACAGCTTCAGCGTCAGTGGATTCAGTGAGTCACAGCTCTGTAACTGCTCGCAGAGCACCACTGCTTCCTGTTGCATGCAGCCTCCTATCAGACTAGACAATTTTACCAGAAAAAAAAAAAAAAAGAAAAAAAAAGAAAAAAAAAAAAGGCGCTAGATGATCACTCAAGGTAAAACAGCACTGCCAGGGCATCTATAATTTTCACCGAAGTCAGCAAAACCCACACATAAATAGGGTCAGACCCTCCCCCTGCAGCAAGTATAAGTAATTTTTCATTTCTCGCAGCGATGGTGAATTTGGGCACGGATGCAACAGGAATGGCGATCTGGCACCAGAACTGCAGAGTTGATGGGAGGTGCAGGCACACCGCGGCTTTCTGTCACGGAGAGGTGCAGCTCGGACAGCCCGGGAAAGCGAAGCGCAGAGGAAAAGGCAGGCAGTAACTCTCAAAATACTAATGTTTTCCATACTGCAATACAGTCTCTTACGCAGCCTGAGAAGGCGGCAGTTTTTCGCGATTCCTTCCCCCAGCAAGGTAATCCACAGAAACTGCCAAACCCTGGAGCTGGTCAAACAGTTTTGCTCAAAGCAAAAAAAAAAAACACCCCAGCTTCTTAAAAAAAAAATAAATATGAAAGGGGTTAGAGCATGTGCTATGCAAAGCATGGCCTTCATTCAGCCCCTGTCTCCCCCCTACTAATTTAAAAAAAAAAACAAAAACAAAAACAAAAAAGGTAAAAATTTCAAAATTGCTTATCTGGACTTTTTCAAAAGGATGATCCATTTTTTCCATCTGAAATAACATTTTTCTTCAGGATCCTGGCAACAGTGTGGTTGCTTCTGAAAAGCTCAAAATCGAAATGACACGTTTCACCTGAATGCATTTTTTTTTTTTTTTTAAAGTTTATTCCAGTTTGCCTGAAAACATAAAGTGGTTCCTACCCCCGGCTCAAGCCATGCTCTATTTCTGCTCTCCCCTGCGGAGCAGCCAAAAAAATGCACAGCCTGTCCAGAGCGCTGTGGGTGATGGGGAGCCTCCGTCTTTGGCAGCCCACGACGTTCCAAGGCAGGTACCCAACTAGACCCCTGACAGCGGCACGGACGGGAGAACGGGGCAATTCAAGAGGAAAAAAAACCAACAAAGCAAAGCAAAACAACGGGTTTGCAAGACGGAGAGGACAGAGCGCCCTTGCCAGAAGGCAGCAGCGGGGCTGGCGGAGCCTGAGCCCCGAGGGGGTGGGCAAACGCGCCGGGTTCCAGTTGTGGGTCGCAGAACGGGACCCTTACGTGGCTGAGCCAAAGCACCAGGTGGTGCCCGCAGGGGAGCACTGGGACTCCCTCAAACCCACAGACCAGACTCTGCACAGCACAGGAGGACACTTTAAAGTCTGCCCGTGGCACCGAGCAACCCAGAGCCTGCTCTGCAGATGCCCCACTTCCCTAAGGAGACTCCACCTTTAAGGACGAGCTAAAGCTGTTCCCAGAACTACACATTTCTGGTGACAGCCAGATGTTGTGCGATGTTGACACCTGTCCATCAGGATATCTCCCCTCACACAGAGCGGCAGGAGATAAGTGACTGATCGTGCAAATGACCTAAGAAGCGTTATCTGATAGACTGTGAGCATGAACTGAGATGCGATCTCCTGCCGCTGGGAAGTGACTGATTGCGCAGCAGCTACGCGGCTGAACAGCCATCAGATAACACAAGCTGAGAGCTCCTATTTGAGATGAGCCAGAAGCCTAGTGGGATCAAACTCCACAGGGTTTTAGAGACGCTGCCGCACTATCCTAATGCCAATCCGCATTTACTGACCAGACTCCAGCATCTTCCTTCGCACCCCCTCTTTCAAGCCTCCTCACTCAGGAGGCAGGTTACGCTCTTGACAGTGAGCTTTTAAAGTCACAGCACATAAAGGTGAAATGGGGTAAAAAGCATTAGGCGCAGGTGGTACCACAGTTTTTCAAGAGCAGCTTTTGACCTCAGCATATTCTCGCGCTGAGAAAGACTCAGCTGTAACGGGAATTTCCTTACCTGACTTCAGCCTGCCAAGTCCAGCAGCCCGAGGGGGTTCTCCGGGCTCTTTAGGCAACAGAGAGAGACAGGACCTGCCAAAGACAGTTTAACCCACCCAGGTCAAAAACCTGTTTCTTCCCTGCTGACTGCAGATGTGCAGCCCAGCTTTGACTCTGTGGCAGCTCTGACGGCACATCTGAAATGAGGGGGGATGAGCACTGATGCATCCCACACATCTGAGCCTGCCAAAGTCAGTGAGGGACAGCTATTTAAAATTATTTTCAGTAACCCAATCCTCCTTAACAGACTGGGACCGAGTTCCCCCTTTGTAAAACGGGAACAAGAGCACTTCCCCTCCTCGTGGAGATGCTAAGATCCCAAGAAATTCAGGTTGTGTAGCGATGAGGGTCATATTGACACCTCAACGAGTTGTGTAAATGAGACACTTCAAGTGACAGCATGGGAAAGTTTTATCTTCTATGAATCTAGATGGCAAGAGCCAGCTATAGATGCCCAGCTTGGAAAGACAGTTTTAGCGCCTGTAGTTGGTCTCTAGTGTTTAGTTTGATCTTCTGATTCCCCAAGACGCCTTTGCTGCTCTGCCCCTCTTCGCACAAACACCATTACACTCAGCTAGCCCCCAAACCCTCAACAGCCCGGCGTTAATCACGCCTCCCCTGTTTGAGCAAGGGAGAAGAAAAAAAAAAAAATAAAAAAAATCACATTTATTTTTACAGAGCAGAAAGCTGAAGTACCGCAGCCGTGCCTGGCCCGCCAGGCGGGCAGCAGCTACGCTGCCTCGGAGGCAGTCGATCTCCAGCCTTGTGCCCTGCTCCTGGGTCTCTGCCTAACTGTAGGGTTTTGCTCTCTTCCTCTCTCACTTCTCAGTCTTTTACTGCAGCGAGCGTCAGCAGGCTGACGTGGTGAGTACTGGTTCTCAGCCCGAGGACAACGATCTCTACTTGCTGTTACAGTCCTGGGTTTCACAGGGGGTTTTTACTCCTCCCCTCCTTTCTTAAACATGTTTTCAGCCGCAGGATGCGCGTTTGAGTCATCCAAGCCATGGACTTCTTTGCCTATGTTTTGAAGTCTCAAGTAACAGAAGGAGAGAATTCAGCAGTCCCAGGAAAGAAGGGAAAGAATTTATATTCGCGTTAAAAGAAAAGAAGCCTGTGATGGTAACTACTCTGGCGTGGTATGTTTTGGGGGGTTTGGTTCCAGGTACAGCAGGCAAGAGGGGCTCATGCCTACGCCAACTGCTGCAGGGCTGCTGCGGGCACAGACACCCAAGGGCAGACCACATCGCATGCCACAAAATGCTGGAAGGACTTATGCAAATATTTTTTTCTTCGGCCTGAATGCAAAAATGTGCACCTCTGAATGCAAAAATTTACACCTTCCTTTCTGCCACCTGTACTTGAACAGTTAATTTAAACATGCAAAAAAAATTACCCTAAGTATTGTTCCACTAGTGACAGACCAGGCTCTAATTAAAAAACAAAAAAAAATTAATGAAATCTACTCTCCAAAACGCAAAAAAATGCGAAGCGACTTGCAGCTTTAAAGGGGAAAGAACTCCACAGAGTGGCAGAGGGAGAACTGTCAGGTCACAAGGGCTGCGTGTGTAGCTGTGATATCACCCATCTTCTGAACCTGCTGTCAGCGGGCAGGAAGACAACTTTGTGAGCTCCAGGAAGGAGCACGGTGCAGGCAAAAAAGGTCACACCACGCAATCAGGGCCCATATTTATAACTAATACAGGCTAATCTCAGGATTTAGTATTGAATCTTTCCTATATGGCTTTTTTTTTTTTAAATAAACCCAGAAATGAGAAGCATCTACAGATTGCTGTACTAATTTAACACCTGATCGAATTCCACAGGATTAGTAGATTCCCTCTTTTTTTTTTTTTTTTTAAATGTCAAAACTCCATCCTATTTAACGGCATTTATGCCCTTGCGCAGGAGAATTGTTCTTTTCAAAAATCTGATCCTTTAATACACGTGAAGTAGGTTTTGTTTTACCCCAAACCCAAGAGACCAGCACCCAGAAACCCCTGGCCCCACTGGAACAATGTACTGAGACCAGCCGCCAACAACAGGAGACTGTTTTGCTCCGAGCCTCGAATACAACCCTCACCGCATCTCTCTCCCTCGCCAGAGGCATCCAGCCCCCTCGTCTCCCTCTCCCATAGAGCCGGGATAAAGCAGCACAAAGCGGGAGGTGCTGTGGCTTCAAAACACGAGTTCACGGCACACTTTATTTAGCCGACTCCTGACGCTCGCCCTACAGCTTGTGGCAACCCGGCACACAAAGGTGTTCCAGCACAGTCCCGCTCCGTTCCACAGTGTACGAACAGGAGAAATCCCTCACAATCACAACACAGATCCCAAGAGGTCGGTTCGGGTGTACTTCTAGTAGATCATGTTTCCTTAGGAGATTTCAAAAGGAAAGATCCCATGGAGTCCTAACAACACTCTCTGGATCTGGCAGTAGCCCAATAATCCCTCCCCAGAGAGGATGAGGACACATTTATTTGTAAATAATACCCTGCAGAATTCTCTACAGAGAACTAGAAGGCGGGGAGGTGAAGGGGTGTGTGTTGGGGAAAGCCTGGGCTGACGGACATCAGTCACACCTTCTGCTTGTTCATAAACCTTCATCCAGCACGAGAGGCTGCCCCGTTGCCACAGCAGGGAGAAATACTGATTTCTTACGGATGCAGTGCTCCAATCGGTGGACCAATGGAATAGTTGCGCACAAAAATGGGTCCTATGTCACAGCAGGAAAAAAAATTACAAATCCAGTACAAACTGGGAAACGTAACCGGCATCTTCCCAGGCTGTAATGCAGAGAAGATGCCAAGCCTGCACCGTGCCGTAGCTGGCGGGTCCCGGGAGCAGCCCAGCACGCCCCGGGGAGCTGCCTGCGCACAGCCATGGTGCTCCGAACACAGATTTCAAACCCTCCTGTAACCTGTGGTGTCCGTGCCCTTCTAGAAGAGGCTGCACGCTCAGCATCGCTCGCAGGACGTACCGGCAGGGCAGCCGGGGTACGAGGATGGGGCTTCCCAGGGTGCTTAGACCCGTCCAGGGCACATAAGGGCAAAGCGCAGGGTTGTGCGGCTGCCCTTGCAGGTAACCTCTGGCCGTCCCTTCTTCCTCCCCCTCAGGTGAAAACCCAGCACGTGATCATTCCTGTGCTTGTTGCCTAAAAGACAGAGCAGCTGCCAAACTCATACCCCAAACCCGCTCAGAGTTAGGGTTCCACAAGTTCCCTTCCTCATCGCGGTGACAGGGCAAAGACTGGCACCTTCAAGCTGCAGCAGGGTAGGTTTAGGCTGGACATTACTTAGGTTTAGGCTGGACATTAGGAAAAAATTCTTCACAGAAAGAGTGGTCAGACACTGGAATAGGCTGCCCAGGGAGGTGGTGGAGTCACCATCTCTGAATGTGTTTAAGACTCGTTTAGATGTGGTGTTAAGGGATACAGTGTAAGGGAGAACTTTGTAGAGTGGAGTTGATGGTTGGACTCGATGATCCCAAGGGTCTTTTCCAACCTAAATGATTCTATGATTCTCAGACAAGGACATCGAAGAGCAAGGACATCATTAGCCGTGCCAGGCTCCCATCCTGACTCTGCCACACAGCTGCTGTGGGATTCGGACAGTTATACCTGTTCCCTGGGCCTCAGGTCTCCCCGGCACCCCCCCTGCCTGGGGGCTTCCTTGCACTCTGGCACTACGAGATCCTGATCTCTGCAGCTGCTCTTGGTACTGTAAATAATGATAAACACCATATCGCCTTCTGGACACCTATCTTACCATCACAGCACACCATCACACCAGGGTTGCGGTCAACGGCTCAATGTCCAAGTGGAAACCAGTGACGAGTGGTGTTCCTCAGGGGCCAGTACTGGAACCCGTGCTGTTTAACATCTTTGTCGGAGACATGGACAGTGGGACTGAGTGCACCCTCAGCAAGTTAGCCGATGACACCAAGCAGTGTGGCACAGTCGACACACTGGAGGGAAGGGATCGCCATCCAGAGGGACCTGGACAGGCTGGAGAGATGGGCCTGTGTGAACCTCATGAAGTTCAACCAGGCCAAGTGCAGGGTCCTGCACCTGGGTCAAGGCAATCTCAGGCACAAATACAGGTTGGGTGGAGAATGGCTTGAGAGCAGCCCTGAGGAGAAGGACTTGGGGGTGCTGGTGGATGAGAAGCTCAACGTGAGCCAGCAACGTGCGCTTGCAGCCCAGAAAGCCAGCTGCATCCTGGGCTGCATCAAAAGCAGCATGGCCAGCAGGGCGAGGGAGGGGATTCTGCCCCTCTGCTCCGCTCTGGTGAGACCCCACCTGCAGAACTGCGTCCAGGTCTGGAGTCCTCAGCACAAGGAAGGACATGGAGCTGTTGGAGCGGGGCCAGCAGAGGGCCATGAAGATGATCAGGGGGCTGGAGCCCCTCTGCTGTGAGGACAGGCTGAGAGAGCTGGGGGGGTTCAGCCTGGAGAAGAGAAGGCTCCGGGGAGACCTTCCAGCCCCTTCCAGTCCCTAAAGGGGGCCTACAGGAGAGATGGGGAGGGACGCTATCAGGGAGTAGAGTGATAGGACAAGGGGTAACGATTTTAAGCTGAAAGAGGGGAGATTTAGATGAGATCTGAGGAAGCAATTCTTTGCTGTGAGGGTGGTGAGCCCCTGGCCCAGGTTGCCCAGAGAAGCTGTGGCTGCCCCATCCCTGGAGGGGTTCAAGGCCAGGTTGGACAGGGCTTGGAGCAACCTGGTCTGGTGGGAGATGTCCCTTCCCAGGGCAGGGGGTGGCACTGGGTGGGCTTTAATGTCCCTTCCAACCCAAACCATTCTGTGATTCTATGACTTAGGACAATAAGGCTAAAATATATCAGATGATGGGGAAAAATCGAGTATTACTACAAACAACCTGCAGCATACTGTGTGGAGCCGGATCAGAATGACAGGTTATTCGTCACAGCTGAGTGCTGGCCCCACGCTGGCAGCCTGCAGAGCCTGCGCAGGCTCCTCCACACAGCGTCGCCTGGTGCTCTGGGAAGATGGAGTCGCTTTGGTTGTTACCAAAATCCCTGACAAAACTATCACTCTCTAAACGAGGTTTGTAGTTTAGAAAGCCGATGTTTATTTATGGCACCAGGTGCATGGGGGATCTCTCTTCCTATCATGCACACCCATCAGATTATAATTTTAGTACTTCCTACTTATATTTGATTGGTTGGTAATTTACATACGATTACACCATCAAGTAATAGCTGCCATGTATGCTCAAGGGAAGGGTCTTCACCTGGGCAAGGGTCTTCTTGACCTATGGGTGTGATTTTTAGTATTATAATGAAGGTAGTTCAGCTTAGGACACTAAGAAAATTTTCACTTTCCTGCAAAGTTGGCTAAACTTCTCAAAATGTGGAGGTTAGTACCATCCCCGAGGTCCTTATGCTCGATGTGCTTCCTCGAGAATGATACAACGCTTGCCTCCCTTGATGAGGAGTTCTTTTCATTAGCTCAAGGATAGAATCTTCGCTATTTGTGAGAATACACATACAGGCCTCTCAACTCTAGTTGCTAATAACATTTCAGGGATGTGCTTTGGTAACGTGGTGACATGCCATAGTAACGCATACAGAGCCGGGACAAGTCTGGCGTAGTGTCCTGCCGCCAGTTCCTCCTCAGAAACAGAAGTGCTGGGCCAAGCAAGGCAGAGGGATCTCAACGGCCCTGGGGAAACCCCCCGGGCACCGCGCTGATGCCAGTGGCTCGCCCCGGGTGCACAGTCCTCAGGAGCGCAGCGCGGAGAGCCTGGAATTGGCCTTGGTGGCAATCCAGCTGCATCTGTGCAGAGCTGCATCTGAGTGGGGCTCCTCAGAGCAGCTCGAGCTGCGCACAGGTGGCTCTCAAGTAAGCTGGGCTGTGTGCGTGCACCCAGGACACACAACCCACAGCCTTTATCAACAGCCCAGAGCTGAAAGAAGCTGCTGGCACTCAACCGTCCTCACTAACTCAATCGCTCTAGTTTCAGACATGCTGCCTCTTTGGTGCAGATCTCCAAGGAAAACTGATGCCCCTGAAGCACATCGGGAAATGCCGAAGTAACATGGTGCACATGAGCCACACAAGCTGCGCGTGTAGTTGGTAGAAATCCATATTTCTAGTGTGGGAAGCTAATCGTCGTTTGAAGTGGGAAGGAACGAACGTAGACCTGCTCTGAAGAGCAGGGCGTACTGGGGCATGTGGGCATCACGGACGTTTCCATTTCGTTTCAGAGGGGATACCCATGCAGCACTGGCTGTGCTGAGAGGATGGGTAGGCTACAGCCCCCACTGCCTGACGGGAAACCCAAGCCCACTTCTTGAGGCTGTAAGAGACCGTGCCTCCCTCCCCACCCCAAGTTTCATGATCTATCTTGAGAAAACCAGGGCTGAGAGGTGGTACAGAAAGGGGAAGTGGCTCGTTTAGGATCCTAAAGCAGGATAGGAATAAACGGAACATCTGAAACTCCTGCCCTCAGTCCTGGTACTTTCTGGATCCTGAGACCACAACTCAATTTACATTTTCTGGGTGGAGGTAAATCATGATGCAATCTCGGCCTGAAAAGACATATTGATAAGAAGCAGGCTTCAGAGGAAAAGGTATTCCTTGGGCTGAGGTTCTCAGTTATACAAAACGTGGCGGCGCCACTGGACTGAAGGCACACGCATTTAGAGAGCGTGCCGACGGCCAGAGCAGCAGACTGGAGACTAGAATTTCCATCATCCCTGTAACTCCTTATATCCTTTTTCTCTCAGGGTTAGAATTACTTTGAAAAAAAAGCAGCGAGCGTCT
Source organism: Rissa tridactyla (assembly GCF_028500815.1). NCBI lineage: Eukaryota > Metazoa > Chordata > Aves > Charadriiformes > Laridae > Rissa > Rissa tridactyla. Next base: position 11,598,378 of record NC_071471.1, read on the forward strand.
TCATGGGACCGAACGGTACATAGCGCGGCTTACCTGGACAATTAGCTTATTTTCTTTATCGGGCAGAATTCGGTAGGTATAAACACAATTCCGGAACCTGGAACAGATCAGAGGAGATATGGTTAGACCATCTCCAGATGGGAGTAACACCGTGGCGCCCCTCCCCATGAGAAAAAGTATGGGGAGATCCTGAGACACATACATGGCTTCATGCGCAAGGGTTTTAAACATTTCTTTTCATTTCTTTCCCCAGAGTCCGTGAACTAACACAAACCTAAAATGTTCCTGGTCACTACAACATGTTTGCAGATGTCACTGCAGAAAGCAATATCAGCATCGGCCTCAGAGTGAGTTATTCAACTCTTCTTCTGGCCAGAAAGAAAGAAAACACCAAATGGCTCTAGCTGTCAGTAGAGTGGGTGTCTCAGGAAGGAATGAAAAAGCAGAAATCCAAAAGACACAGGGCCAAAATCAGCAATGAATGAGTAAATTGAAGGGCTAGTATGTGCACTGGCTTGTAGTGGAAAGAAAACAAATAATGGATTCCAGCTAAATCACAGTAAGACAGCTGATTGCTAGGCACGTTTTCACGCACAAAACCTAAACCACAGCCTAAATGAAAACCCCATCGTGCCATCCTGGTGTGGGTGCACACTGTACTTGTGCATCTGTAAATCAGCCATAATGAACATTGTGTCCCAGCTAAATTCAACGAGATTCAATTCTTATTTAAAGGGGGGATGGAGGAGTCTTTTGCCCAGCGGAGGGCCACGTTAACGCACAAGAGAGAGTCCACAGCAAGCCTGTAAGGGGGTAAGCATGACCTTCCTCAGCAGCTGCTGAGCTTTGTGGAGCTTGCCCTAAAAAAATAAATATATTTTTACCTTTCTCCCAAGTGAACGACGGACTGATCAAATCTTTGAAGTCACCTGCAAAGCGCTCTGTTAAAACATACCCCATGGCTTTACGCCAGCAAATGATGCTGGCTTCAACCCCGTCCTCTCAAAGGAAAAACATGGAATCCACTCTCAGAGCTTCCTTGGCCGCAACAGCAACATTGCGTTACCTGTGGAACCGTCACGACATGTGGGCTGAGGTCAGCCCCCCAGCTAGGGAGATCAGGCAGATCACTAAAACATCCTCATCTCTCTTACAATTCTGTTGTGAGTCTGTTCATCACAGGCCTTCCAGAATCACTCCATGCAGGAGAGAGCGCGCCAGGATTTTAGGCAGTCTTATAACAAGGTGTCACAAAGAGCAATTGGAAATGAAAAAGAAACTATGCGTTAATCATAGCTGAGATTTTTTCCCGGGTGTTTGGAGGATTTTGTCATGTAACCACATGAACCTGTACCTTTTGATCACATTAACGCCAACGACACAGAAGAATGAGAACTGCTCCCAGAGCTCAACACGGCGTCACTAAGCGATGGAAGACCATTTCAAATGCACCTATTCCTTCACACATCTGAGGATCTGGTACGGAGCTGGAAGTCACAGACACGATCCCCAGCTGCTCTGGATTGCCAAAACACTGCTAATTTTACCAAGCCCGGGGCAGTAACGCCAGATGAGGATATGCCCCCAGAAAGGGTACGGATTTTGTTTTTATCTGTCAATGCAGTTCTCTTACACCATTTCCTCCTGCCGATATGCAAACGGAGCTAAGCAGAACTGCTCATGCAGCTGATGAGAGAAAATTTGTGTGTGTGGAGATTATGAAACTGATAAACAAACAAGCTCAATGGCTCCTGCATCACAAGAGGACCCTCCTCGTTACCTTCACAGAAAGCACCCCATCACCCAGGCCTTAGGAAGCTGCTGTCATAACACTTGTACAGAGGTTTAGGCTGGGGACAGGTAAGACCAGTGGAAGAGCGAGGAAGGAAGGGCTGCTGGGTGAGACTGGCACAGGGAGGAGCACTTCCTGGGATCAAAAGCAAGAATCCTCGTTAGCCGTCCCCTAATTTAGCACATGGGGATGGAGAAGACTGCGACGCTTCCTCCATTTCTACCCTTAGGCTTTCTCTCCTCAGCATCCTGACTGTCAGGTTATGTGGTCCCAATTACTGTCGCGTCCCAGGTCCTCCCTAAAAACTGGGCTGAGCTCAGAGTTGCTCAACCACCGTTCAGGCTGTCTGGGGAGAGCTGGGGGTGGGAGAGCGTGTGTGTGGAATATAACGTCAGCCTCAGCTTAAAGATGTCTCCAAGTACTGTCACCTCTGTCCTCTCAGCCAACCAGAGGAGGAAAGGGGACAAGGCTTGTGTTTTCTCTCTCCTCTCCTGCCGTGCGTGTTTATATGCACTGGTGGGGCTGGAAATGGCACCTGGCAGGCAGTGTCCTCCGAGAGGCATCCCGAAGCTGCAGCTAGCCTCTGAGGGCCATCTCTGGGAGCGCTGTCAATCCTGCAGCCATCCACACACAAACCACCAACAGAAAGTCCCCTGGAGGAACCATAGCAGTTCAGGTGCAGCACGCTGTGAATGCCCAGCAGGCGCTTTTTGGTTTCAGGAGGCAGGCGTTCCCCTCCAGGTAAGTTAAGGAGCCCGTTTCTTGTCAGTAAACTGGCAGATCCAGGCACAGAGAGAGGAGGAGGAAAACGGCTTTGCTTCTTGCCTTTTATGGGGCAGTGTGACCAGTGGAGCAGAGGACAGCCGCGCAAGGGGAGGAGCGTTCCCTCCGCCCGCGCTGACTGCTGCGGCTCTGGGCTCAGTGAAACGCCGCTGCCCGAAGTCTCAGAAAAGGAGGGGAGACACTCTACAAGGCCCTGCAAATACGCCTCCTTTACTTGCCTGTATTTATCCAAACCCTATTTCCCTAAAGCAGCACTTCAAGAAAATCACTATTTCACTCTATGATATAATTAAGTGCTTTTGCTGGATTTTGACTGATCTGCCCAATATTAGAGCTTTGTAGAATATGACACTTCTTTTTCAGAGCAAATTTCATGGTTTTTTTGTTTTCCTTATCTATACATAGTTGACACTTTCTCACTTTCAACATAATTCTCTTTTTGTGAAAGCCTTTTGCAGCCAGGCTTTCAATTCCCCTGTCTCTCTCTCTCTCTCTCTCTCTCCTTCTTTGTCTCCAGCCTCTCTGTTTTTTAAACAGAAGTCACTGAAGAGCTCAAACTTCAAACACCTTCTAGTCAATAACGCAGCTGAAACCGATACATCTCCGAGGAAGTTTTCAGCTTCGGCAGAGCTGCCCATTTTGTCAAGATGACGTTCAGAGGGAAAGACTTATTCACCGCCTTAACCCTTTCTCTTTACTAACTAACAGAAAGCTTCTAAGGTACTTTGACTGAAGTCTGTGGGACATTTCTCAGCATGTAATTAATGTCAGCCCTTCAAACCATGGCTCCGGCTGCTCTTGGCTGACAAGGCTGGGTGCTCCCCATCCCTTTAATCAAGCCATTCACGTTAGCCACCTCAGAATGGATTTAAGAACATAACCTTTGGCTCCCGGCTCAGAAAATCCTGGTCATGATATTGTTTCTATTTCCTGATCCCATGTCTCTCAAGTCACAAAAGGCTTTCAAAGTTGGCTGCGTAAACATTTACAATGGAAAAGCTTATGCAAATGCCTGTTAGTAGACATTTTTACAGCACCTTCCCTTTCTGCGATCCCTGACATCACTCTGTACAAATATTTTGTGTACATACTGGTTACAAGGCACATCAAAGGGGTCTAGAACTAAAAACACTCAATGGAAGCAACAGTCTACTCTAGTAAAATGTTCCCCAACTTGCAACTTGGCCCCTCAGCCCCATGGTGCTACATGATCGCCCTCCTTCCTCCTGCTTGTCCTGGCTATCCGTCTGCAGCTGCCCTTCCTTCTCTGCCCCCTCCGGACGGACAAAACCCTTCCCCGTGTTATTACAAACATCCTAACAGGCGGGCAGAGAGGCTCTCTGGGCTTTATGAGCACCCCCATCGCCCCGCCAGCCATCTCTGAGGGCCCGACACCCACGCTCCCAGCGCCGGCGCCAGCCCCGCGCTCCTCTGCGGACGAACCCCTGCAGCAGACTCTGCCGTCACCAGCGGCCTGACCTCAGAGATGAGCTGTTAGACCAGAGCTACCAACAGCAGCGGCACCACCTTCACCACGGCAAGAAGTACACTTTCAGAAACAAACTGCACCCCGAAACTTGCTTGTAATTTCACGGGGGTAAGGATGAAACAAGATTTATTAAGGTCCTTCACGACGGCAGCAAAGAGGACTCCGAGAGGCAGAACAGGGTCCCGCAGAGGCTCTCTTGATCTCTCCTAAGCAGAGCAGCTCTCTTATCTCTCCATAATGCAAAGTCAAAAGCCTCAGGCTTCACCTACTGACTTCACCCTCCTCTCACTCCTGCCCCCCCAGGAGTAATGCCTACAGACCCCAGGCAGAAGGCCTCCTCTCTGGTCCCCAGCCTGGAACAGGGGGGTCAGGGCTGCCAGCACGTCTTCCCTCTCCCTATTTTCCCCATGAAAAATTTACCCCGTGAGCCACATTAACGACGCCAGCAGAATCACCGCTGTGCCCGGCGTATCGTGCACGGCTCCAGGAACTGTTTCAAGCCTTTTGCCAAATAGGACACGGCATCATACAAGCAGGTGGGTCAATCGCACGCTGGACCAGAGCAAGACAAGTGCCTGGGGGGTCACCAAGCTCAGTACTCGAGTTGTTAAGTGTAAATACCTGCCCCAAGTTGTTAACCGGCTCCAAGAGGCCAGGAGGTTGCATTTCCTCAGAGCGCACCTGCAGTACCGTTGATTATTCTCTCCTTTTGAACGAGGGGCAGGAGCAGCGTGAGCAGCACAGAAAAGACCATGGTTCTGTTGAGCCTGGCCCTGCTCCCAGCCCGTCCCTGCCCCGCGGCCCAGCCAGGGGACACCAGCTGCGCTGGGAGGTGGGCTGCTCCTCCCCAGCGGGTCCAGCCGCCGTTTGCCTCTGGGCTGGCCAGGACGCAGGGGGCAATACCCCACATGAGCGGGGACAGGAGTGTCCGCGTGAAGCGCGAGGTGGAAAGCTGTACTTACAGCACGCAGAGTGCATACGCCGAAGCGACTGACTCACTGGCCCGCACAAGGAAGCTGCCATCCTTGCCTACTTTGGAGAGGAGGTCTTCGGCTCTGGAGCGGGTGATGTTGCCGTGGTACCAGCACTGATCCATCGCTGGAACTGGAGGAAACCCGAATGCCAACACAGGAGCTGCCAGAGCTGCCTGTGTGTCTGTGTGTAACGATCAGGCAGCTTCAGCTCACCAGCTTCCTGTTTCAATAGTACAGAGAGGGAAAGGAAACTCAGCCGCGGACAACTTCCTCAACCCAAACAGCTCAGAGAGTGAGCGTGACATGTTCCTGCACCCCCGCTCTCCCTCGTTGTGCTGCAGCCCAGGCGACTAGCCAGCCCGTGGTCCCTGCCCCTCCCTCCCCCTTCATCTATCGAAGAGTCCCAGCCGGGGACCCCTTCTGCTCCCCCACCGATTCAGTCCCCCAGGCGCTGGTGGCCTGCCATCCCGTTTACGGTCCCTTGCCAGACCCTCTGAGTTTCCATCTTTTTCCTGTCTGTCTGTCTGTCCTACCCACTACAGGTCTCCACGGGGAATAAATAATCCCAGGTTAATCAGGAACACACTATGCATTAGGATACTTAGCACTGCCTGCCCCGTTTCTGCCTCGTCTACTCCTCACATCCAGCTAGGGGTGAGAACGAGACTTTAAAGGAAAAAAAAAATATTAATTACCCTTGCATGTTTCCATGCACAGAAGCAGACTCAGAGGCTGATTCTCTCTGGGGATTTGTGACCAAAGCTCCCTGTCAGCTACCGTGATACGGATTCAAAGACCTTTCCTCCTCTAAATCCCTGAAGGTGGGATGGAGCAAAGCCATTTCTGGCAACCTGCGTCAGAGGGGGGAGAACTGGAGCTCTCACTTCCCTTTTCTTTGTCTGTGCATCTGCCCCTCGTCTGTGCCGCGTGGCATGCTCCGTGCTGCATCTCGAAGGCAGAGCAACGCGGGGCACATTTGCAGCAAGCGAGGACATTGCAGGGGCACTGCCTGCATGGCCAATTTGGTTGCCTGGCCCGTACCTCCAACCGCTCTTGTCTTTGGAAGCAGCGCTTCTGCACACCCATGCTATAACTAAGAGCATCAGCGGAGCTGGGACTCTGCCTGGGGCTCAGAGCGCAGATGGAGAGTCCCCAGGAAAGGCACAGACACTGCCAGCCCTGTGCAACCCTCACCTCCCAGAGCCAGGAGAAGTGCTGGAACCACGGCACCTGGATGGCGTACGGAGCGCTGCCCCTCTACACAGCACAGGCAGCAAGGCAGGAGAGAGCAGCCTATCATCGGGCTGGGGGAGACAAGAATTTGTGGGTACGGAGGGAGAGGGAAGCAGCACAGCCCAGCATTAAGCCGTGCCTGCCTGCCCAGCGCTCCCAGTTGTCCAGACACCTGCTCGGCAGTGACCAGCTCCATCTCCGCTGTTGCGGGCACCAGCAATTCAAAATCATGCAGCCAGCACAGGACCCTGCTGAACGGGCAGGACTGCTGTGTGCAGGGCTTCCCGCCCACGCCGAGCAAGCGCTGCCTCCAGACCAAAATTAGCTCAGCTAGACCTGCCCTTCAGCTTCACCCAGACCCACCTGGGGCTTTAGGAGCCAAAGTCCCATGGATTCAGGCGCCTAAATGGAGTTAGGCGCTGAATGCCACGACGTGGCTCTGCATGGACAGTAGCTGTAAGCTCTTGTAAGCTACAGAGTGGTGACAAAGCCTGTTCTCCCCGCTGAGAAGGGTATCTGCATATGGCAAAGGGACTGTGCAGCTCCTTTGACAGTCCTGCCTGGCCAGTGTGCTGCTGGCCTCATCTGTACCAGCTCCTTGGGATACATGATACTTACAGTAGCTCGTCTGGAGCACAGCTGCGGCAGCAAGAAGAGCTCTGAATGACAAACCACTGCTTGACCTCAGCGTGCCCTGGATGCAATGGATCCGCACGGGGATGCAGAGTGGACAGAGCTGCTGCACAACATGAGTGCTGGTGGAATGAAACGGTGTTTGGAGAACTTCTCCTGATCTACTGCCAGTTAACGCAAGGCAACAGGGAGGTACGAGCCCGGGTCAGACATCTGAAAGACTGATTAGCTGAATTAACACTAAACTCCTATCTATCCCACCGCCAGCTTCAGTTTTTAACAAGCTGATGCAATTTCCTTCAAACATGAATCCCCTGTTCATCCACACGCAACCCCTTGACTTGGAGGCACAAGCAAGAGGATGAGATCCAAACACATCCAACAATTGCCGCAATAAGATGTACAGGCCGGTTTCTGTATTTCTTGGTTCTAAAAGAAAGCACAGTGCAGCTCTGGCTGCTCAAAAGGCGAATCCCAATCCCCTAAAATAAACAGCTCTGTGATCCCGAATGGCTCATTCACAACGCTGCCTGAAGAGGAAATGGCGTCGGTTTTACTTCTCGTGGCACCCGGCATGTGAACTCTGTGGCGCTGGAGAGAGACCGACCCCTGTGTGGTCAGCACACAAAGCGTGCGCGTCTCCTGAAATACCTGATTCCCAAAGGACAGCACTAACTTCTTCTGTCCCCCACAGAGACAAGAGGCCGTTCTGCAGCAGATACTTACACCATTCATTTCTTTCCACTCGTGCCTATGTCAGAGAAAATCCGAGGAAGAAGAGATGAGAGAAGTTATCTAGAGGGGAGCCGGGGTGTTTGCCGTAGAGGGGGAGCGTAGCAATCAGCCTGCACCAGTTACATGCCAGGCAATACTACAGATGTCGCCAGCACAGCCCTAAGGTTTCCACAAGGAATAGGACGTGCTTCGAATAGTCTACACTGTCATCCCACCACGGGACGAAGCACCGTGTAAGAGCTACCCTCGTAAAACAGAAGAATAACAGGTACACCTGTCAGACAAATCCAACCCAGACTCAACACAAGCTTTTAGATGACTGCAGCAGCAGCACTATTTCATTTAAACTTACTTGGGAGAATGAGGACGCAGACAAAGAACTGGGACACATTTTGATGTTGGATAGTAAAAAATTGCAGCCCTGGCAGTCTGTGGACAAAGCAAACATCCTTTTTTCCCCCACGTTAGGGTATTAATTCAAGCCGTCTCTCAGACGTTGTAATGAACACTGTATCTAAACTGGGTTTGCTACAGATGTCCAGGTAGCGTTGCACCAGCTGGCTGTGAAATCACCCGCCTGCCCAGAACCAGTGGATAAATGCTGTCTGCAGCATCGTTCAGGATGGGCATTGGTCACCCCAACCCCCTGTGGGTGCACATCAGCAAGGGCACTCCCAGGCCTGGTCAGATTAAAAGGTCTCGAATACGCGTTTTCCTGTCACGAAACAAAAATATTTCATGGTATGGCTGAGGAGGGAAGTTAAGTCTATAGGACAGCAGTCAGCTTTGCTAAAGTCTAAATAGAGCGTTCCCTCATCAGGCTATTGGGCACAAAGGTGTGCTTGGACTCTGCCCTACATCTGAAGAGCACACGGGTAATACCCACAAAGTACTGGTTAGCTGAGCTACTCCAGCCCAGCGCGTCACTGACCTGCTGCTTAGGAAAGGCTCGGCAAATTACGGGTGTATTTGTAAAGGCCATGAGATCTCCTCACTCCCTTGGCACTCGCAGCCTCCAGGTGCCCTGAAACAAACCTAGATGGCGAGAAAAATCAGGGCCCCTTCTCTTCTCCCACTGCCCCTGAAAGCTATGAGCAATGAAAGGCGGGGGGGGACGACGCTGAGCAGAGACTCGCAGACCTGAACAATGGCAGCGCAAAGGATCCTGCGGGAGCTGCTAGCATGCCCCAAAGGGGAGGCATCCCCAGAGCACTCTGAAAAGCAGGTATTTTTCTTCACCATTACAGCAATCAAACATATTTTCCTGGGAGCCATTCCACATGTGCACACGCACGGAACGCAGCACACCACAAAGGAGGGCAGAGCGGTTCAAGAAGCAGAATTTTGTCCAGAGGCATGGGCAAAGCTTTCCTAGCTCCGTCTGCTCTGACGTGTCTCCCTTGGTACCCATTCATTTCTGGTCACTCCCCTTGTCTCCTCACAGCATAATGGCTCCTTTCAAATCACACCGTAGCCTCAGAACAGCCTCTCTCCCACCAAAACTGGGGCTGTTTCCTTCAGACACCTGCTGAAATCCATCTACGTTGGAAAGCCGTCCAGCTCGAGAGCTCTTACCCTGCCCTGGGCTCCGTCAGGTCCCCTTCCCCTGGCACCCGAGCCTTTGCAATTTGCTGGAAGTGGGGTGATGTTGCTTGTCTGGCACACAGCCTCGTATGCCAGTAACGCTCCGTAATAACAGCCGCCATGCCTGTGGGACAAGCGGGCTGTCAGCGATAAGAGCAGTTGGTGCGTGGATTGTAGCTTAGCACTGGTGGTAGGAAGACCAGCCAGTATTTCCCCTCCCGACTATAAATTGGGAGCTCCCTCTGCAGCCCTGTCCTGATCCTGCAGTTCCCATACAGGGAACTTGCCCTGTCCCCTGGTCCTGGTGTCCTGCTGTCCCTGCCCAGGGAGAGGGAGCAGCAGGAGCACACGAGGCCATGGTTTTCTTACACACGAGAAACCGCAGCTCCTCAGTGCGCTCTAAGCAAAAGGGCAAATAAGCAAGAACACGCCGCGTGTGAAGTAAGGAGAAGGCTGTTAGAGAGAAGTCCCGGGGCGGGGGGAGGGGCGGGCTGGGAACTCGGCAAGGCAACCCCAAATCCACTGCAGAAGCGGGCAGGGAATATCAAGGCAGCCCCCGGCCTTGCTGAAGTGAGAAAACGGCAAAACGCGACAGCTGGAGTTGCCAGCAAGTGCTACGCTGACCGCGAGAAACAGCGCGCCCAACCGGAGCCGAAGCGTTTTCTGAAGACGGCAACTGTGGATGTAGGGCAGAAAGCCCAGTGTCCTCTCTAGCACTTTCTCCACAACTTACTGAATACAGTTCAGCACAAAACCGCTGCCCTCTGTTCCTGGGCAATCCCTACGCTGCCAGCGTGCGTGTCCCTCCTCAGGTCTATCGGAGGCCAGCAGGCGAGAGGCCCTATGCAGAAGGTCACGCTTGTTTTGAGCACGTGATGCTTAAGGTGGCAGCCAAAGGGAAAGGCGAGAAGGAAGAACAGGCAACGGAAAACAAAACCAAACGCGTCTTCAGTTTTAATATGTTTAATAGACTTTGTAACCTACAGACGCCACAAGCCAACGCCAAACTAAGGTTGCAGGAGGAGTACAAAAATGTTTTGCTGAAAGATGAGAAGCGACAGTGAAAAGAAGTATCGGCAAAGGTGTTTTTCAGAGGGATGCTAATGGAAAGCCTCAAGACTCAGCACTCTGATGGAAAAGCTTGCTTCAAAGTGAACATTACAAAGATTATCTCTTCACATTGTTTGTGGGTCCCATATTCAAAGAGGCAGGAGAACAAGGGTGAGCCATCTGGCCCAACGCCCATGTACTGCAGATCCGAGTAAGCGCACAGGCCCTTGAAGAGGATGCTTGGTTTTGTCCAGTGTGCAGGATTTAAAGGGCTTTTGTTGAGGTAAATTCCTAAATCTCTTCGACTCCTTGGGTCCGTAGGATGGGCGTAGAGCAACCAACTATCTTGGCACCTGGCGCCAGGGGGAGGTGGGAAGGCAGTAACACTTCCATGACATCCAGAGGGAGGTTCTACTAGTGTTTCAACCCGCTGGCCTCCCTCAAAGTCCAGCCCATGGTTGTAGCTGACAGCCTGGATTCTGGCTCCCCTGCTGCTCCTGGCGTTGCAGTAGAGGACCTTCCTGCCGCAGGTGTGCACCTCCGCCACCTGGCACTCCACCGCGCTCTCCTCCCCCACGAAGTTCCCCATTTCCCACGTTGTCCCATGGTCAGAGCTGATGAAGCAGAAGGCGTGAGGGGTGGGGTGTTGCTTAGGGTCCAAGATACGATAGGCATAGGCAGGAATCACAAGGCTCCGGGCCTCGTTGAGCAATTGTAATCCATGACCCGGCCCCACCGCAAAAGTGGCCCAGTTCTTGTACTCTGTGCTAATGGTACCGTCGGTGACATCCTGGGCGGTGCTCCAGGTGCGTCCTTGGTCCGTGCTAGTGACATAGCAGAGACGTACCAGGTTGATCTTTGTCCTGAGCTGATGCTGCTCAGAGATCTTCCCTGGGACGGCTATGAAGAACAGGATCAGTTTCCCTGTGACCTCATCATAAACAGGACAGGGGTTCATAGATCGGTGGTCTTTCAGCTGCGCACTGACAATGGTCTCCATGCTATTCCACTGCCAGGGCCCCGTGCGAAGGGAGACAAGAACGAAACACACCGTTACAAATAAATCCACGTCACAGCATAAGAATGCCTGGATAAAAACTACAGAAGAGCATGAGAAGAACAGAAGAGAAGCAAGTTAGTGGACAGAGCAAGAAGTGGGAAGACAATTTACTGGCATCGCCAAACGTAAGTGAAAATTATTTGGATGACTTCACCAAACAGGTGGGTTATGCCCTTTTTAATTACTACTCACCAAGGAGCTGATAGGTCTGTATCACAATGCAGCTAGCGTTTGATGACACTGATTAAAAAACTACAGTAGCTGAATTTTCAGAAAGTCTCACACAGGTATATATATATACATATGTATATATATATACACATATACACACATAAGACACACAGACACGGCCAGTGGTCAAAGCGTGCTGGTACAGACGCTGTACTGCATCAGTGTTTCTTCAGAAGTCAGCTAGATAACTGAGGCCTTGTCAGGTATCCTGGATGCTGACAAATTCCTTTCCATTCAGGCTCCTGTTCCCTCATTTTGACCCACGCGTGAACGGGCAGCCCAGCCTTTGCCGGGGCATTTTGCTAGAGCTGATTGCGCGGCTTTACACGCTCTGGTGAGGAAATTTGGACCCCGAGTTGTCCAACAGAAAATAGGTCGCAAAGCAGGTACTACTACCCTCTGAGCCCTGTCTGTCTTTAAATTAAAAGCGCACAAGACAATCACATTTCTAACACTAACATTGCAATTCGAAAACTATTCCTACGTAGTGTTATTGGTTCGGTAAAAGCAGCAGTATTTTCCAGTGAGATGATACTAATTAGCTTTTCTACCCTGACTTGCTGATTACCCTCTTTGGTCATGTCTTATCTTTGTCTATTCAACCAGTGTTAACTTTTTTTGGACTATTTAATATTTCCATTTTAAGAAACCCTAGCACGCGAACACAAATTATTAAGTTTATGATGAACTGAGCCCTACTTAACTGAATTACAGGGGGGTTGCACAAGATGCTACCTGAATGGTATGACACTGCAGGTGCACTCAGAGGCTGCTTCTGCCAGGCAGACTCCAGCTCCTAAGAGTCTATAATCTAAGACAACCAGTCACCAACGAAGGGTTTGAACAGAAAAATATAATGACTTTTTTTTTTTCCCTTCAAATACATTAATTCATTTGCAAATGCAAAAAATGATTATAAATAGAGTATCCACCTCCCCCAGTCACCCAGCAAGATAACTGTTCATAATAACTGGTAGATTAATGAGGTAGCCAATTCACTGGCACAGACAAACCAGACGACACTCTTTTGCGTGGGGAGACTAGCTGTTCTCAATTGTTCTTTAAAACCTGAAATTAGTCCTAAGAAGATGAATTAACAAAAAAAAGTCACCGATTGCTAATTCACTCCTCCCCAACCCCACGGCACTCCCCATTTCTGCCTCTCCTCCACAACCTTGCTGTCGCAACAGGACTTTTTGTCCCGTCTCTCTGTTTCCCTCGCTCTGCGACGGTGGGTCAAAGCCATCCCCAGGAAATCCGCTGCGCCTGCCTGCTTGAGTCCCCTGGAGCGGCTGCCAGCGATGGGGTTGAATCCCAGCAATTAGAATGACACAGGCATTACTTATAACCACATTTGTCTCCTGTAACTGAGGAGAAGGAGAAGCTGCCCTCTCTTCACGTTCAACTCATCTGGGGAGAGGCGAGCAGTACAGGTGGGCAGTGTCCCCCCCATTTTCTCCCCACACTGGTACCTGAATGCGGTGCGTGGTTGGGTCATACATGCCTCTGCGCATCGCTATTAGCTTGGCGTGTTCATCTACCACATCCTCCCGTTCCTCAGCAAATGCCAGGATGATGCTGAAGCGCGGCAGGTAGAGCAGGGCTGGAATTCGGTAGCTCCAGGTACCGTTCTGGAACAATGTCTCTTGCTTCAAGACAGGAAACGAAGCCATTGTGCTAGGGAGAAGAAGACAAAATGCACCGCATTTTGACCCACCCCTAGCCCAGCAAAATGTGACGGGGTAGATTCCACAGCTTTTTGCCCTCCCTGCTCAGGGGGACCATCTTGCCTCAAAACATAATTTCTGCAACTTTCAGCTTTGTCTTTTTCTTGTGCTTTTCCAGAAGGAACCCACGTGTCGCATGCTAGCTGGCAACGCGGACCAGACTTACCCCAGGAACAGCCTGGGTGATCTTACTGGAGTGATGTAAGGTAAGTACGCTAAATACAATTAATGAAAAGGCTGTCTGTGGTTTGTTTTTTTTTCTTTTTAATTAAATTCACAGGCTGGGATTTTTGTGGGTTTGCTTTGTAATTCAGAAGATTGTTGATAATCAAACATTATAGAATTTTCCTGCAGAAGATCGTTACTGTCTTTGTTGATGGTGTTTCAAAAACCAGCACAGAACTTCTGCTTTGCCAAACATGACTTAAAATCCCATATAAACGACACACCGAGGCAATCCCTGACCCCAGCTGTGCCCCTGTTTGAGGACGGTAAGCACTGAGCATGAAAAGAGAAAGAAAGAGAACATTCCTCCCTGCCTAAGATGAAAAAAAAAGGAAGGAAGGAAGGAAGGAAGGAAGGAAGGAAGGAAGGAAGGAAGGAAGGAAGGAAGGAAGGAAGGAAGGAAGGAAGGAAGGAAAGGGAAAGAAAGAAAGAAAGAAAGAAAGAAAGAAAGAAAGAAAGAAAGAAAGAAAGAAAGAAAGAAAGAAAGAAAGAAAGAAAGAAAGAAAGAAAGAAAGAAAGAAAGAAAGAAAGAAAGAAAGAAAGAAAGAAAGAAAGAGCATCTCTGACATGATGCACCAGAAACTGAAGGCCTGAATATCCTCTGCTCATCAAAGGGGAGGGGGGGGTGGGGCGAGGAAAAAAAAATAAAATAAATAAACCAAGCCTTAGATGCCTGACGCAGTGAGTGGGTAGGAATGGCAGGGAGAAGATGACAATACACTATGAGTAAGAAATCCAAATGCCTCCTACCTCGGCTGAGGCAAGACTTGCGGTGCTCTTCGTCGAGGATTCTCCTATTTACCTAAATCTTGGAAAGCGCTAGAGTGGCTACTGGCCACGTATCAGATCCTTATGTTTTTGAAGACTGCCTTGATAACTTGGGACCAGCTGGAGGCAAACTGAAGATTGACTATGCAGCTGCAGAGTGCAAGTACCTACCTGGAGAACAGTTTCCACTCTTTTGTATCACAAGAGAAAAGATTATATTAGCCAGCATAACTAACATAGACTTGATTGACAATTTTATTTTATTTCCTGGGTGCTGATTACTGAGTTAGGACAGCAGAGGTGAGCTAAATTCATCCTCCTTAGACACCACCATCATGTTATGCTCTATCCAGATCCATAGCTAGGCAGCAAATATTCAAATGTTCCTTCCTTTCACCTTCCAGATGCCATAAATACCAGAGATCGCAGCACTGATCAAACAGGTCTGAATGGCACTGGTTTAGCTCAAGCCAGCTGTACAGACCCCAGCAAGCCCCAGCCCCGCTGCCACTCAGGTGCAAAGCCGCTGGAGACACGAGTCTTATCTCCAAAGGGTAGCTGCTCGCTCCTCACTGTCACTGACAATACGGCAGTCTGAGAAAAGGCAGCGAAACTGCTACTGTACAGAGACGTTACCACAACTTGATCGCAGCTTTCCGTGCAACAACATGAAGAAAATAGGAAGACCTTCCTAGGACGAATAACTGTGCTGTTCACTACTTACCAGCACGGATCTGGCTATTTATACAGACCACAGTCGTGGCTGTGTTCTCATAGCTCCTGAAACAGAAGCTCGCTAGAGTGCTTCCAGACTATTTAAAGGGAGATTATTTAAAGGCAGATTAGTCAGCCTGCCTAGTGCAGCACAGGTTCCCTAGCATCCCTGCTCATGATACCATTCTGATATCGCAGTCCTGCTCTAGGGCCAGGCAAGAAGGAGGCCAAAATCAAAACAAACAAAAGGAAAAGGAAAGGAAAAGGAAAAGAAAAAGAAAAAGAAAAGGAAAAGAGAAAAAGAAAAGAGAAAAAGAAAAGAGAAAAAGAAAAAAGAAAAAGAAAAAGGAAAAAGAAAAAGGAAAAAGAAAAAGGAAAAAGAAAAAGGAAAAAGAAAAAGAAAAAGAAAAAGAAGAAGAAGAAGAAAAAGAAAAAGAAAAAGAAAAAGAAAAAGAAAAAGAAAAAGAAAAAGAAAGGAAAGGGAAAGAGAGATCTGGGATGCCCCACGGAGCTCCCTAGGCAAAGCCAAGAGGCCAGTGCCACGGGAGGCTGTGCTGCAGCCTACTGCACCCGAGTCCCTCCTGTATGAGCCTGTCATCTGCAGGCATCCCTGCCCAGGCTCTCGGCCCCTTTGTGAGATGCTCAGCGTGGGTGTCACAACACTCTTCTTTTCCTCCTATTGCCACATGGGGATTGAGGGAAGGTGGGATGTTAAAAGGCTGGGAATAGCTGCCATAGAAACAAGCCTGAGGTTCCTGGACACAGCGCCCGCGACTATAATCGAGGAAAACGCTAGAAGCAAGTGACTCTTCCAGAGACTGAACAAGGGATATGTGTGAGTGTGTGTGTGTACACAAATACACACATTTGTATATATACTCCCTACATGCAATGTGGGTATTATGTCTGTTTGCATATATATACATACACACTATGTATCCATCTGCAGAGAAACTCTCCCATCCCTTTTTAAACACGCTTAAAGACAGTATTCAGCTTCTTCTACCTTGTCCCTCGTGGATCCTCAAGCAGAGGCTTAGTCACAACAGTTTGAGTTTCACACAATCGAAAATGCAGAACCTTTAAATTAGCTTAAAGATCTTTATATATATATATATATATATAAAAATAATAGTGCTGCTTTAGATACTTATCCAGCCAATTGAGAGGAATTGATTTTTCTTTTGATGCCTACCCATTTTCAAAGGCCAAAACCCTAACTACATGCTCCTGAATAAGAGAGAAGTAAAATTAGCAAATCCTTGGCAGGACAGCAAATCATCGGCAGGACAGGCACATGAAGAGTGTTCAAAAGCTCACACTCTCGCACTGCAGGAATTCAAATCACACATGCCGGTCCCTCCGAGATTAAATTGCCATGGGACGCACGTGTCCATGACGCTGCTTTGTTCCTACACCCTACTGAAGGAGGCAGCAGTGTTGCAGCCAGCATGATCGAAGTGTGTAGACCACAGCAGTATCTTTTGAAAGACCAAGAGCTATAACTGTAAAAAAAGACTAACTGCTGGGAACACAAAGGCCTGGAACACAAGCAGGAGACTGGAGAGCTGTACACAGGGCAACAACAGCTGCTCAGGCCTGGGTCAATTCAGCCACCTTGGAGAGAAAAGTTAGCTGGAGTTCTGTGAGGTAAAGGGGTGAGAAAGGGGAAGCGGAGTTGTGGGAATTTTTTCCTAGGAGAAAAAGAGTCAGCTGGTAACCTCTTTCCAGATGACAGAGGTGCTAGTGAGGAGAAGGTGAATTTATCACGTAGCCATTAAGCCAGTATTCCCTTCTGCGTTACTTACTGGAGTTTCGAATTTATTTCCCAGGCTTACCCTTGTGAACGCTGAGAGACGGGCGTTTACCTGCAATTCCTCTCCAAGGCACCAGGGAAGCTGCTGCGCCGAGATCCAGTACCTCACCTCCAGGCAGAACTGGGCGGACAGGGAGAAAGAAGGTCACAGTGGAAACACCTAAGGAAACCATTACTCATAGTTTGCAAGTCATACAGCTGTAATGCTTTCCAAAGCAGAGACTGTTTCCAGCACACCAGAAGAGTCAAAGAAGTAACAGCTCTCAACAAATGAATCCACGATGGACCTGATGCCTGGAAGGAGCCCAAGGTGCAGTAAGGGATAAGTGCCAGTGGGCACCAGGAGAGGGGACTTGTTCCTTCCAGTTCTGTCCTTCAGGGCAGCTCGCATGGACTTGTCCACGTAGCAGGATGAGCCCTTGCACGTTTATTTTCCTTAACCCTCTCCACAAAAAGTGACTAAAAAGGATAACATTTCCACTGGCTTCAGCGTCTGCAAAAACCTGTCCTTCACATGTTCGGATCCAAGCTGAAATGACAGGATGTCTTTAAAAACAAACCAGCAGAAATGCTGAACGTGTTGAACTCCATCCCTGGGTCCCACTCACAGTGCTCTGCACTCGGGGTAGGAGGCAGCTTGTTCTTGAAGGAATTCGGATAGCACCCCAGAAAACAAAACCAACCCATTTAGGGAGGTTTTGGGGAGAAAACACAAACAAACAAACAAAAAAATCACCTAAGACAGTCAAGGACGAAATACAAATAAAATTCTGCCTTCCAAGGCAAGCACAAGAATCCAGGTCAGGTTGTCTCTACTCAGCCTCAGACCTGGACTTACAGTGTTTTCCAAGCTTATAAAAGTCACCTAAGCGCTATGCTGAAATACATTTCTTGTTTCACACAAAGAAAACGAGACATTTCCATTGGGATATTGCATTAAGGGGGGCCAGGAGTAGCCACATTCCAGTTTTATAGGACTGGTAGGAAACCGTTTGCTTCTAGAATACTTGCTACACATCATATTCCTACGTGCAAGCCTTTATTCCTATCTAAACGGCATGACACTGCTTATTTCTGCCAAAGCCCAGCATCAGAGCGCTCCATCTCCAGCTTTTTTATGCCTCTAGACCAGATGCTACACTAAATCTAGGCTACGGGGCTTCTTAACAAGCCAGCCAGCACATGTTTAGTCAAATAACGTGGAGTTAGAAAGGAGAGTTATCAGCAAGACCTGCCAAACAATTAAACTTTAAACAAACTAAGACATTCAGAATACAAAACTGAAAAGGCGCAGAACTGGAATTACTTTAATCCAGCAGCCAATTGGAATAAACTTTTTAACTGTGCTAGAAAGTTTTTCTTGTGGTAAAAGCTTCGTCCCACACTTAGAAAGGGATTTTCAGCCTCCCCAGTACATGCTTTCCTAAACAATTAATCCAGTTCTGCTTTTAAGATGTTGTGGCTCAGCCCGGCAGTAGCTCCTGTGCCTTAAAGTGCAGGTTTTTTTGGCACTAGAGAGGAATTACATGAAACAGCAGTATTTTCCTTAGCATATGTTTGGTGGAGGAATACACAACCTGCACTCCTACCTGAACTTACAAAATGTTGTATTTACCTTTTTAGTTCCTAGCAATATCCACTGTTATGAAAAAGTTGTGTTGTTTTTTTTCTTTAAAAAAAAAAAAAAAGAAAACCAAAAAAAAAGGAAAAAGAAATACCTCTTTCACTCTGTGTCTCCTGGAAGTCACGTCAAATGGGGGGGGGGGAACAAAACCAAAAAACCCCAAAAGCACTCCTATTGGATTAGATAAAAGGGAGGCTCACCACACTCTCACCAACTAGTCTCCAACCTGCAAAATTATTTATATTGGCAGCAACGTCAACTGTCTCGGATCCCCGAGAAAAGCCAGCAGCTGATATGTATACACAAGCTGACATTTAAATAGCAAACCTGTTTTGCATATAAGGGGAGGTTCCATATGAGCTGGACAAGCACTAGGGAAAGACTTTTAAATTAACGTAGTAATTAAACAGCATATTTCTACCTGCATGGACTGACAAGCACTGCGGAACAGCTGTTGTTTCTAATGGTTATACAGTTCAGCGTGCCATCTTATTTCTTGGTCCTCTTTGCGCTCCTCCTACCCTTGTGCTGAGGAAAGGAATGTTGCTCTGGCCCCAGCACACGGACTCCCGGCGCTTCCTCTCAGGGCGCTCCTGAGCTCTGGGAAAGTTTGCCAAAAGAACCCAGAAAATAGTTACAGCCAGCAGGTGAGGGTGCTGTGATACCCCGACATCCTCCTCTGCTGGCTGCACCCACCCCCCACCCACCAGCGCGCTGTTTCTGGATGAAGAACTGGGTGAACCCAGGAGTCCGCCGGCAGCAGCAGAGGAATGACGTGCTTGTGCCCGCGGGTGCAGCTCTCAGCAGCCTCCCTGGAGGCGGCCAGGGCCAAACCGGCCCCCAGCTGCAGTCACCGGGCTAGCGGGCAGAGTATAGCTGAGGGTCCCAGCTGAGGAAGAAGAGGACACCATCGCCCCTCCTGCCAGCTGTGCCCTGGCTGGCTTAGAAGCACCTGCAGCTGCTGGGAGTACCCAAGCAAATGATTTCACGACTATCTTGTGCTACTCCTCTGATGTTGGGCTGCTGCTGGCAGAGATGACCTCTTCCTATCCCATTCCTCGCTGTTTCTCTTGCTTTCCTCTCTTCTCTACAGTGTTCCCATTGCTGCCATTAGGCCTTCTTGTCTTTGCAGTGATCTGAAAAAAAATGAAAATAACGATCCTGCAAACAGACCTTGCCAGTAATGAAAAAGGAGGAAGAAAAAATCTTCTCATTTTTTGGTGGCAGCTGTGGCCAATCTGTGCCAGCCAAATAGGGAGTTGCAAAGATGTGGATTTACAACCAATCAACCAGATTAATGTAAGGCTTCTGTATTACAGTCTTTCCTCTCTCTTGAGCAACTCTGTATCACTTCTTGTGCCAGCACTGATGCTCATCTTACCTTGGCAGGCCATCAGAGGATGTCAGTCTGGCAGAAAACTAATCCACAGGAATAAAAAAAAAAAAAAAGAAAAAAAAAGTAAACAGTTTTCTGCTCGGTCACTGTCCTGGACTGCGTCAGCAGAAGTCAGACAAGCAACAGGATCTGCAGTAGGAGAAGGAGTAGGAGCACGAAGCTGTTGACAGGACAGGAGGAGCAGACTCACCTCTCGACTGGCAACTGGCCATTAGATCAAATTAGCCGTATTGTAAAACCACACCCCATGTTTACAAGCCTCGCCTAACCGGGCAAGTAAAGCATTGCTTTAACTGGGACGCACAAGAGAAGCCTAAGGGCTTTTGTACCTCACTGCTTTACCTGGAATCAAACAATAGTCAATGTGAGGAAAAGTCCCTCCAGAGACAATACACTGATAGCCACCAGATAATAACTTTTAACAGTGACTCCTGGAGACAATCCAGAATCAAGAAACAGAAGCAATTAAGGAAGGAAGAGAGACACTGAAGAGGCTGCTAAGGTGCAGTCTGCCAGAAAGACAGATGTGAATGATTGCTTTGTGGATTTCTTCACCTTTTTTCTGCTTCTTGGCTAACAGCGCTGTTACTGAGGTGGTGTTCTGAGTCACACGCTGCACTTCTGCAGCCAGAAAACCAATAAATGCTCGTTTGTTTAATAGAAATCACCTTCCTGGCCGCCGCTTAAAACTGGTTGTCCATCTCTTCTTAGAGCGGGAAGTCCCAAACGTGCCTTCCTGTGGTGGCGATGGTTCCCTGCTCTACGTTGGCAGCACGCACGTGGCACAGCAGCCGTGCCTCTGGCCACCTCCCGTCACCCAGCTCCCCTACCCGGACCCTTCCTCCCCAGGCAAGGTCCCCACCTTCCTCCCCAGCCAGCTGGGGTGTCCTCCCTTCAGCCCACTCCCTGGGGCAGCTATCGGACATGGCTGTGCAGGGGGTAACAGCCTAGAATGGCTAAAACGGCTCCCAAAATGCAGGACGCGCTGCCCAGTCCTGTTTTGCGGTTAACCCGGGGCCCGTGCAGGACAACCACGCAGTCCACAGACGGGCGCCCTGCGGTGCTTCCCCTGTGTGGCCACCGCCCAGCGCGGCCAGCAGCCAGGCCTCCAGCGCAGTTCCTCCGACGCTAGCCCACACTGCAGCCCTCCCTCTGCAAAACATCGTCCTCCCCGGCAAAAGTCCTTTTTTCCAAGCAGCAGGTTGTGTGCTGCAACTATTCTACAAAACCATTCCTTGCTAACTATGAAAAATGGTTGTCTCGGTGTAGACGTGCTGGGTTTGACACCCCACCCCCCCTCTCCTTGGGGTGTAAATCAAAATGACTGTCACCAGTGAAGTTTAAAATGGGTAAAGGTCTGCGGAGAATCAAGCTCTTCACTTCTATTGTTCCACGCTTACTTCATTGCCCTTATAGCTGATTGTTGTAATGAAAACGTTTTTAAAAAGGTTAAAAAATGCAAATGGGGTGTGTGGGTGCATTAATAAGAGGATATAAAAATAATGCAGAAGATAATATAAAGACAGAATACTGAACAATGGAGCATTTGCATTCGGAGGACCATGTTCAATTTCGGGTGCCACCTCTTAGGAAAGATATAGCAATAGCTGCAAATGAAGGCTAAGAAAAAGAACGGAGAAGCTAATGCTCGTAAGCGTATGGGAAAAGAAATCAGTGGGAAAACAAGAGAGATTACATTTAATGGGTGATACCTAGTCCGTTTGAAATGATCTACGTGTATTTCCCTTCAGAAGTGTTCAAACCTGAATCCGTTGATTCCTTCAACTATTAGAAAGGCAAGCCCGGCTCAGGTAAGCAGTATTTTTGCTATGCCGTGCTATGCAGCGCAGCGGCTGTCATCAGGCAGCTGTAGTTAAAATCAAGAGGTCTTCTGTGGAGTCAGGCCGTGCAAGAGGGCAATTACACCATTCTGCAAGTTTTCAGTTAAGACGCTATGGGCCGCGCTCCAGACGTGAGGGAATATGGTATCCTTTGTGCAGAACATAAATCCTATAGACCTAGGGGCTGAATGGAATTCTGCTCTGCCAGGGGAAAAGAAAAAAAAAAAAAGGCAAAACAAACAAACAAGAAAAAGCCAAAGTAATAATAATGAATGTAACGTGCAAATGCTAATGGCAGGCAGGGGTCTTTGGGAAACAGGGTTCCTTGGATAAGGAAGCATCTGCCGTTTTCTTTTAATTCTAGCTCTAATTAAGGAAATGAGCCTTTGTGCACATTCGAAAGCAGCACCTCCCTATCCTTACCAGCTGTACGACCAACAGGTATGAAGGAGCAGGTACTCCTTGGGTTCGTCCCATTTCACACTCCACTGACTCCGGTTAAGTCGCTTTTGATTTCCATCAGGAGGAGTAAGCAAAGAATTGTACTGCCAGTGCTTCTTTCCCAGTAAATAATAGCCTTTTACAACATATTTCCTCTCCTCATGGGAAGAATTGGGCAAAACCCCAAAAATGCTCCTCAACCCAAAGGGCAACAACATCACCCCATGGCAGACCTGTCAGCCTTCTGACACTATGGTGAGTTGTGGGTTTGCCACAAGGAAGAGACAACGTCCAATGAACAGCCTGCCTATGATACACATCACACCATTTTTCCACTTACTTTGCCCATTTGGAACAGAAAAAAACCCCAGATATACTTCATCTTCGTAACAAAATGAATGGCACAATCTATGGGAAGCAAAGGAAGAGAGGTGGTGAGATTTACATGCAAAAAGGGGATTGTAGAAGCAGCATTGTATTTAGCCCTCAAAATAGCAACACTGGGAAGGAGTCACTGGAGCAATTTGATGACTGGAAAATGCAATAAAACCGGAGTCTGTTGCTTCACATCCTCTGCCAGGGCTGGGGCACTCAGATAAGCAGGTCTGAAGCACAAGGCCAGCCAGATTCAGCCTCGAGCAACTCTTGCGACAGGGAGCAGCCCAACGCATCCCCCATTCCCGTGTCCTGCTAGCTCACAGACCAGGAGTGCAGAGCTCCAATGGTGACCTTGATTAATCATTACAGGATTAATTGCTGACAGCCCAGGCCGTGTAAACGGACACTGACACTGGTGGCCATGAAGCTATGATGTCTGACCCCAGAATAACCAAAGCTTTACTCAATGAACATTTAGCCTTCCACAGAGTAGGCTGGGCATACAGCTGCATTTTAAAAGGAATAGGGCGATGTTGTGACCAATTAAAATATTTTGAGATGAACAAGGCACTTGGCAAGTTCAGCAAACTTCAAAAAGAAAAGGAAAAAAAAAATCAAAGGAAAGACTAGCATCAAATTCAGCAGGCGATATGGTGCTTTTTGTAAGAGACATTCAAACTGCAGGCTTAAAAACAAATGAGTTATCCAAGGATGAGGGAAAACTTCTCTCCGAAGTATAGCGCTTCGTGGGGATCTACAGGAATTACAGGCTTATTTGGCTTCCTTTGAAGCGTTGGGCCCTAAGCTGCCCGCAGAAGGGGGACTTTCACAGAATAGCAAGCAAGCCCAGTGGAGAGAACAGCAAACGCAATCCGAATAAGAAGTCAGAGCACTTCAAGGGAGAAAATTATAACAGGCATTTGGATGAACAGATCCAAAAAGCCTTAAAATAAAACCAGGCTGGCTCTGCTACATCCATCCCAGTGCCCAGGTATGCAAACTCACAGGAAATTAAAACATGGCAACCTAAAAATAGTCGTAAGCATTTAGGTCTTTTCATCTCAAATGGCTGTAAATAATGTAAAGCAAGGGCAGTTTTTCAGCCAGTGGGCCTTAAAAGTGTAAGCAAATACCATTTACTGTTTCCACTTATTTGAGTTTGCAGATTTGGACCGAAGTTTCACCCAGTTGTTAAAGATTTATACGGTAGGTTTAACAATGCCCTGTGATTAAGCTTTTGGCACAAGCAGCGCAAAGGACATTCAGGGCATGTTTGTACTAACTTATCTAGGTAAAGAGAAAGCTGTTCCTTTAAATTATGTTTGCTGTGACTCTGGAAACTGAGCAAACAAAGTCTGAGGGAAACTTCACTCTCAAGCAGAACTGACAGAAGGTACAAGGACCGAAGGACAGTGATCTTCAGTAGGACATACCTGCCTCAGGATTCACAACTGAATTGCAAATCTTTAACGACTTCGGGGAGTTTAGTCCAGACTTGTTGGACATACCTCGTCCCGATGGCAAATGAGAGACTGGTTCAGCCCCAGACTGTCAGGTGAGTAAAATCCTATTCTGGGGGGGATGCTGGAAGAGGAACAGCCCGAGGAAGAAACCTCAGGCCACAGACAAAGGCACAAATCCAGCGCCCGACAGAGAACTGACTTTGCTCTACAAGTGAGGTCACACTGAAGGAGCCCTGTGTCACCCGGACAGAGCACAGCCGGGACACTGTTGGAATTCTGGCTGACGGAGAGGAGAGGCACCTTGGCACAGCTTGACAGGCGCGAAAACCACCGCAGGGAGGAAGCCTAGGCAGAGAGGAGACCCAGCCCACACAGAACAGGCATTAATGTGGCAAACTAAACAGCAAACATCCCCAAAACCAAGCAACCAAACTGCCTGTCTGTTTCCAAGGGCAGGACAGGTTGCGATTTTTCCTGGCAAATGTTTATGTGTGGTCTTGCTTTAAAAAAACCATATAAATAAAATAAAGACAGGAAATATGAAAAACAGCCTGTTTTCCTCCTAACGGCAGGCTGATCCTTCCCCTTAGCCGATCTTTCCTTTCATTCTCAGGAGACCAATTGCTGTATATCCAGCGTAGCTGTGAACTCTGGCCCAGCAATTATGTATATTTTTAAATGCACCAAGTAAACGGGGACTCAGATTTCATAAGAACAAGCTAGCGCTTGAGATATTAAAGTATCGACGGATTCAACCGCTATAGCGGAGCTGCCACTTCCACATCTAGTTGACAGTAGGAAATTGCACTAAAACAATGAAAAAATTTTAAAACATTTTGCTGAACCTGCAAAAGGACTAATTGGCTGACATTCATTTGAAGAGACGGACAGCAATTTTATTCCGGTCTAATTTTCTCCAGGCTCAAACTGGGACTGATAAACCCAATCCGCTTCAAAATCAACTGTAAATATAGGAGTACGTGTGAAATGCCATAGTAATTGCCAGAAAAGAAGAGCCCAGAGACAAAGAACCCATTATCCCACACTGCCATAATTTGTAGAGGACATTTGCAAGACAATGTAAAATGCTTTAACTATATAATTACCATTATCTGAATATGTGGCTGATGCCTTGGGTTTTCACCCAAATTCTCCTTTTGGAAATAGCTTGTTCTGTGATTTCTTTCGGCAATTACCATTTTTTCCCACAATAGTGCCTGGAGGCAATATTTCATGTTTCCAAGCAGCACCCCATGGAAGCAGCCCCATTAGATCTGAAATAAGAAAAAATGACAAGACTCGGTAGAACCCAAAACAATCTGGAAACCTCGTCTCCTCCCTGCCTTCTCCCTCCTCGCCAAAATCATCTTTGAAACAGATGGGTATGAAAAAACAGGTTACTCAATCTGCAAAATCTGGACTTCGCTGTTCCAAAAGGAAGCAATTCCTGAAACAATGACCTCTTCTTAGCAGAAATTGCAACCAGCTCAAATAAAGCTTAGGATGAGCAATAGGGACACCGAGGAACAAGAAATCTAGACAAAGTGCCTGCTTTTCACTTGCGGACAGAAATGTAGGAGATATCAAATGAAAAATAACCAAAAAAGAGGATACCCAAACTGGTTCAGTTTTTTTTCCCTTTAACTAGAGCACTATCTAGAGCTTTTTTGAACCCATCAGGCTGTCTCATGTCATGCTCTTGTACTTGCACTAAGTTCCTGTTCAAGCAACTCCGAATAAAACTATGGGAGAAATATAGGAGTATTCATAAACTACAGTATACCACTCCCGCTCTAGAGATGGGGAACTAAGACCCAGGAAAATCCCTGAACGTGCGCAAGATTGCCCAGGGAACTGCAGCAGAGCTGAGAAATGAAATCTGCTCTCACAGGACCCGATGCAGCGCCACAGCCGCGAGACTCACTACCCACATCCCAGCCTTCCCATCCCAGCCTTCCTCTCTCTGTGCTTAAAAACGGGGGATGAAGAGGAGGGTAACAACTGCTGTTGGAAGGAAAGGTCTGAAAGGGAAAGGTTTGCCCGTCTTTCATGGCATGCGGGTAGAGTGAGCTTCAGAGCTACGGCTGAGGAGATCATGTTACTTGTTTGACCAAAAAAAAATATGGAGACTTAGCTGTGGATGCTCATGCAGTCAGGAAGCACTGCACATGTGCCTGTTTGTCTACAGCGCAACACTGTCTAGTGCTGTAGCTGGGAAACTGGAGGCAGCTTCTGGCTGTGACTACCCAAGCCTCGAGCTAGAGCCTCAGCCCTAGGACAGAAGAGACTGCTCTGCACTGGGAGCTGCAGTCCTGCGGTCTTCCCTTCCTGCCAGGGTTCCCCCCTCCGGGGCCAAAAAAGAGCCCTTCTGGAGGGGGGAAATTTGCTCGACTGATGCTGTTCGCTGCACAGTTTCCAGAGTTGTCTGTCAAGTATTTTTCCTGAGTTACTAAAGACACGTGCAATCATCGTAACAAGCTAGAAGAATAATACCAGCTTATGTCAGGTCTGAAATTAGCTGAAATTAGCTTGATGCAGTTGACAAGGACAGCCTGGCTCAGCAGCCCTCCAAACCTGCCTGGCGTTTCGAGCCAGTAGAAACCAGTCTAACAGGATTCTGATGTCTTACTGACTTCTGGCTCCCTTGCAGCTACAAATTTGCAAGCGGATTCACCAAACAGGCACTCTTTGGACCCGCCACCCAATAACCGCTGAGGGAGGAAAAACTGAGAGCTCTACTATTCCTTGATCAACAAAATCAGCCCTCTTCTTTCCCTGCTTCTGTATGGAAGCTTTCAAATCAAAACCCCTTTGAGTTCTTACCTCTCTGCAGTTCAAATAACCACCCGTGCTCATTTCTTCCATAACAAGCGTCTCATACGCAACCGGCAAATCTAGAAATAGAAGTGAGTATCATTATATTTTTCCCCAAGAGCAGCACAGGTGTTGTCTGCCCTAGGGACACCAGACCTGCCAGCTCACTAACGTGCTGCCTTGAAAAGCTTCACCCAAGACATCTGCTAACCTCCTCTTCTGAGTATCCTGGCATTACTAAAGCTCTTTGCTTTCAGAAAGGCGTTATGCCCAGGACATCATTTCTCCTACTGTCTTATTGCCTAAACCATTTAATCGCAGACTAAACTTTCTATACCTGACTCCTTTAATTTTTTAAGTGTAAGCTTTACGTTGCATATTCTTTCCGTGGCTTCACACGGTCCAAACAGAAGAGAACAAACAAAAACAGGCAAGGACTCACAAACTCCCATGTGCAACCCTGTAAAACAGGAGAGATGATGGCCTTCTAGCGTACTTAGGTGGCACGCTGCTATCTTATGATCTGAGGCTATGGCTTGCGATCTGCACCTAGCCCTGAGCTGACAGTCGTGTACTGCTCCCAGCCTACGAGATGCAGTGATTTGGTTTCTAATTATTCACTTACCTTCCAGCAATAAGCCTGGAAAACCTCATGAGTTTTAGACCACAGCTACTTAGCAACAATTTCACTAGCAGAAATCTTCTGAGCAGAAATAAGGAATGGGACGGCATCAGGGGCAACAACATTTCATAATCAGCAGTAAAAAGGAAAGGGGGCTTTCTCTAGAGGCAGGAGTTCTTTTTCGCGTAGAGAGATATGTCAGTGATGCCAGAGGAAAAGGATGAGTTTTATACATTTTACTCCACAGGACTGTCTCAAAATCTTCAAGCAAGGATGTACTTTCACCATTGCATGTGCACTAATTTAAGAAAAGGAATAAAAATAAGGTCAGGTTTTTGTTTAATTAGTTTTAAGCGCTTATAATGAAAACCAGAAGGGATTGTAAATTTCCACTTCTGCTCTTCTGTACACTTTAAAAATTAGGTTGACCTCTCCTACACAGCTGGAGAGTGTGTGTGCGTGTTTATATATGCATATATATATATCTGTGTGCACATACACATATATGTAGAATAGCTCCAGAGGGGGAATTCTTTAACAATCTTAGCTATAGCCCATAGGTGTGTCTAATACAGGAGGCCCAGGGGATGAAGAACGGAACGCAGTGGGATAGGGCTGGGCTACTCTGAGACGCATGGATTGAGCAGAGATGACAATTATTAGTGGCATACAAGAAAGCACATCCTTTTAATAATTATTTTTGAATCATAAAGAATCGGTAAACAGTCAAAAAGAAAACTCATGCTGGCAGCAGAAAAATATGCAGTTCTTTATTGTTATTCATTAATAACATATTGATATATATTAGTTAATTAACACAAAGTAGCTGCTGTAAATCCTCCGCGTTTCATGCAGAGGGAATTGTGTGAAGGCATGTATCCTTTTCTGTTATGTGTAAGCAACCATTTATATTTATAGGACACACACATTTTGTGTCTATGTTTACACATGGATGCTTACCTCTACCCATAGAAGGTCCCACAATGCCAGACTTAATTCTGGAAATATTTTTAGATTTAGCAAGGCTATTTGAGTCATTTTTAGCCATTTTAAATGTACTGGTTTCTCTCTCCAAGCCCCCTTCACTTGGTCTCATGGTGTCTAAAGCACATGGCTGTGGAGGCTATGTTAAACGGATCCAATGTAGTTATTTTTAGTCTCTGAAGTGTTTCTAAAACAGGTTCTCTGTAACATATGTGCAAGACAAAAAGGTTTTATTGCCACAAGCGCGTAATGAACTGCATAATTCTCTCTTGGTTTTGCTTGCTATAAATAAGGTACCACCACTAAATCAGAGCAACAAAACCATTCTGTTACCTTTCTCGCCTGAAAGACTATCATCTCAAAATTGGAGTGGTTGTAGTTTGATTCTGTTAGGACTGGTGATAGAATTCAATCTGATTTACAAAACAAGTACAAAATGTTTGTCTTCTGGAAACTGTGTGGTCAAACAATTCTATATTCTTTCAGCCAGCATCCCCAACCATACGGTCTACCTTTCCTGGCTTCTGCTGTGAACCTCTTTGCACAGCGACTCACTTTCTGTGCAGTCCATTCTCATGCTCCTCCTGTTTTTCTCCACCCCTGTGCCTTAATCAAATAATACTTTGGCCTTGCACCTAAATAGTTCAAATTCCTTCATGAAATGTCACGTCCCTTGCTTTGGACAGGGACATGGGTTTAAGTGTCTCTTGCCACCACCTAAAAGAAAGGGTCAGGATTGTTAACTAACTTCCAAGGAGGGCTATACCGGCCAGTAACAACAAAAACACAAACACAGGTATATCAGGCAGCTCCAGGCCCTGAGGGCTTTAGGTTAAGGTGTCACCATGCCCAGCTGCCTGTGCATCCTCCTGCTGGAAGTTAGTTCCCGTGCATTAGCTTAAACCACCGATGAGGCTAAATGAATTCCGAGCTGCATCTGCTGAGAGCTAAATCTGCCCGAGCCTAAGGCTGAGTCTGTGGGTGTTACTATTCCCCTGACTCAGACAGAAATACCTCGCGATGCACACGCAGGCCTGGGCCTGTGTGGAGCCCCGGAGCCTTCAGTGGCCCCCCCATCCCCCAGCACATGGCGCTCCTTCAGGGATTGGCACCCCCGTGAGCAGGAACGGAACGGCAGCGGGTGGGTAAGGCCTGCTGATGGCTTTTGGACTGTGCCCCATCCCTAGAGAGCTGGTTTCGTCTCATCGTGATGCGCAGGGAAATAGTTTCGAGATGACATTGCACTACACTTAAAAGCGAGGAAAGGGAGCGGGGAAAAAAAAAAAAATCAATGCCTGATACATGAGCAGGGATGTGATGGGGGACTGATGGTGGTGGGAGGCAGAGGGCTGTTTTCAGTTTGCACCAGACTTTCAAAACAATTAAAGCATTTTAGAAAGAAACTGCTAAGACGCAGCAAAATCGGCGTTTGCATGTGCATTCAGATTGTATTTAAGGAAGAACTATT
This sequence comes from Rissa tridactyla, assembly GCF_028500815.1. NCBI lineage: Eukaryota > Metazoa > Chordata > Aves > Charadriiformes > Laridae > Rissa > Rissa tridactyla. The sequence continues at coordinate 11,628,223 of NC_071471.1, forward strand.
AAAGGAGCCATGTTAACTACGAGGGCTCGAAGAAAAAATCTTGTCTTAAAAGAGCTCCATCTGGTTCATCAAATATACATGAAAGGTGCATGCCTACATTCAGCGTCCAAAACCTTCCGGATGAGTCATTAATAGGGCTTATACTTGAAACAACTTCGACACATAAAAAGAAAGAAAAGATTTTATGACCTTCTGTCTGTCTTCAGCATAAAAACCCCGCAGCCAAGGTGGCAATTTCTGCACCGAGCCCCAAAACTTGCTCTTGAGCTATACATCATTTAAAGGGGCACCCGGTCACAGATGGATTTAAGGCGATGGCAGAACTAACACACTGCTGGATAAGTGAGCGCAGGGGTTCACCGCCCTCTGTGCTGAAAGCAGCTGCCTGCCCGCTGGTGGGACACAATCCGCGCATATTTTGTGTGGCCGCTCAGGCACATCAATACTGTTACCTTGTCCCTGGTGGCACTAGGGACACATTATACAATCAGAGAAGGGCAGTTCATCTTCTGTGACTGTACGCCCCTATATAGTACAGTCAAGTTGCATTCATAACTATTGTTTCCTGCTTTGAAACATCCCTTGAGTTGCACAGCTGGAGATTTCAGCCTGTCAGTAATATTAATTAAGCAATCTTCATTACCCTTCCAGACTAGGCAACAGTATTGCATAACATTGGCAAACTGAGCGTTTTTCATTTCAAAATCACTGAGCATTCTTTAAGTATATACTTTCACACTACACCACTTAACACTTTTCAGTCAGACAATACACTTCCCCATTTTAAAGGGGAATTAGGAAGTTAATGAAGTGCTGGATCCACCAGCAAGCAGAGCCACCCGTCTCTTCCCACTGCACCCCTTCTGTCCCAGGGAAGGCTGAGAGCAGGCAGCCAGCTTAGTCCCATGCAAACGATTTTCTCACGGCAGCGGAAGGGAGTGTGTGGAAGAAATCCTCCCAGAGACAGAGGCTGTCAGCTCGGGGACAGCACCAGGCATAACAAAATAGCCCACTGCCCAGGGTGACAAATGACCAGGGGCAGCAAAGAGGCCATGAGCCAGCTGCCTGCTCCGCTGTGCTGGGGCCCTGAGAAACTGCTGCTGAGGGGTCTGGATGTGTGGAGCAGCAGGTTCAGCGGGGAAGGGAGGTGGCACCGCTTGCACCCCTCCTGTTTGAGCACCAGCGGAGGCAGCCAGCCTGGCTCCCCGGGGCTGCCTCTGCTACCAGTACCCGCCGGCGACAGACCACACAGTCTGCCTCTGCCGCCGCTCATGCAGCTGCGCCTGCCTGGCGTGTCGCGAGACAAGCGAAAAGGGAGAGATGATCGACCGGTGTGAGAACATACCTCCTGCTCCAGACTCCTGGATCAAACTAAACCCATTTGAAATACCCACGCAGCCGCAATGTCAGCTTTCAGGCTGCAGCTTCTGCTGCTAAAAATATTCTTATCTCTGATTAGATCTAACTGATTAAGAGGAGTTGCTCTGTTGGTACGCCTGATACCCTTTGAATCCCCACCAGACCACTCTCCTTGTACAGCAGGGACCAGGAGTTAGCCTTTGGCATCACAGCCAGGCAATGCCTTGCAAACACATCCAGCCCCACCCTCCCAGAAGCAGTGGCGGTCCCTGTTCCCCACACACATCCACATGTCCAGGTCCAGACTGCTCGAGGAACCTCAGTCTCTTACAATTTTTATTAGCATTTACCTAACGTCCCCCAGTTCAACTGCTCTTGTACAAATTAACGGCATTTGCTGGTAAATGCCAATTTTTTACATCGGCAAGTAAAATTTCTATACAGTCAAATTCCTGGAGGCTGAATTATGTGTGAGTCAAAATGAGTATCTCTGCTCTTGCTGCATGTGCATCACTTGCTGGTTTTACTGTTGTCATCTTCCTCTTTTTCCCAACAGACTGCTCCTTTGGTCTTCCTGAACTCCAGGGAAGCATGTTTGCCTGCAAAGCACGTTCAGGTAGGTGGTGACGCTGCAGCAAGACAGGTGATGTCAAGACGGCATGTGAATATACTTGGGCTGGGTTACCCCTGACGCAAGACCTGGCACTCACCTACCCATGACTATCAGAGGTGAATACCTTCTTCAAAAATTCGCTATGATCACTCAGACAGGGATAGTTATGGTCCACACCCCCTTGAATCATTCATTCTCCGTCACTGAATAGCTTGACTGCTACCAGAATAATGTAATACTGAACTTGAACGTATCCTTTAAACTCATCCCTAGTTTTTACTACACCTAAAGCAACTGCAAAAGCCAGGACTATTTGACTGAGATATCAATAAATGGTTTCTCAATAATTTCTTAAAGTATCAATTTTGTAATCGGCCTTCAGAAATATATTATGTTCTTGAATTCTTCATTAAAAAAAGTAAAAAAAATATGTATTGTTTATAGCCACCACAGTAAACAAGTGTCCCCTCACCCCTGCCTCTTCTAGAAAACATGGGAGTCTTTCTCTAACCCACTGCTATATTCACTTCTGGTCAAGCATCTTGTTTGATGTGGACTGGTTGGTAGCCTGACAGCAAGCTAACTGTTCAGGATGGACACCTTTTGTTCCTCTGATGGACCAAAAAAAGCGTACCTGGCAAAGACAGCTATGCAGGTTTGATAGGGCTACTGAACACGTAGTTACGTCTTTGGGTGATTTGGCTGACCGAGTGTCACTTAGCCACGCAGAAGGCTCCTTCTCTACCAAGTATCTTTGTAAAAGTCCAACAATGACATCCGTGCACTTTCATATTCACCTGGTAAATGAAAGGGGAAAATAGTCTTTTCCATGCATGCCTGCACTCACACACACACACACACGTGCCATCTATTTGGGTAATGGTTCCTTTGAAGCTTCACATGGTTTTGAAATTACTCCTGACTGGTGAGCAGCTCCTGCGAAAACTTTAACACATTTTTCAAGAAAAGACCAGCAGCAATTTGCTAAGCACTGCAAACTATGTTGGCATTGCAAAGGCCACAAAAGAGACACAGGTCTCTGCCCCAGTCTGAGTAACACGGACGAGGAGTGGCCACTTGAAGCACATCAGAACTTTGATCTAGAGAAGATTGTTACAGGTTCAGCTCCTCAAGCAGCAAGGCATAAAAAGGTTTCTAGAAGAGAAATAAATAAAAAATAAGCAATTGTTAGAGTTCAGGGTTAGGAAGGATAATAGGTGTAATATTAATTGTGGTCCAGTCAACAGAAGTGCTTCCATCACAGTTGCAAGGATCAAGTATTTGGGGATTTCGTCATGGGACAGTAAGAAAGGCACAGGAGAAGAAATAGCCTCCTCTTCTTTCTTTTCAAGCTGTCTCCAAGCAGCAGCCGTTTTTATTTCGCTGTTCCACTGAGCCACAGAAACAGAAAGAGGCTTAGTGAATCTCTATACCTCAGAGTAATTTAGAAACCAAACTTAACACCACAACCAACAAATGGGTCCTTCATACACTTCCAGTAACACTGGAAACAGTCCCAGAGCAACCGCTAGTCCCAAACAGCCCAGAAGCCTTAGCAGAATTGAAGTCAGGATCCAAATTTAACAGGTCTGAGCTGCATGCTGTGGTTAAGGTTATGAAAGGAGAAAACAGACATTCTCATCTGTAGAGCCAGGAAGCAGAACAACTCAGGCCCAGCGCATGATTTCAGTTAGCGACCCTCCCTTTATAAGGATAAAACATAGGGCCCTCAAAAACTTTGGAAAGCAGAGGATTCACAGATGACATCCCAACTGTCCCTGATGTCTCAGGGTCAGCTGGAGTGACCCTGGGGGCAAGCAAGGAAAAGGTTTGTAGCACACATGGGTTCACAGAGATTGCAGAAGACCCAGAACAAAAACTGAGACCCTCACCTTCTAGAGTATCTTGTACATTGGATATCCTGTAATGTAACAAACCAGTGATACGTGTAACTTCTCAAAACAGCATCTAATGACTAATCCGTAGCACTATTTTATGCCCTTCTCTCAGCAAACTGTCAATTTTATATTCACATTTGCTATACAGCATCTCTTTCTACTGTTCACGTTAGCCCCATCAGTCACGGAATCACGTTATGCACTTAGAAAGGCTTTGACAGCTGTAAGAATTCAACAAGACAATGCCAACAGTGAACGCTTAAGTAATCAGCTCACATTTTACCCAGTCTTGTAAAGGCTGAAGGATCAACTGCTGTTTTGCTGTTGTAGTGATTCGCCTCCTAAAAATGCTTGGGAGTACTGGCCCAGCCCACGTACTGACACACAGAGCAGCAGGTCACTGAGGGGGTTTGCTGGCACTTGAGGGCAACTCTGGGAAACAAAATTAAGCCTCTGCGCTCTCCATTGCTACATAATCTTGTCTCTTCTGCCTTCACTTCTCAACAGCTATGGATTTTTCTTCACTTATCTGCACCGCAGGAGTGAGTGTTGTTAATAAGTGTTAGAAGGCACCCAGCCCTGTAAAAGGCATTAATTCTTCCATTACAGGAAGAAGAACACACATAATAGACAGATTAACAGAGCTTTCTCTTCAGCTCTTATTTTCTATTCCGTAACATTTTCAGCCTCAAAACCAAGGACGTGTACCTGTATCCACTCTAAATCAACTAGTAATCTACTGCTCACAAGTGACAAAAGGGAGAGGTCATCAACCGAGCAAATACAGTCATTTTCCCAGTAAAATCTGTAGCACTACAATGTGTCACGGCAGGACAACCATGAGCATGTCAGAGCAACGTTCAGGAAATTAGAATAAGGCCTGTAAAGTGATGATCTCAGAATGATCTCAGACAAAAAAATCCGGGGAAGTCCCCATTATCCTAAACAGATAATGCACTGTAGACTCTGAACTAACTAGAGAATTTTGTCCTCTCTTTTCCTATTTTATTGTGTTTTGTTTGTCCATCTCCAGTTCTAATTCCAATAAAGCTGATGGAGTTGTGGAGGTTACCCGTATTCTGCTGCTCTGCTGTGGATCCATCCTCTCAGTTGCCATAGAGACAAGATCTGGAAGCCATGGATGGGAGAGAAGCTGCGGGCAGGCTCTCTGCCAGTGGTCTCCAGCAGGGCCTTTCTCAGCAGGTACTGAGAGAGTCAGGTTCAGTCTCTGAAGGTGAGGAAGAGTCAGAAGATGCTAACTCGGTGACCCATGAGGGGGACTCACACACGCATTACATTGCCATTCAAAGAAATTCCAGGTACTACCGGTCCATGAGGCTGCCGAGCAGAGGGAAAAGAAAGACTTCGAGAGAAGCAATGCACATGGGGCGTGCTACAGGTGAGTACTGACCCAAACAGTGTTATGCTGCCTTTTCCAGTGAGACTAGGAACTACAGGAGTTGATGAGATTAGAAAAGGGACAGGGAAGGTAGAAAGCAGGCTCAGCGGTCAGCACATGACAGAACACCCCTGCCCTATGGCACAGCTGGCAGAAGGCTGCCATCCTTTGCTCAGCCTGGAAATGCAGAATGGTTGGATGTTTAAACATGCTTCATGGCAGAGAATCTAAACAAATGTGGGACTCTGCTCTGACACCTCTCTGCTCTTGAAGAGAAAAACAATTTAAACAGTGAAAGACATGAAGCTGTCAACAAAGTAGGAACTTCTTTAGCATACAGAAAGGACATATTCAAAAGTAGTGAGATCTCTAGAAGCTGAGCAGCGTATAGAAGAAACAGCAAAAACAGAGCAGTACATTTTGGGAGCAAGCCTGTGCAAATTGCGATGGACCGTTGTGAGAGAGGAGCAAGACTCCTCTGAAAAGGCAGTTGCTGCCACCTTGCATTGAATAGAGCTGTAAGAAACACCTAAGCTCCCTTTGAACTGGGAGGCTGAAATAACAGGAACGCCATCCAGAACATACATGCACTTCAGCAGGAATGGAATGAGTTGGCTTTCTCCGAGTATGAACAGCACAGAGCACAACTGCAAGGCCAGGCTTTCACTGAGCTGGCACCTTGTCTGAGCAGCCAGCTGTCTGTGAAAGAAGCAAGATAAAGATACGAGAAGCTGAAAAGAGAGCCAGGAGAGGAGCTATTGCAACACACTCCCTCAGAAGCACTGGGAACAGGGCTGCAAGAAAAAAATGGAAGTGGTTTTAATCTAAACGCTAAATGAGAGAGACCTGGAACTGTGAACACAGAAAATACCCTTTGCTTCAACTCCCAGGTGTTCAGAGAATCTGGATTTTATAATTCCTTCTCAATAAAAGCAATTGTAGTGAGGATACCTATGCTATTTTTGGATTATAATCTAATAAAACAATGCACTGGACTCTGAACTTTGGCTGGCTGCATGAGTCAAAATGATACAACACCACTCCTGATGTTTGAGTGCTATGCAAGCCACTGAACACTACTGCTTTGTCATGCAGTAGTAAAGCGCACACCTACCGCCTCTGAAAGTAGACCAAGTTCTCTAAGAAAACAGAGAACAGATATCCTCCACCCCAAAATAAAGGAGGTCTGGGCAATGTCCCCAAGAAAATAGGTGTCTCCTGCCTGCCTTGCCAAGGGAGACACGCTATTTCGGCAGTATAAAGGCCCATTCAGCCCTGTGGCATGACAGAAGGAAAGTTCCCTCCCTTCTCCAAGTTTCCAAGCAGACAGCAGCAGAGCAAAGAGCTCCTGTTTAATATTCTGCTACTGTTGTCAATGAGGTTTGTGGATAAACTGAGTGTCGTCTATGCCAGAGCAGAGCTGCTCTCCACCCTGCCAGTGCAGCAGCAGGACCGGAGCAGAGCCGTCCTTCTCACCACCTTCCCAGGGCGCTGCTGCAGAGCAAGCACAGAAGAGACCCACCCTCTCTCCTGCTCCCCGAGCCTCACAGCACCCAGACGGCTGCTGAGGGGGCCCTCTCCACTGTTACCTGCCACTGCAGCAGGACCAGCACAGGAGGACGCACCTTCTTCATACATCTGCAGCGTCACGGCATCAGGACAACAGTACAGGAGGACATCCCTCCTGTCTAGCCAGTGTCATTGAGGAAGGACAAGCTAAAAGAAAGGCTTTGCTCTCAGCAGCTCACTAGAGCATCCACAGAAGCTGACCTGCGCTTCCTCCCACCCTCCCCTCTCCCTGTTACCACTGCTGAAACAGGATCTGTTCCAAACAGGGCATTTTCTTCCATATCTGAAATTGTTCAGCAGGATACACTGGGAACAACCTTTTTTCTCCAGTCCGTACAGCGATACCTGGGCTAGGAGAGATAGCTTTTTCGCCGGTATGACTGTAGCAAGTCTAGCTCAGAGCTACAGCTTTTAAATTCAGCTAGGATTGTGTAAGCAGCTCTTCTGCCCTCTCCCTCTACTCCACTGATTCCATCCCCTCTCTGGACAGCGGGTGCTTCTACACCAGCCTCATTTATAGCAGGAACTTCTTCTGACAGCATTTGCTGACGTGCATGGAAGCAAGGGATGGGTGAGCTCTTTTATCTTGACTTCAAACCCATTTGAACAGCAGCTATCCAAAAGCCTGACTCAAGCTCAAATGTTAACCTGTTCACGTTTTGCTTAGGGAATGACAAGGGGGGGAGGAGAGGGGAAGGAAAGAAGAAAGGCATAGAGGGAAATATACACAAAACAGAAAAAATGAAGACTTGAGAAATGAGAACAAGAAAAATAATGTAAAAGAATGTAAATCCAGCAGGGAGAAAGGCTTCTATATAGGCACCCTTTGCACCAGCCTAGCTTTGGCTTATAGCCTAGGAGCTGTAAAACATAATAGATGCTTTCCTTTAACTGCAAAAAGAGTTTGTTTTTTTAAGCAATCTCCTCTGACAGAAGGACAAAATGTTTAAACTATTCAAAAGGCAAAGAGAATAACTCAAACTAGTGTTTCATAAGCCCTTGGCACTGTTTTAGAGAGTTTTAAAAGTCTGGATTTCACTTTTACCTCTGAAAATCCATAGTGTTGATTAAAATGGTGCGTCAGAAAGCAGCTTCAGTCAGAGCACAGACCTGCCTGTGCTGCTACCAGTTTGAAATGCAAACAGAATTATGACTTAGACCAAAATATTTCTAATAAAAAACAACAAGGCCATTTATCAACAGGCCTCAAACGACAGGAGGTTTCATTTGAAAAGTGAGATGCATCCCCGCCTGCCAAGTACTGCAGTAGTAAGCCATGGACTTAATACAACTTTGGCTCCCTGTGAAAGGATCAGAGGTTCATCCGAGGGAAATTGGAGAAGCAATTAAAAGTAAAGCTCCTGTCTCACCCAAATCTAGCCTTGATTTATCCAGTAAACTGAACATCTACTGTGTGCCTGAAAGCAGAGCAGTGACGAAGCCCTGACTTGGGAAACCAAGTATTGGCATGCACAGGCACACGCAGGTAAACCTTCTCTGCTTAAAGAATTGCACTGAAACTCACTGACACCAGGACCCAGTTTTCAGTGGTGAGAGTGCTACTCACATACATAAGGACTGATACCGTATACCTACCTTCACCTTTTCTCGATTGCATTTGCAGCAGCGACAAAGGCTGTACAATCTTGCGCTATGCAAGCTGATGGTACTTCAATCTTGTTTGAAAATCCAAGCTAAAATGTAGCTCTCTGTGCCTGGGGTCTTTCTGTTGCCTTTGGTGTAAGCAAACCACTACCTACAGTAAAAGTAAAGATGACCCTTAAGAAAACAACCGTTTTAACGCTCTCTTGGCTTTCTCTTATGTCACAGGGTCACTCAAAAACAACGAGCCTGTCAAAGAGCCTCTGAACATTTTATCTCACAAGGGATCACCATCCCCAGTAAGCTCTGATAAGACAACTTTAGACGAACTATGGATCCAAAGGTAAGGAAGTGCACACACAGGGTATTCAGCATGCCTCCGCTAAAGAATAGAGTCAGAGTGGTGTCAGCGCAAGAATGCTTGTTTTGTGGACAGCTGGACTAAGCTACAGCTCGGGTCTGTGCCTTCTCACCCTGACTTTAGTGCTAGTTTCAGTCCTAATGATATATATTGTATAGTACTGGCACTGTGATATAAAGGGCCTTATCAGTATGAGTTTGCAGAAGACAGTGAAGGAGAAGGGGGGAAGAAGATGACAGTGAGGAAAACTGAAAAAAGGGGAATGTGATGTAGGATCACCCAATGGCATAAGCAAATAGGGCAGACTGCCTTAAGCAGCTTGTTGAGAGGATAAGGAGAACCTGCAGGCATTTGCTTATGGAACATCCCAAGATAAAGGTGATGTCCTTCTCGGCCTTTCCAAAGGGCTCTCCTGAAGCCTGTTATACAACCCTACATGGAAAACATGATTTTATAGCTGAAGATGTAGCTACAAAGATGCTTTCTCAAGTATTCTGACTTTCTGTTTGCTGTTCACTTTGAAGAACTGATAGGCAACAGAGGCTTTCAGTCAGGTAGGCCTTTTTGGCTTAAATCCCTCAACAACCTAGGTCCAGCAAAAGGCCCTGATCCCACAGGGGTAGGGAATGTACATGCATCCCATAAATTTACCCCCACCCCTGCTCTCTTGCCACTGCATCCAGGCAGAGAGAGGAGCAGCTACCTAGCCTTACATTTTCTAATATATGAGTGAGGTATTCTCCCAAACTCCCTCTTCAGCTCCTCATCTCATGTGTATAACGATGATAATCCCTACTTGTACTGTAGAAGATCAAGATAAATACTTGCCCTCTAAAGATGCGTGCCTTATACTGCACTGTGTAGTTCTAATTAGTGAGCCCAGCTGTGTTGGTGTAATGCATAGTGCCTTTCCAGGTGCCTTTCCTTATGAAGAGGACTCCAGTAAAAAAAATTTTAGCCAAACTGTAAAGTAGGATTTAAATAAATTAATTTCCCTGGCTAAAATGGATTGCACTTTGGCATTAAACTAGACAGTTACAGTCTGCTGCAGTGTCAAACCCATCTGTCTTCCTCTCCTTGCGGTATAATCATCACTGTCAGTCTCTGACATCCTGACACTGCCTCTTAGGCAGCTCTGAAACGTGCAAATTCTGATTCTCCCCGGAGCTGGAAACAATGAGCCTGTGCTGGGAGTCAGTTTTACCAAAGATGCCGCTGTGCACAGAGCTTGACAGGTCAATACAGGTTCTAAGTCATGTGTCTGCTAAAAGCAAGCAGTGATGCTGAGTGGCATCAGCTCTTGCACCAAGCAGAGAAATTTGGCAGAGAATGAGACCAGAGTTCCAGCTCAAACTGAGACCATGTCCTCCTCTTCCCTTCTCCAAAAGATTGGCTATAATTTATAAGAGAACCACTAGAAATCTGCATTGTGAAAAGTCTGCAGGAGCCTAAGAATATGCCATTATTTGCAACAACCACTACTCTTCCCCTTCTATGGGGAAACAGGCCATTGTGTAGATAAGGCACCTAAATTTTATCACTGGTCTCAAGAAATGCATTTAATCTCTTCCCAAAAGAACAAAAGTGGTACCTGTCAGCTAAGAGTTCTGCTGAAAGCAGAAGATAGCAGTTCTGCAGAAAGGACAGTACAGGCCCCTCTGACCAGCACGGGGAAGGTCCATGGGGTTCTCAGGAGTGAATCACCACAGTCCCGAGGGCAGGTGGGGCACCAGTGCTGCATCTCTCCGTGTTCAGCAGCATCCTACAGCAACTACATAAATGCTAAGGCCGAGCAAGCACAATCCCTTCTGCTTGCATGAAGACAACCAGCAGGTCTGACTCAAACAGGTTCTTCACAGTTAGGGATGTCACTTCACATATAGCCAGTAAACACAGCTGGGCAACGTAGCAAACGGCTCAGGAAAAAACATTATTATCTGCATTGTACTCAGATGGGATATACGGACTTTAACACTCTGATTAAGGAAAAGCACCATAGGCTCCTTCAGACCCATGGGTGACTTGAGTTTATGTGTCATTCAAAGCTCTGAGAATAGTAGAGTAGTTCACTGACCTCAGAACATTGATGTCTGCAAACAAGATGACCTCAAACATTATTGCTGCTGTTCCAAAATCTACCATACGCCCTCCATAAGAGACTTCTTAAGAGCATATTTAGCCTAACTATTCTCAAGTGACTTTTTTCCCATGACCTTTCCCCTGTGCAATCCCCAGCTCCCCCTAAGCACTCTAGAGTTTTCCACAAGATCATGTGGCTCCCTCCCAGCCTTCCGCGTTGTCCAAAGATCCAGACCCCTTGCATGATAAGCTGCTTCCTGACAACTCAGCTGACTTGCGCTGAACATTTCAGTGCTGAGCTTCTAGCACAACTTCTGGTTTTTGCAGCATAACCAGAGCCAAAGACCTGGAAGGAACTGAACTCAACAAAAGCTGCTCTTTCCCACTGTGCTCAGTCCTTCCAGCTTCAGAGTGGCAACAGTTGTGCAGACTGAGATCATAGAAAGCCATCACAGAAAAACATCCACCCAGGGTGTCCATCCACAACTGTCAGCCTCAGCTGAAAGCAGCTCCCACAGAGACCAGAAAATTAGTCATTTCAAACACCAGAAAGGAGATTCACTAATCAGTGTCTACCCTGTATTACCAGATAATAGGATGTTGACTTCTCTTCATTTCTAATACTATACAGATGTTTTACCAGCATGACTATTACTTACCTACCATTTCCCACTGAGTCAGATTCTAAAAGTGATATGTCTTTATTATGGGCCACTAGACACCGTGGAAGAGAAACTCAACATGAAATTTCACGTTGCAAAGCTCACTGCAAGGTCATTGGTCTACCAGTGCAAACTACTTCTTTAGGGTCGTTACGAAACCTCCAATTCAGGGAAATGAAGATCATCTAAAAATCATTTGATCACGTTTGATCCGAGCTCAAAGAATAAAAGCTCTACAACGGTGAATACAAATAGTCACCTTCAGCAGCAAGAGGGAATCTAACTTGTTTGAATTCATGCAAACACGTGTATTAGAAGGGAACACTATGCATGTAAAATAGCATAGCGCTCTGAAGGATGCTTGTGTGAATTTGGGTTAGCATCCCTTAGCACAGCACTCTTTGTCCTGGGCAGCAGAGGGCACTGCTTTTATAGCCTGATTTAACCAGAAAAGCAGGGAAAGCCCCTCGAGAGGCTGGGACCTGTATTGCAAAAGGTCCTATACCATACCTGAGCAGTTTCTTTCTTTATTCTTATGCAATACAATTCTTATAGTCACCTCTTCCCTATGCTGCCAATGGTGCTTCAGTTTTCAAGAAGTGAAGTCAGGAATAGCTGGTACAAACACCTGTTGAACAAACCTTTATATTTTGTCACGCTACAACAATTTTTTGCTCTTTTAGAGAGAGAGAGAAATTTTTTTTCCTATCCCTCTTTCTGTACAATCTGAATCTTAAAAAGTCTAAGAGCAACAGTATTTGCAGGGAGAAGAATTTTAAAAACTAACAGATTTTCATTAAAAATAGCCACTGTAGGTATTAAAATTTTACTGTGAAAAAGTCCTATTTCACAGGATCATAGAGAATAGTAAGCAATAACATACGCAATTCTAATTAAGTCTCCTTCCAGCATGCAGCCAATGGAGATCCCAAACCCAGTCTGCCCACCTATTCCAGCCAGTCTCTGCTTGTCAGGTTTTTCTGCCCAGTCGTGGTTTCATTATCCAGCAAGGTCTAGGCTTGGCCCTCCAGATCTCCCAGTTTGATCTGCTGCATCTACACATACCCTCAGCCTCAGGTCCTCAACCAATCTCTTTGTTTCACTCCTTTTCTGTCAGCTTCAACTTGTAGTTCCCCACACGATTTTCTCAGCCTACTGTTTCCCGGACATATTATTCCTCTCTCTTCCCTTCTGTGGCATGTATCTCAGTGTCCTGCTGTTCCCCAGGCTCTTCACCCTCATACAATCTCAATCTCCTGCCTCTCCTCCTAGCTCCAGTGGTACATTTCACAGCCTTTTCCAACTCACCACTTCCTAAAGCACCCAGCTGCGGGCGAGTTCGAAGACCCCTCCCTCTCCATGCTTGAGTCTTGCTCCCTCTGTTTTTCAGTCAAGTAGTTTTCTCATCGTGCTGCCTGGACCCAGCACAAGGACCACTGAAGATACAGCAGAAATGGCCTTTATTCACAGCGCCTAGAACTGGATGAGGCAGTTTTTACAGCTGCAATATCAGAAACGTTTCTCTCAGCCCCGAGCAGGGCACATGTTCTCTCCACTGGCAGCAGCTCAGGGATTTTAGATGCTAAAACCTAAGTCTAAAGTTTGTGTGCATTGCAGAGAGTGGAAAAGGCCTATAATTTCTATGGATTCTCATAAATGTGGCAAAGACGAAGCCCTGGCAAACCTCAAAATTCAGCAGAAACCAAAGCTTCTCAAAGGACAGAACAGGTTTTCCATTTTCCTTTAATAGGGATCCAATAATATTTTCCTAAGTCTAAGAAATGTTTAATTGTTTTTAATATCTAAAAAATAACCTGTCTATGGCAGACGGTCAGTAAGTAAAAATGTGATCCTGATGATTCTGAGCATCAAAAGGTTAGAAGCACCTAAAGGTAAGGATCTCATAATAGGAAGTTCTGAACATTTTTAGTTATCGGTAAGGCTGCCAGCCCCAACAGATATAATTAAGGTATACTGATGAAAGCTTAAGGAGGTTCAGGAAAACAGACGTGCTCTTGGCCTTTAGGATCTAAAAATATTAGGGATGAGGAGTTCCATTTACCTCCCACTAAAAAGTCACAAACCAGGAATAAAAATTGCACAGACACACCCATTGTCAAAAACACTGCTAAAAACCACACGTGAACAGAGAGAACCTGAATGAACCTGAAGCATGAAAATATCCTTGACTAGGTATAACATTATTCAAATCTATTACTAACTTCACACTTCTCCACAAATTTGGTTAGCTCAGATTAAAACAGTGCTTCTTACCTCATCTTGTGGCCTTTCTTGGTGTGAAACTCCCACTGACTAGAAGGGTTTGGGGAATTTTTAATGAATAAGATCTGCTGGACTGCCTCTTCTCTTTTTAGTTTCTGGAAGAGGAGGTTTAATTTCTAAAAACTGCTATAAGAAAACATTTAAGAAATACATTTCAGCGCCATTTGAAAACAAGCTCTTTCCACAGCTTTATTCAAAGGATTGCTTTTCAGTTTAGATGCACATTAGAAATCTTAATTCAAATGCTTAATCATTTTTCAAAATTATTAGTGCCTCAAAACACAGGCCAATATTGTAAACTCATCCTGCAAACATAACTTAAATGAGATAATTGCAATAAACTAATTATAAACTCACATCAATTATTACATTTTTATTGCAACCATGGACCAGGTCAGCCAACAATTTAAAATCTTTCCCAACAGCAGTGGAGTGAAGCTGGAACACACTGCAACCACACGAACCCCTTCTTTGCAGAACATACACAAGCTCACACCCGCTCTCCTTTGCCCTCAAGGAGCTGAACCACGGTCATGATCCATGTCACCAGAGCGTGGCCATCTAGTGATGGCCGTGAGGATCATTTCCAGTGCCTGTGTGCTTGGGGATCCTAAGAATTCCTGAGAGAAAACAGGGCTTTAGTCTGGTTATGCATGGTGTTGCATGACTTCTGTCACCAACAAGAGCATGGGGCGCACAGCACCATTTGTGTGGTGCTGACGTAGGAGTTTTAACTATTTGCTTTAATGTATGTTGTTCTAGCAGACAGATTCTTTCTTTTCCCCTATAACTAGCCAAGGCTTTTTAGATTGAAATACAGGGATTTTGGTCAGAAAACTATATTGTCATCCTGAGATTATACTGATTTTGATTATATGGGGGGAAGCTTTTTAGGCTCCAGATCAAACTCGTTGTTGATACACTGAGAGAGAAAAGAAAACCTCCTCCAAACTCCTACCCAGATGGATACGATTAGGTGGAGTGGGAACTTCTGACTGAGCATGTGCTTCCGCAGCAGTGGAAAATAATCCAAGGTGTCACTGCCATGGTCCTGCCATCCATCTGCATGTCTGCCACCTCCACTGTGCTGGCACGCGCATTGAGCTCACCCTGCAGCGAGACAATACAGACACACACAAAGCTAGTTCTACCAAAAAAAAAAAAAAAAAAAAAAGAAGAAGAATCATTTTCCACCAGTTTACCTGCCCAAACCTGATCATCAAGAATGAGATGAGCAAGTGTGAGTGCTGGCATAAAAGTGGAGGCAGAAATCTGCCTCAGGGAGCTGAGTGAAAAGTGGAATTGAGTAGCTAGGTAAGCTTAAACTGCACACAAAGTCCTAAGAGTTGTGGAAATAGGGAGGAAGAAAGAGGCAGCACTGCCAGAGCTATTCTGCTTTGCAGAAATAGTCCAGTATTGACTGACCTAAAGCGGTATCTGATGAATAAGACATTCACCAGGTTCAAGCACCTTTCCCAGTGACCGGAGAAAACAGAGCAGCCCCAGGTGGAGAGACTGATCCGCCCTGGAACAGGCAGTAACACGTGGGGTGTGAGGGAATAACACAGCCGTGACTCCAACCTGGGTCCCCCACACCCAGCACGAACAGCCCAGCCACCAGACTGCTGTGAGAGAATCGCTTGTTTGCCTGCCTTCATTTTTCATGCCAAACTTGGAAAGCTCTCTGTTTTGTCCCCAAACAGAAGAGCAAGCTTTGGAAAATCCCGACAATTTTTGCAGGACAAAAATATCTCATTCTCGTTAAATACCATTTTTTATTGCGGTCCCAGATTGCTGGGAACACTCTGTCACCTCACTTGGGAGAAAAAGTATTTCTCAGGCACTTGTTCTGTTTACGGACGCTCTCTGTGTATCGACATGAAGTATGAGAATAAGCCTGGAAAGGAAGAAAGAGCAACATTTTTGAAAGACCAAATTACAATTAAAAAATAAAAAAGTTCTAAAGGCAGAAAAAGTAGACTTTTAGTTATTGCTACAGAGTGGAACACATCTCTGAGACACAAAAATACAAGCTGTGGCCTCCCATGGCCACAGGGGGCATTTCACTCTCAGCTGGTGTTCTCACCTCTTCATAGCTTCCAACATTTTTATTATCATTATTTCTTCTAGTGACGTTTTTCTGGTTTTCAACTCAGACAAAAAGCGAAATTATTTTGGAAAATTTGAAGGAAAAAGGAAGACAGGCAGGATCAAATTACCAGACAGTTGTGGGATCCTGAAAAGATGGCTTCTATTTCTGAGTGTTTTTCATACCATGACCCAGACGCTTTTTCTAAAAAGAAATTTCAATTTGCAACAGATTTAACCCCTGGGAGTAAAGCAATGAGAGTGGTTAGAATCTGTTAAACTCTTAATGCATATTTCTGAAAGACTGGGGGATTTTTAGTAGATACACCCAAAAGTTATATATTCACTCTAGCAGTGTCAGTAAGAGCACGTGTACTGACTTCTTTGCATAGCACGGAGAACTCCCCACTGCTCTTGATCCTTTCCTTTAGAAACTAGTAAACAGCATCCCTGCTTTTCCAGAATTCAAGATAACGACGAGTCTCAGTACAGTTAATGTCCTCCCTCCCCTTTTCTAAGAAAGAAGCTTTTTTAGCATCCCACCCACTTACTAAAACCCTTGACAATACTCTTGCCCTGGCGGCAAGCCACCAAAATGCCAGTCATTAGCCAGAGCTTCAGACAGTCTCTGCCGCTTTATCCCTTCTACACGGTTTTGGCTGCCCCCCGCTCTCCTGTCTCCCCAAACCCCCTAGCCCCAGTGTTTAATGGCTGCTAACCCACTTTCATCCCATATTGACCATCTCCCCCATGACAATCTTGCCCTGCACAGACCCAGCTGTCAGGCTCTCCTCCTCCTCCTCCTCCTCCTCCTCCTCCTCTTTAAGTGCAAAACAGGCTCCAGCTCTCACCCTGATTTTTCCTATCGGTTGTCTGGTCCTTCCAACCTCCCAGTCCGGGACCAGACCTGGACTGGACTGACAGTCTTCTCTGAGTCCTCAAATCCCTCCACTGGTATTTCCAGCTGTTTTTCTCTCCCGTTCTGCCTCCTAATGACTTAAGGACCGAGCTCTCCAGCGTGCCAGATCGAGATCTAGTTCACGTAAGCCGAAGGAGTTTTTCTGAATGTATAGTCGTGCGCTGATTAGAAGCTATCCCGATATCTCATTTAGCAAAAACCATATAAAGATGATAAAAAGGAAACCATTTTACATATACAGACCGACACACAGATTTTATGTTGTTGCATAAATTACGTTATCACGTACAGAAAAAAACCCCACGGTTATTTATGCAACAGGGAGAAAGCGAATGCGAGGAATAGCTGAGCATTTTCTGACTGTTAACTCCTCAATTGCGATGTGGTGCAGATGACGTGGGTTTTTTGCTGAGGGTTACTAACGTGTAGGGAAGAGCTGCGCCCAACCTGTCCGCAAGCACTCGGACCGATCTGAGGGCGTAACCGCACTCTGGAGCTCAAGAGGATTTATCCCTGAGGCGGAAAAACAATTACCTGAACGAAGACAGATATAGATCATTGAGTACTGAAATACTTACTGCCTAAACGAGAGAATATATCCTTATGGAAGTAGAGCGACGCTAAGGAAGGGGAGATGGGGGAAATGACCGAGCGGGTGCAAAGCCCTGACGGAGGAGGAGAGGAGGATAGCGGTCAATCCTGTGGGGTAATCAGGGGTGCAGTTCCCCGCAGGAGGGATTAGGCTGAGTTTCCCAGTTACATTCCTCCATCTCAGGGTTTCATTCCCGGAGAAGAAACGCACCATATGCGCCAGATCTGGAAGCAGTTCAGGAGAGCCCCCCTCTCCCACCCCTTTTTTCTCCCTCAAAGCCGGCGCCAGCCGCAGATAGGCAGAGAGGTGGAGGGGATGGGGGGCCGCGCTGTGTCCCGGGTCTGAGGGAGGAGAGGTCAGTGTCAGGGCTGTGCATGGAGGAGAGGGGCCGGGATGGCGCACGGGGTGGGATGGGGGTGTGTGGGTGCTTGCTGGGGGAGGGTGCCTTGCTGGGGAGGGAGGGGATGGAGAAGGGGCTTCCCTGCATCTGAGGAAGGAGCCTCTCTGCAGGAGAGTGGGGGGATGGAGGTAGGGGTGCCTGGGAAGGTGGAGGGTCCCTGGGGCAGGGATTGCTGCCTTTGGGGGGGCCCTTGGGGAGGAGGGAGGCAGGCTCCCGCCGGAGGAGGGACCTGCGCTGGAGGGGAGCCGGGGGGCTGAGGAGGTCTCTGCGGGCAGAGGTGGGGGGCTGCAGGGGGTCGGGGACTCTGAGGGGAGTTTGTGTCTGTGGGGACTCGGAAGGGATTTTGGAGGCTCCGAGAGGGTCTGCAGGAGGGCTCCGAGGGGCTGGGGGTGGGGGCTCAGAGGTCGGGTGTGAGCTCTGAGGGATGAGTTCGGGGGGCTCCGAAGGGGCTCTGAGGGAGCAGGGTTGGGAAGCTCTAGGGGCTCTCAGGAGGGATTTGGGGAAGGCTGAGGGGGCTCCGTGGGGACTTGGCGGAGCTCGGTGGGGAGATGTGGGAAAACGGAGAGGAGCTGTGAGGGGCTAGGGGCTCCTTGAGGCACAGCTCCTTGGGGGGCTCTGAGGGGCTTGTGGGAGCCCGAGGGGAGCTCCTGAGGGGATTTTGAGGGGGCTCTATAGGGAAAATCTGTGGGGGTGCCTGAAGGGGGTCTGAGGGGACCTTGTGGGGATTTTGGGGGGAGAGCCCGAGGGGGTTCTGAGGAGGTTTGGGAAGGGTCTGAGGGGATTTGGGTGGAGAGCCCCTGGGGATGTGCCAGGGGGTCTGAGGGAAGGCTCTGAGGGGGCTCTGTGGGGATTTGGGGGAAGAGCTCCCGGGGATGCCGGGCGGGTCTGAGGGGAGGCTCCGAGAGGGCTCTGCGGGGATCTGGGGGAGAGAGCCAGAAAGGGTTCTGAGGGGGTTTGGGCGAGGAGCCCCCGGGGATGCCTGAGGGGGTGGCTCTGAGAGGAGGCTCTGAGGGGGTTCGGGGGCTCAGAGGTTCTCGGGGGGCTGCGGGGGCGCCCCGGGGGCGGCCGCAGCTCCCCTCTGCCTCCCGCGCAGGCTGCTGCCTTCCTACCCCCGTTACCGTGGCAACC
Source organism: Rissa tridactyla (assembly GCF_028500815.1). NCBI lineage: Eukaryota > Metazoa > Chordata > Aves > Charadriiformes > Laridae > Rissa > Rissa tridactyla. Next base: position 11,647,175 of record NC_071471.1, read on the forward strand.
GCCCGGGCTCCCCCAGCCCCGCGCCGCTGCCGCCGCTGCCGCTGCCGCCGGAGCTGCTCGGCAGCCGCCTGCCGCCGCCGCCCATGGAGCTGCTGGCCGCGGCGCTCAGCGCCGCCTGCGCCCTCGACCAGGACGGCTCGGCGGGACAGCCCGGCAGGTGAGCGGGGAGGTGGATACTTGGAGGGGGGGGTTAGGCGAGGGGCCGCGCTCGGGGGCGGAGGGGGCCCTGCCCCGCCGCCGCGGCTGAGGGCACCTCCGCCTCCCACAGGGAGCCCCCTGCCGCCGCTGAGGAGAGCCCCGCCGCCGCCACCGCCGAGGCGCCGCCGCCCGCCCACCCCATGACGGCCGATTCCTGGAGGAACCTCATCGAGCACATCGGTAAGGAGCCGTCCCCTGCCTCGCTGTGTGTCCCCCGGCCCGGGTAGGGGTGCGGCCGCCGCGCTCTATCACAACTTGTCCCGCTGTCCCGCTGCCCGCGCTTGGCGGCAGCACAGCAGCCCCTAGAGGTGCCGCCGCGGCGGGACGGGCCCCTCACCACAGCCCAGCCGCCGCCTCCCGCCCCACTGAAATCCCCCAAACCGGCAGAGTTTAGCGAATGAAACCCAGATCGGACCTGTCCTTGCTGGGAAGACCTTTCTCTGTCAGTTTCAAACATGGTAATCACACCCTCAGTGGTGGCTTTTTGCTCTCTGTAGGGGCAGCGGGTTTGCAGGCTGCCTGGCAGGTGATTTAGATCAGTCGCTCAGCACCTTTACCTCCATTCATAAACAACGATTACTTCTTGTACTTACATAGTAGTTAAGGCTACAGCCAACTTCCTCCTGAAATCTGATTTTGCATACTCCAAAAAGGCGTAGGACTGAAGCAGTGGGTCAGCTATCCCGTTGGACGCTAGCTGGATGCGCCAGGGTCAGTGTGTATCTGTGACAGCCGCTAGTGTAGCATTTGCAACAGAGGAGTAAGGGTTTTTTTATCATTTGTGGTCTCTTTGTAAAGGCAGAGTTGAGGTTATCAGGGTTGCTGTGGAAGAGAGAACCTGTTACGCTTTTCCTCTTGTGATATTTTTTAATATTTTTTTTGGTTTTGGTGGGACGAGGAGAGGACCTTCACGGCTTGTTTCTTGGTTTCCCACATCTGAATTGCAACATCCCTCAGAGAGATTTGGGCAACTGCAAAATTAATCCCCACCCTGAGGCAGGTTTTACGGTGGTAAAATAGAAGCTTCATTTTTTAAACAGTTCTGTTCAATTTCAGGAAACGAAACTGAAAGATACTTGAATCTAGAGGGAGGAATGTAGGACTTTGCATGGGAATATCAGATAATTCTCAGGAGCAGCAAGGCAAACCTTCCTGGCAGGGACGAGGAAGCTTCTCACCCTGTCTCTGGGACAGGAGAGCGGCTGCAGTTTGGTGTGAGGTTGTGGCGGGCAGGGCTGACTCGTGGAGCACCTGATACCAGCGGGACAGTGCTGGGGAAAAAGGCTGCTGTGAAACCAACAGCCTGCTAGTGTCTGTCAGACAAAACAGCGGAGTTCGGGGCCTTCTGGAGGAAAGCGGTGAACAATTTGCAGAGATGTTGCCAGATCTGTTACTTGCTTTTGGCTGTGGAGGCACTAATCTCCCAAGACAGAGGTGTCAATACGTTGTCAGTTTACTGGGACTGTGCTACTAAGAAGCATGATAAAAATACTAAAAGCCGTCAGAACTTCACAGCAACCCAGTTGCTATATTGATATATATTTTTATGAGCTGTATATCAGAGGGAAGCCGTGTGATCACTCTGCACACGTCCGTGTAACTGCAAGTAGGTCTGTTGCACCTTGATGGAGGAGACAGGGTTTTGACAACCAGAGATGCTACGCTAATCCCCAACAGAGAGGTTGTTTCAAATGGCTGGAGCACACTCGCTCCCTTCCCTCCCTCCTGCCTTTGAGGCATTAATGGACTTTTTGCCTGAAACTGGAGCAGAGAATTTCAGAGAAAATGTCTCTGAACCTCCTGAGATTTTACATAGCTTTCAATGTAATAACGTTTACTTTAAGAGCACTGTGAACTCTCTAAGGCGAGCATTTTCCACAATTAGTAACTAGTTTTTCAATTCCCCTCTCAGTTTTTGAGGGAGCTGGGAAGGGAGACAGCAAAATTAAATGGAATAAACACAAAGGAAAAAGTCTATTATGTACTACACAAACTATGTAAACACCCCTTAGGAAGATCAGCCTTAACCACTTAAGTCAATAGGTGACACCAAATCCATGATCTGACCATATGGTTAACCTTTAGCCAGGTCACAGTAGGGACAATTGGGACATTAAGCAATGAATGGAGCTCATACAGGTCTCTGACATTTTGTACTCGTTCACTTACTAAATGTAAGCATTTTCTAAATCCTCGTGTCTTCTGAGTCACATTCACTTACTGATCTCAGCTTCTTTCTACACGTTCAGTCAGTTCCCAAATGCATTGCTCTCCTTTCAACATGTCAAAACCCTGTTCCCTGACCTTGCATCCGTTATACCACTCGTCCTGGTCCTGGGCCGTGACCGTCTCCTGCTTCATCTAGAGTAGGCTTTTGTATGGCTTCTGTCTCTCTCCGCTCTCATGTAAGCCTTTGCTCTACCCATTGTAACCTCTTTACCGACAGATGGATGGACCTTTTACCCCAAGATAGCGAGGATATCTTTTATTCTTGCTAGCACAACCCTCTTTGTTTTTTCCTACCCTTCTTCTGTCTAAACATCTAGCTGTCATTTGTTTTTCTCCTGGTACCACCTTTCTGCTTCCTCCCCACATTGCTGTCTGTGGTAGAGCTTTAGCCAGTCTCTCTTCAGCTCCCTCCTTAAAATGAGTTACCTTGCTGTAATTTCTGACCGAGTTCTGGTGGTAGATGCCTTTAGTCAATCCGATCTCCCCGTGTCCATATTTGCCTTTGCCTGCCACTGAAAGCTCTGTAGTTCTTCTCTTTTTGGTTGGTCAGGCAGGGAACCTGGAAACAAAATCAAGTTTTGTTGTCTGGATTTTATTTCCGTAAAAGCAAAGGGAAAATTCATTTTGAGGATCTTTTTTACAGGGCTTCTCTCCAGATCTGCACAAGGGACACTAAATCCCCCTTACCCAAAATATCCTTAATTACCTCTGACTTGTGGGGCAAACCCATGAGCACAACATGGCTGTACAATCAGACACTGCAAGTATAATTATTCTGAGCTTTACACAACAGTACCACTGAAAGCAGCTTCGATTTAACAGGCGCTCTGCTCCGTTCCTGAAGGAGCCTTTCCACCCCACCACATCCTCAACACCCTCACCGATGCTGAATAACAGGCAGAAATGCTTAGGAAAGCCATATAAGCCTAGTTGACGCAGAGAGAAATTATATAAGTAGCAGTAGCAGCATGCAGAACTTCATGGGAAGTCTCCTCTCTTCAGTTAGCGTGTAGGAAGCTAACAGAAGACTGTACAGTTTCCTAGGCACAGCTACCCTTATTGCTATTTTAATCCGGTGTTGAACATCTTTCCAGGGAGAACAGATAACAGGATACGCTCGCAGACTGCAGTAATGCTGTCCTTTGTGCCTGTGCTTTTCCCCAGCATATTTCTGATATAGTTTTAACAATGACTGGTACAGAGCCTCATGAAGACTGGCCCAGAGATTTAATAGGCAGTAACATCTTTGTTTCTGCCCTCCCTGGACAAACTCCTGACCCAGTTGTCTCTCACCTTATTACACACAGAATCTGCTTCTGAGATCCAATATCATGAATGCATGTGACTGGATAGATTTTAACCCCTAATGATTCGGACAAAATAAATTACATAGGGTTTGTTTTCTTTTTTTTAACATCAAGGACTTTTCTCTTTGTTGATGCATGTTACACTTTGCAATTCAAGTATAAATCAAGGGAGATAATGTAAATTGCGCTCCTTCAATTTGAGTAAGCGATGAGAATGACTCAGAGTAGGCTCATGCTTTCTTGTCTTTTAATATTTTCTAAATTACATTTTATATTCAAGCAATTAATATTCTGGGTCCTACAGATGGCTCAGAAAGAGAAATGGGGCAGTTAGAAAGCCCTGGGAGAGACAAAAGATCTTGTAAAGGTGGCCAAGGAATTTCAGGGTTCCTACCTTTTTCATGCTGTCAGTTGAAATCAGGGGTGGGGGCAAATTGTGTGTAATTTTGTCTGCTCCTGAAGTTAGTAATTGAAACTCAGAAGACACCTCACGTAATTGATGTGCCGCAAAATGGTGTGGATTCAGAGCCTCTTCCTTAGTGCTGTGGCATTCAGGGACCTTTCCAATGTTAATTTTGTATCTTCAGTCATCATAGAAACTGAGAAGGAAAACAGAAGGAAATGGAGCAACTTATCCAAGGCTAACCACTAAGTCAATATCAAAACAAATTAGTAACTGTAGCTAGTTGTCACAGTGCTTTGCCTGTCCAATGCCTTACCACTCAGTGTTTCCTCCTTCAGGATTTTCACGGCCATCAAACTGCTCCTTTAAAGTATTTGCAATGTGTGCAGTATTATTTTTCCAGACGCACACTTACACATACCTATCAATCTATATAACTATAAAACTATATAATAATATTGCAGAGAAAATCAAGGTTTAAAAGCAACATTTAAAAGCCTGGCAAATAACAAACCGCTTCTTTTATGCCTTCTGATTGATCATGGATTCATCTGACTCTGTTACTAAATGTTTTGTGAGAGCAGATTGTTGACAACACTTTAGATTTAGAAATGGCCTTCCATTTATAGTTTCCGCTTCTGGCTGAAATAGGAATTCCATAATTGGCTTTTTCGCTCAGCACGGAAGGGGTCTCTCTCACCTCTGCTGAGGTGAACTAATGCAAAACAAATATCCTTCCCCACAATATGTTTCTACTCTTGTTCAGCTGTAGCCTCTCAGACCTGTTAATGTTGCCTCCTAGGGCTCTTGTATCAGGAATATCGAGATAAATCTACGCGCCAGGAGATTGAAACCAGACGACTGCAGGATTCACAGACAGACCCTGAGGAGAGTTCCCCCAGCGAGGAAACCCCATCTGAAGCAGAACCTACAAGTACAACCGAAAACAAAGCTCCACCACAAATCAGTTTGCTGAGGAACTCCAACTCCAGGTTCAACTTATGGCAGGATCTTCCCGAGATCCGGAGCAGCGGGGTCCTCAGCATCCTCCAGCCAGATGAGATCAAGCTGCAGGAGGTAATGGGGGAAGGTGGAGTGTTTCTTAACTGGGTTGCTGCTTAAGAGTGAGAGTGAATTAAGTCAGATGATTAAAATTTAAAAATGAAAAGCTTCATAGTAGTCACAGACAAGCCTTGCCCTGCTGAGTACTTCTTTGTGTTGCACTGGTTAGCACCACTCACTCTTTTTTTGAAACTACAGATGTTTTTCTATATGCTATTGCTGCTGGACATGTCTGTAGCAAAAAAAGAACTTCTTTTTCCTTTTCTGATTCAGTGTTAGGAGCAATTTGCAAAGGGAGGGAAGGATAATCAAGAGGCTCTTGCAATAGAGCTTTTGGTACCCAGTGCACATTAAGCCGCTTCTGAAGTTACTAGCAGGATACATACTTTCCACCAGGAATTTTAGAAGAATTCAACTGTTAACTGTAATCTGTTTTAAATATGATGGCATTAATGGAAAGGGAAGAGATGGGGGTTGATAGGCTTCCTTATTTTTAAAGTTGTTACTTGGAGTCTTATGCAAAGCAGTAAAAAAATAATGACAGGTATATTCTATATTCGCCTTTGAGCCATACAGTGACATCACTGCTTAAGAGTCATATGCTGTAAATTTATAGGGCTGCATCAAACAGTGAAAGGAGTAGGTGGGGGTAGCTGCCGCAATTAATGAAAACATCAGTCACACAACAATTTACAACTGGTTGCTATTTTGGATAGGATGGGGAGCATGCGTGCTCATTGTCAGTGCGTAGCACTGCATTTGTAGCCAGCAGTGGAGACGAACGAGCCTTGTTTAGTGTGTGGTGTGCGTTGTAATGTGGGCAGTGGGCCTTCAAAGGCTCGATCCTGTGAGTCCTACTATACTCCTGTGCCAGGATTGCTTCTGCTGAGACCATTGTGGCGGTGTATCTGTTCAGCCCTGGCTCGTGAGATTGTACCCAGAGTGCTGAAGAGCATCTCAGGGTGTGAGGAGTTCCCCCTAAGTTCACATGGATTTGCGCAGTCAACATCTATGAATCCCTTGTGTAGACAGGGCCACCCTACTCCTGCCAAGGCTGTAACTTCATGGTTACCATGGAAAGGCTGATCTTGTGAGCTGCAGGGGTGTGATGGGCAGGGCTGTGTTAACTCACACCCTTAGTGGACGGGACTGGTGTTTGTCCAGGGTGTTTATACAGCCTGGCAAACACACAGGCTGTTGGTGTCAGGGTTACGACTGAAGGTGACTAAAGTTATTTGTTGCTTTTCCATGTTCTTCTTCTGCACTGGTTATTCCCGTATCAGATTTGTTCTGTTTACCTGGCAAAACACGGTGCTTCTATCTGCCAGCATTACAAACACAATCTGGCATCTGAAAAATTACAAGCTTTTCTTTTTCCTTCTGCGTCAAAATGAAGAGTCTTTTACAGAAAAACATTAACTTAAAAGTTTGCATTATAGATTTCAAAACCTGCCATTTCTGTTGAGTTACGTTTGTTACCTGTAGATGTTTTAAGCAAAAAATCTCTGTGCTGCTAAACCCAAACATGAATTGTGCTAAATTTTCTTCTCTCTGCCTAAGTAACAAGAGAAATAAAGCAGATGGAGATGGGACAGTGCTGCCTTAAAGAAGTGCTGTGCTTTCCCCGATGTTAGTTTATCAGAGCTGAAATTTTCTTCCTGTTTGTTCTGGGATTAGCACAGTAAGAGATTATAAAATTACTCAAAGCCAGAAAGCTGTGAAATTGGCTGAACATTGACTAGATAAAGTGGAGAATCTGCTTTGTGATGAGAGTCAAGGAGGGAAAACAAGGAGGGCTGAAGAAACCACTGAGGCAATTAAAAGAGATGATATTGAATTCAGCCTTGCTATAAGCAAGCACGGCTTGCTCCTGCTATGCTGGAACTGTACTCACGTTGGACATGATTTGGGAGTGTGAGTTGTACACGAGGGCTTGATCAAGTGAATGTAGAGAGTTCAGCTTCGTGAAGGAGAATTGGAGGAATTTACCTGAAGTACAGGGCAGCAGAAATTCTGGACTAAATGTCTTAAGGACAAAATTGTACCTTTCTGACCCATTTTATCTTCAAAGCTGTGGCAGACACAGCGACTGGAAGAGCTTGCAGCTCTTCAGCCAGGAAAGGTAGAACAGGAGTATTGTTTAGACCACAGGGAGGAATACCAGTACGCAAATAGAAAGAAAGTTGAAGCAAACACCCCTGTTCACAGCTGAGGAAGAGAATACCACCATATCTGCGATGGCGCAGGGCTTAAGCAGTCAGAGAAAAAGTTGCTCATCTGCAGTAATCTGTAAAATGAAAGAGACAGGAACAAGAGGAGGAATCAGTCGTTGTTGTTGGCGATGACAGAAAACGACTCAGCAGGTTATCAATACAAGATAAAAAACAAGACACAGGTGTTTTTCAAGCATCAAAACAAGAAACTTGACTGGAAGAGCAATGGATGCTTGAAAAGTGTCATGGAAGGCAATTTGTCATTGTCCTGATTGGAACAAATGTGCCAGAAAATGGTGTTTCAGGAAGGAAAAGAAAACACACAAAAAAACCCCAAACCATATCCACTCCCAGCAGTTTCAGCAAAAAAAAAAAAAAAAGCGTCAGCACGGCCCATTAGCCCTGGGAACTCAAACGGAGTTCAGACAGCGATGGCCTCTGCCACACCAGCCTTTTTCATCTGAAGCGAATGTGACAGTAGCAAGATGTAAAACGACAACTACAAGTGTCACAAAAAAAGTGTGTGCAAGTGCAGAAAACAACAGAAAAAGCAAAAGACATGTTACAGACCACAGAGGTCAGGGAAATACGAAAATTATGTGCTACTGGAATAATTATCAGAATGACTAAGTCACTGATAGGGTAGTTTTAATTATCCAGACATCTGTTGAGCATCAAACACAGCAAAACATGAATCACCAAGGGCTTTCTTTTAACTATCTAGAAAATGTAATGATGCAAGAACAATCCAAAAGAAATGCTGTTTGTGTTCCAACATAGAGTCAACGTGAAGGAGATGACAGGCAACGTGCATGTAGCAGGAGGAACAAATGAACAGTTTTTCCCTGTTTTATTTACCGCATAGTTTCTTCATTTTGTCCTTTTCTTCTTGCTTTTGATTTTTCTACATCGTCTTCATCTTCTATGTTGTAGGAGATTCTGATCTGAGTGGAAATCGTCCAAACCAATTTACTAATAAAAACAGTTCAGCAAAGTATTCTCAGTCTTTGAACTGAACCTTTTTTGCTGAGATGTATGAGCTTTGATAAAGTTTTTGCCAGGGATTATTTGGATTCAGGTCACTTGGTGTTAGAAAAAGGGACAGAGACAGACTAATCTGCACCGTGTGTCATAGTATGAATTTAGATCAGAGAGCTGCTGCTCTGAAAATATTCTTTGCTCAAGCAAAAGAGGGACTTGAACCTCGTTGTGTGCACTGGTGACATAGCCTCTGTGTGGAAGAACGCGTTTGACAGGAAGGCTGTCTTGTGTTCCATTTTCACGAAAATGTCCAGAAAATATTTCTTTTCCTTCTTTGAGCAAACCTTAGATTTCAAGCCCCCAGAGAGCTCTCGTGTTGGACTTACTGCACTTCTAGCAGGCAGATGTCAGACTGGCCCTGTGAAGGCAACCAGGTCTGAGAGCTGGTCACAGCCAACACGATGGCGTTGTATCAGAGCAACATCCCTCCTAGACGAGACCAGAATTCCCACTTCTTCACCTGGTGTTTTACATGGAGAGAGCAGGGCCATTGGGAACAGATATTCCCAATCTATGCAATAAAACACTGTATTGTCTCAATAGGAATTTAGTCTGTAGGATTACTTACTCTTGTCTTTGTTGATTCTTAATTTTTCTCCCATTTTATCTTCTACATTTCCTTCTTCCTTGGGCTTTGCTTCTCTTTTCCTTTCTCAGTCTCTCTGCCAAAACATAAGCAATGAAAATGATCAGTATAGCTTTTACATGACTCAATTTCATGAAGTTAATGACCCAGAGGACTTACGGAATAGTGTTGGTCATGTTTCCAAGAGATAGTTTCAGACTATTTGTAAACTCAGGAAGATAGCATTACTTCAATTGACATTTAGTTCAATTTTTTTCCTAGTTAGTTTTGCAATTCTGAGACCAGAGGCTCATGGTTTGTTTTTTTTCTAGTGACCGTTTAGAGATAGCAAAATTCAGTTATTCCACAGAGCTCACATCATTGCATCGCATGGTTGGACGTTTGGTGCCAGTTTAGGAGGTTTGCAGCTCATACTTACCATTCTAAAGGGAAACAGCAATCGGCTGCTTGGAGTTGGTACTTTGGGTCTGCAGAGGACCAGCTGGATCTCTAAAGTAAATTAAGAAACTTATGCCTTGCACATGCTGTGAAGACTTCTAGCAGTGGACGTGTTCTTTATTTTTCTAGCATCTCCTTTAAATCAGAACCCTGTGCATTGATATTTTCACTATGGATTTCATTATTTCTCTAGTATGGCTTGCACTCTGCCTGTGCCCATGCAGGTCTAGCACCCCCCACTACGGTGAACAGCCAACACACGTAAATTAATTTCTCCAAACAAAGGCAGAGGGGCTTGTGCAGATCAGGAAGCAACCTTCTAGATTAAGCAAGTTGTCTGAGGGTTTAAAGGCTGTGGTAGAGCGGCAATTCTTATCTTGCCTGTCATGGCCATTTTGCAATCAAACCTAGCAGAAAACAAATCCTGGTTTGGAGTGTCTGGAAAGCTGCAGTGCAAAATGACTGGTGCTATCAATCCCCAGGATACCTGGAAGGGAGAGGTTGTCCCAGCATGTCCTGTCTTATTCCTTGTTGTATCTTTACCTATTTCCTCTTCTCCTCTCATTTATCCACTAAAAAGGTACAGTTAAAGCTGTCAGAGGTGCTTTTAGGACCTAGCCAGTCATGCAGAGAGAGAGGAATAGGTTCTCTCTTGGGTTCACCTGGTGCCCTGGTGAAGCTGTTGGGAGAAGCCAAGCTGATACTCCTCTGCTTTTCTCATTGGGAATCTGACCTTGAAAAAAAAATCACAAAACATCTTACTCCTTAAACACCAGCTGTTCTGTGTGCACTGATGAAGTACCTTCAGTTCTACCCACACCCTTTGCTCTGTTTCCTGGGACCATGGCCTCCTCCTCTTGTACAGGAAGGGACCACCTATTTGACTTAACTGCCCACTGGGAGTATTTCCTAGGCTACCAACCCTGCAAAGAGCTGAAATGTCACTTCAGCTGATACTTAGAGCAGCTCTGTATTGAGTAACAGTTGCTCCTGGCTTTGCCTGTCTTCCCAGATCTTGGACTGCTGCACAGAGTCAGAAATATAACGCAGGTCTCTGTACCTCACGTTCTTTTGTGATGCATAGCGATATTTCCAGGAAAAGGCCAAAAACCGATCAGCAGAGAGTTTCAAATAATTTATTTAAAAAGAAAAAAAAAATTTAAAACAACCCCAAAAAAGACCAACCAAGCCACAAGACAGAGCCTCAGCTAATCTGGAAGATATTTTTCCATACTCGCAGCACAGCCTGCTGCTCTGTTGGATCTCCTTGACTCTAGCTGGGTCCTCACAGCCTCCGAGAGCTGTCACCCGCACTGCCTGGCCAGCTTCCACCCTCAGTGGGGTGCAGTGGAAGAGCTGTGGGCAGTAAGGGGAGCTTGGCTTGGGATTAGGGTTTAAGGGTCAAAGCAGCTTTAGGTGCAAGGAAGTGAAATTTTCACTGAGCTACCAGGAGGTTCCCCTTTCAGTAGCAGCAGCATGGGCCAGCCCCAGGACAAGGAGCACAAGATGCACCTTCATCAAGAGACCTCTGAAGGATCAAATTATTTTTCACCACTTTGAAGCCCTTGTGAGAACTGACAATTAATCTAACTTCAACTAACGGACTCAGTAGTTGTGTAAATAATTGCCTTTTTTATCTACTGCTGAACAAAGACAACAAACACTTGCCTGGACAGTAAGTGAACTCCGTGTGGCAATAGTGAACTGCAGCACCTGCTGTTGGGCAGAAGGTTTTACATCCTTGTCTCATTAACTCGTGATTTATCTATGAACCAAACCATGAATTTGTCTTTCTGCTTCCCCAGACCACATCCCTGGCCTGAGGAAGCCAGGCTTTGCACTGGAGACTTCTCTTTTAACAGGAGAAGCAAGGGCTGGAATTTGGAGATTATTTATGGCATACGATCCTAGTTGAGAACCATGGTGTCCTGTTGCAGTCCTTGGTGAATTGGGTCAGAAAAGTGTACGGCCAGGGTTGGCCAGGGAGTAACTTAGACAGTTACAGGTGTATTTCCTTCGGGTCAGGGAAAACACAGAGGCTTGGAGCATCACAGCTGTGTATTTGTGTTAGCTGTGCCCCAAGGAGCATGTATTGCACGCTGGGGCTGCAGTGTGCTGGGTGTTGTACAGTCCAGCCCCTACACCACGGTTTTTCCAAAACTGGAGTGTGGATGGGGCAGAGAGACCCTCCTGGGTAGCACAATAAACGACAACGAGCAGAGCAGCAGAGGGTGTGAGGGTGTAAGGGGGCTGCCAAGGGGAACTCCCCAAAAGGGAGGTGAAAGTGTAGGACTCCGATGAGTGGACATAGAGTGGGCCAGTGCCTGGAGCAGCCTCACGTCAAGATTGAGTGACGCTAGGAAGGAAGGAGGGAGCCCATGAAGTGCTCTTATGTGTGCGTGTGCACAAAATCAGGCTGCTTATATGTAATGAGAAAAAAAGATAATTCTGCTGGAGAGATTCAGTGGAAGGAAATGTGGCCAAACAACTTAGGAGAGAAACAGAAGGAGCCAGGGCTGATGTTTGAGGGAGGAAGTCTTCCCTGTTCAAGTCACTATCCTGTGTAACACGTGGCAAACGCTGTTGCGTGCTTACCTCTCCCCATACTCTGGGCCTGGAGGGTAGGTGCAAGGTCTGTGACTGTGTGCAGCACGGATGTTCTCATTAACATGATGTGTGCCTCTCTATAGAATTAGAAGGTACCTGCTGATTTCCTTCTTTCCTTCTGGATTCTTCCACAGGCCATGTTTGAGCTGGTTACTTCCGAAGCCTCATATTACAAGAGTCTGAATCTGCTGGTGTCTCACTTCATGGAGAACGAACGTCTGAAAAAGATCTTACACCAGTCTGAGGCCCACATCCTCTTCTCCAACGTCCTGGATGTCATGGCTGTTAGTGAGCGGTAAGAAAACTGCTGCTGGATTTTTGTCCAGCTGAATGACATCGCTTTAGCTAACCTCATTTGTAGAGGGATGGAGGAGCTGACTAGGGACAGTCTGTTTCCTACTGTCTTTTCAAAGACCCCGTGGATGTATTCATTGCTTTGAACCCCAAGGGCTTCTGCTGGGAACTACCTGGGACAGACAGGTCACAATTAATATGAGCGCTGGGTTTCTCATCTAGCTTCCTGTTGGACCTCGAGCAGCGGGTGGAAGAGAATATTGTGATCTCGGATGTGTGCGATATTGTCTACCAGCATACAGTTAATCACTTCTCTGTGTACATCACCTACGTCTCCAACCAGACCTACCAGGAGAGAGCTTACAAGCAGCTTCTGTGAGTTCCAGTGCTCGATGCTAAATTATTTTGCAAAACTGTATAGGCCACAGATTTAGCTGTAATTTTGATATTTATGAGAAAGGGCTGGATAGCACAGAAACAGGATTTCCCACTTCACTGATTTTTCACTGCACCTCTAAAAAGAAAACACAATTAAAAGGCTTTATAGTAAGGGTGCTGTGATATAGTATGCAAGTGACATACCAAGTAAAGTCAGAGTCAGCAGTTCCCAACTGTAGGAAATATTTATGGTGCGCAAGGGGGGACATTTGTGAAGTGTATGTGTTTTTAAACTGCAAGTAGTGACAAGAGATTGAAAGGCCAAGAATCTAATACAGTTCTTTGATGACAAGAACAGCCACTGACTTACCTGACTTCTCAGCAAGGCATTTGACCCACCCAAAGTTGAGAATTATTTTTTTTTTCAGAACAACAAAATTTTCTTAAAAAAACCCTGCCATTTTCTTCACATTCTGGTGTTACACATGCGGATGTTACCTAGGCCTCAGGATATAATCCAGATATTTTTGCAGTATTTTTCAAGTTTAGCAAATCTTTTGGCCTCGTAGGAATACTCTTATGCCATCTCAAAACAAAGAGTGCCCTACAAGCTTGTCTTTGAGCAGGAGAATTAATTTTTCTTTAGATACAGTGTCCTGGATTCTTTCGGGACAGCCCATTGCACATGCAGCACTGTATTTCTTCCCCATAGCAGCAGCTGGTTCAGGAGAGCGTAACAAGCCCTAATCCTTTCTTTTCTCTGCTCTCCAGCTTTTGAGGCAAAAAACCCCATTTTAAGGGGTTGAGCTAGGCCAACTGTTTTCTCCAAAAGGAGGGTACTGCAGGGTTTCCTTCAGTCAGAGGTGATCAGTATAAATGCAGAGTATAAACAGTTTGCCTCGAGCTGTTAGCTAAACACTCGGAAGCAAAGCAGCAATAGGCTCAATTATTTGAGCTTGAAAAGGACCTGTTGAAGATAGAGGTATTCCTAGATATTAATTTAGAGGGCAGCATTTTTTTTTTGTCTGCAGGAGAACGTAAAGCAAATTGAAAAGAATAGACTCCCTTCCACAGGCTCCTAGGTAGCAGAAGGATTTTGCAGCACTTGGCTGAGCTCGAAGCCTGAGGTGTGTCACAGTTCCCCCAGTTTGGCTGTTCCCCAGACACACGCAGGTCCATTCTACTGTGGCCCTGGTGAGTCACACCATCGCACAAGTACCTGCTGCAGCAGGGAGAAGCACTTACGATGGCTTCTCTTGGATCGTTGCGAGTCCCACGCGGTAAAGGCAGGTTTTGCATAGTTAGCAATGCCTTCTCTGCCATGCTGTTTCTGCTAGCCAGGACTCCAGCAGTGTACGTCTTCCTCAGGGCCCCGCAGTTGCCAAGAGGTATTGTCTTTGACATAGGCAGCTGGGGCTCGTGAGGCTGCTCTGTGCAGCTGTGTCCATGGCTCAGCAATGCCCTCGCCTGCTGCAAACACCATCAGGGAAGGCCCGGGCATGGACCATGCCCTTCTCAGGCCATATAATGATTTCCATCCTCCGGCTAAGCAGGCAGGAGTAGCCAAGCTTGAGCTGTTTTGTGGCTTGTCTTGTTCTTACGACTGTGTGAATTTCACCTTGTCACAGAGTTCCAACTGTGTAAAAATATATAATTATGCCTCTGACTCATCTACTTGGACACACACCCCATTCACGCACACCTACGCACACAGCGTATGCTGCTGAGCTAGATGTGCTAACACATGTGAACGCTACCATGGCTTGTACATTAAAAGTCTATTTTTTTCCCTCCCCAACACTATAAATAGTTCTAGATTCAAACTAAAATACACCTAGAAGCATTCAGCCCCCTCCTCCCCTCTTTTCTCTTATTGGGGGAAGCCAGGAAGATGCTGTTTGTGGGACCAAGCTGCTTTTGGGTCACCAGCCACATACCAGAGTCACAGGTAGGGTAGCACTCAAAGACCTCACCTTCTCTCTCTCCTCTCAGCCAAGACAAGCCAGCTTTCCGGGAACTGATCTCTCAGCTGGAGCTGGATCCCAAGTGCAAAGGCCTGTCCTTTTCTTCATTCCTGATTCTGCCATTTCAAAGGATCACTCGGCTCAAGCTGCTGGTGCAGGTAGAGTTTTGCTCTTCTAGCTCCCAAAGGTCTTCTGGATCATTCCTGGAATTTTCCTTTCCAGGAGTTGTGAATGAGGCTTAGATACAGCCATGATCAAGACTTGAGGTGGATGCAGCGCTTCCACAGAATCAGACGTTCTCAACAGCTATAGAAAAAAAGATTTCAGTCACTCAGAAACCATCTCCAAATTAGCGTTGAATTTTCCAGATAGCTTTTTCTTAGCAAAAGAGTTGAGGAGGAACTTTGTCAAGCTGCTAGATGGGGTAGCAACAGTCCATCAACCCAGCTGCCTGACGGTTGGGATGCTGACATACAGATGAGCAGTGCAGAACGTGGAAATGCTCCATGTGTAAATACATCATGGTGACTTGGACCAGACTCTGTCAGCCGTCTTCCCCCTGTGCTTTGCCAGCTTGTCTAAACACTGCGCTGGAGAACATGCTTCTAGGGATGAGGAAGCAGTTTCTTCCCAAACGGTCTTATCCCACTGGGATTACCAATAGCACTGCCTGTGAGTGCCAGCTCTAACTATTTTTATTTATTCATTTATATTTATGAAATAGGAGTCTGCCTGCTATATTTCTTTTAGACATAAGGTCGGATAGGAGCAGGTTTTAATGAAAAAGAGAAGCTAAGAGGTGGGAGTCGCTCTACTCTGTCACCTATCCTGTAATTAGGCTGATGGCTAGAAATAACTTGGAGGCTAGCAAAGACTTTGCTATCAGATTGGGATCAGAATCAACACAGTCTTTCCTCCCATTGCAGAATATTTTGAAGAAAGTGGAAGAGAAGTCTGACAGGGAAACCACTGCCTTGGATGCACATAAAGAGCTGGAAACAGTAAGTTTGAATGAGCTAACCGAAGGCCATTAAGATTAAACCATCATGCTCAGTTCCCCCCTCCAGAAAAAAACTACAAACTGTATTGATTCCTGGAGCTGTCTCTTTGAGTCCTGTCAATGTGTTTCAAGAGTAATTTTCTTTTCTTAAGTCTTCCTTGCTCTCAAAGATGGACTAATCTAGCAGCACTTAGGTGCCAGTTATGAGGAATCCCTTGCTAACAACAGATGTGTATGTTTCCACTGTAGGAAAGGGCAGAGAGAGTGTTTTCCCTTGGGGTCTTCATGAATACGAACTGGTTTTGCAGATACCTGAAGGTGATGGGTCCCACTGAGACGTGTAATTAGCTGCAACAGGCAGTAGAGTACAAGTGTGTCAGGTTTCCTCCAATACAGCACGCTGCTTCTTCTGACCTAGAATAACAATTTCTTAATGAAGTACTCAAGCCTGCTTTTAGCCCTCTTCCCTGAAGCTGGTAGGTAGGTGTGGTGCTCAGCTGTGCTAGTTACTGCTGCGTACAAAACACCAGGAAGGCATTGGGATGTTTTCCATCTGTGCTGTTCCTGACACAGACAGAACCCTTCTCCAGCAGGAGCATGGAATATCTCCTGAATATAAGCATTTGAAGTTGAAAACTAGAACATCAGCTTGAGGATACAGTTGCAGCTTCTGACTGAAATACCAGAACAAAATAGGCTCTTGGATTGGCCCTGAACTAGTCTAGGAGGTGTACGCTTTGGATCGCTAGGGATAAAGACAGAGACCTTAGCAATGAAGAATGTCCTGTATTAGTTAGTATTTGCAGAATCCCTCATGATGTGTCTGGTAGCCAGTTGTTTTTCCATTGATCAAAAGCCTGAGGAAAGCTGTTCCTGTAGTACGCAGCTGACTACAACTGCTGATGGAAAAATGCTCTTTTTATATTCAACTGTCAGTGACTCGTGATCAATTTCGTAACTCCCTTTGCATGCTTACTTATCTGAAAATGTTTAAGTTTACGTGCCTGTGGCCAGCTAGGTGCAGGCATCACAACAGAGACCACCTAGTGCTCATTTTCTGTATAGGTATCCTATTTGATAAGTAGGAGCTGATCAAGGTTTCAGTTGCTGATATTCTGGTGAATTTTGAGGAGCAAAAACAGAGCACAAAGCAGAGCTTGTTCTCCAACATAATTTTTCTGCCTAGCCAGTTCTCCAGGGAGTTGCTCCTTATGAAACAGGCAATGGCATCTAGGTTAAGGTCCCTGTAATAGAGTAGTGCCTGCATGTTGGTTGTGGCTTTTCAGTTAAAAGTTTGCACTCGGAACACAGCTGGGCTCTGTATGATGGAAGTCTCTTTCCCTGGGACGTTTCATAGCCTTGGCATCTGATGCTGCTGGGCAGAACCACAGCTTTTGCATCTTTGAAATGAGGATCTTTGGCTCCGTTCTCTTCTTGAAGATGGTACTGTGTGTGTACCTTGTTTCAAGTGTTGAGGACAAGAAAGATGAGATACGTGGTGTGTCAGGACCTGGCAAATGAGCTGTTCCCTTTGCTGTGCAACCAGGAGTGTTGCTTAACACTGTCTGGTTCAGTAACAATGCAGCCATAACACCTTCTGGGTGCTGGGGGCGGGGGGGGGGGTGTCGTTGAGGTTTTTCTCTTTTTTTTTTTTTTTTCTTTTCTGTTTCATGCAAATACAGTGCTGATAGAAGAGCTTGGCTCGGTCAATTCCTGTTACAGCAGGGCACTTACCCTGTCGGTCAGGCCTTTCTGTGCTGTCTGTCATCGCTTACCTGCTTAAGGCCAGTGGAGGCAAATCTTTCTACTCTTTTTTTCCCAGGTGGTGAAGGCATGTAATGAAGGTGTCAGGAAGATGAGCCGAACAGAGCAGATGATCAGCATCCAGAAGAAGTTGGAATTCAAGATCAAGGTATAAGCATAGGCTGGTAACCCTTTGCAGACAGCGAACCAACAGCACCCAGGGGTTGTGCACACATACGTGGCAGCCATAACCTCGTTGCACTTCCTTTAGTGAGTGTTCAGTGGTGGCCTGGCCCACCCTGTCCCCCTCCAAAGCCTTTGAAGGGGATGCTGCTGCAGGCACCGTATCCGTTCATGTGATCTGCGTGCAAATGCGCTGCAGGGGCTGGGGACAGCACTGAGGCCAGTGTGTTGTGCGTGTACACAGATGTGACACGCTGGCATCAAACCGCCTGCACGCAGTGGGTGGCTCCCGCTCCAGCACTCAGTTCTGGCCCTTCCCTCTCGCCTCTTCGAAATACAGGTCAGCTTTCAGCTATTATTTTACATTACAAATGACATGAAAGGAAAATGAAATCTACAAAGCAAAACGCTTCCAAGCTGGAAAATACCGTAAATGAAGACTGTCCCAGTCCCACCATTTTGATTCATTCCTGGGTTTATGCATTATGTACAGTCTCTAATTACCTGCTGATGACCTATTTTGGCTCCACTCAGGGAATGACTGAGTCAATATTTAGGGGTGTCTGACCAGATCTCATTTAATATATGCCATGAAACTCCAGTGCGAAGTATAACATTGCCATTTCTTTTCTTGAGTGCTATGGAGATGCTTCTCAGGTCTGTCTGCTTCGCAAATTTTAAGGAGGATATTTAGCTTCCCAGCAACATTTTATGTACCTGGACAACGAAAGCAAAAAAATTCAGAGGCAATTTGTTCGGAAAGCCACAATGGGCACCTGAGAATTTGATTTTCCAGAGCACTTTATCAGCGTGTCAGAGCTAGACCACAGTCCACAGGACAGGGTAGATCAGGGCAGCCACCAGCCTGCCTTCATCTCTTGTAAAGCTGAGGCTGTACGGACAGGCAGGAGCTGCTTCACCCCGCAGCAGCTCTGCCATGGGCGCTGGTGCAGATGGGGCTCTTCTGGGGAAAACGGTGCAAGAGTGTGGAAAGAAAGACTGTGCCACCCTGCATGTGACAGACACGGGGAGGGAGTGAAGGTGGAAAGAGTTGCAGTTATGCTGATGTTTTCTGATATTTCAGTCATTTGACTGGAAGCATAGTGTTCTTCTAATATAAGATGTGCTTTGTTCTGGACTTCTTGTTTTTAACATAGTGTGTGGTAAAACTCTAGCAGAAGTTGTGGCTGTTGTGGCTATAGGGGCAGTATCTCCTCCTGGCTGGGACAGACCCAACCAGTAAGAACCTGTTTAACCTGGGGTTTTTTGTAGCCAAAAGGCCAAATATGCGTTTTTTTGAAAGTCAGTCTGTCTGGCCAGAAAGGCTCAGCCCAGGTGACGAGACATGGGATTCCCCCAGAGACAGATCAGGTTGTGCGGGGCGTAGCCTGGTATTTAAATCCAGCACTTGGCACTCCAGCATTGCCGTCCTTGAGCGTTTCTTCGTTCTTGGGCCCCTGCTGTGTCGCAGTCTGAGCTCTGTCACACTCTGTGCCCAGCTGTGGTGTGGATGGCAGAGCACGCTGCCCTCTCTGTCCAGCTCTGCTCCATCCTCTACAGTGCAAGTTGTGATGGGAGCACACTACGCTTCCTTCTGCATCTCCTGTTGCTTTTGGCATCCTGGCCACACAAGCCCATGGGTTTTTGCTGCTCTCCTGATCTTTGCCGTCTTTTCCTCACTTCTAGTCTGTGCCCATCATCTCTCACTCCCGCTGGCTGCTGAAGCAGGGGGAGTTGCAGCAAATGAATGGTCCAAAAACATCACGAACGCTTCGCACCAAGAAACTCTTCAGAGAAATCTACTTGTTCCTTTTCAATGATCTGCTGGTAATTTGCCGGCAAATTCCTGGGTGAGTGCAAAATTGGGGTAGTACGCGGGGCACTTCATTAGTCCTATTTGCCCCTGGGTTTGTCCAAGCTGTGATGCTGTGTCCCCGTCCTGTCCCCCAGGCATCCTGGCCTGACCTGTACACCCTCCTCCAGCCGTCACCTTGCCTTTGAGCGCAGTTGACTCTTCATGGGTGGCACGCCTCTCTCCAGCTGAAAATTTATGGCAAACGGGACTTGAACAGATTCCAGGCCAGGTCTCCCAGAGGGTAAATGAGCATGTATCCACCAGTTTCTGCAGAGTGGCAGTGAGCTACATCCACTGGTGGGCTGACCCAGGAGGCCTGTCTTTCTGTCAAGAAGTGATTTTTGACTCATCCCTTTCTGAAGAACAGCTCAGACTTAGTCAGTGAAACTTCTAAGAAAGCAGGCTAGAAAATTTGAGCAGCAGGAGTATAAATTTAGGCCTGAGGGTAGCAATTATATTTGACATGGTGTAACCTGCCTCAGGAGGGGAGAATGTCATCGTGCTTAGGCCTATGTCTTGTGCAGCTACACACTAGTGAAATACAGCAGCACAAACAGTCGGGTCCCAGAGAACAGCGCGTTCTTTGTAGAATTAACTGGACTCACCGGTAGAGAGCATCTCGCTAGTCCAACGTTTCTAATAAACACGTCGCCGCAGTGTCTGTATGCCTGGAAATATTTTGCTTCTGCGGCAGCCCGTATCCAGAAAACACAGAGGCATTTTACAAATAGGACTGAATTAAGCCTCACAGTCCCCTTTGAGGGAGCACTGTCTGTGCTTTGTACGTGGGGAGCTCAGAGCAAGAAACTTGTTCTAAGCTACGCGGGGTGCCTAAGGCAGAGCAAGGAGAGGGTCTCTTGCTTTGCGGTGGGTTTTCATAGCCACCAGCTCATCCCTTCCCACAAGAGGGCATCTTTTATCCTCCTGCCATGCAAGATGTTCCTGGTCCATGCCCCCAGTACAGTTCTGGGTGGCTGAAGCCAAAGTCTCCTGGGATAACTGCAGTTTTTTCTAATCTTCTAACCTCTCCCAGGGACAAGTACCAAGTGTTCGACTCGGCTCCCCGGGGGCTTCTTCGGGTAGAGGAGTTAGAAGACCAGGGGCAGAGTTTGGCCAACGTCTTCATCTTGAGGCTGCTGGAGAATGCGGATGACCGGGAGGCCAGCTACATGCTGAAGGCATCGTCCCAGTGAGTACAACAGTCTCCCTGCTGGCGCTCAGCACTGCTCTCCCTACACCCGTGCAGGGGCAGCACCCTGCCTGCCTGGGGGCCAGCTCTCCGAGCTTACCAGGGCCAGGCAGAGGTCCCACTGCTGCCCTATGAGCCTCTCTGCCCAGCATCGCTCTCCCGAGGTTGCCTTTGGTCTCTCCTGCTGAAAGGCACTAGTGAAACTAGGCAGGTTTCTCTCCTGTATGGTGTGCGTGTAGCATTGGGGGTGGAAGACGGACGGGTACTTTGCATTCTGGGACAGAGAGGTCAGAAATCAGCCACGGCGCGGGAGTCTAAGCAATTTACAGCCTGCAGCGTATGCGGAAAGTAGAAGCAAGTAGGATGTGTGCTGTGCAAACTCCAGCGGCTCAGCTGGCTCACTCGCAAAGATCAGGACCACGCGTGACCAGCCCCGTGAAGCAAAGTGGCTCCTACTTCTAGGCAGAGGTGGAGAAGAGGCCTCTTCCTCAGCACCTTCCACAGCCGGTGCTCATCTTGCACAGCCCTTCTGCTGCTCGGGGGCTCCTTGTCTCCCTGCATACGGGCTTTTTTGGCTCACTGATTTTTCACTTCAGGCCCCAACAAGCTCAGACTGGGCAAATGATTCAGCTGCGCTAACACAAACCTGATTGTTTTGGAGCTCAGGGCACGGCTTTCTCATTGACCCGAGCCTTACCAGGCCCACGTTTTCTACGCGCAGCGTCTGTGCTATTGTAGGTGTACGTGCACCACCAGATAAACAGCTGCTAGAGCTGATGCGCAGCCCCAGCTTGATGTCACTTTGCTGTCAGTAGGCCAGTGTTTGACATTCCGTATCCCTTAACGAACTACAGCCCCGGCTGGGACCACAGCCTGCTGCAGCTCCGGGGGCTGCCCCCTGACCCCCCTAGTGCACTGCAGCACCGGCACCAGGAAGACGAGCCCCCCTGCACAGCGAGCAACTGCTCCTTCTCCCCAGACGTGTGACTGCAGCTTTGCTGTACTGAAAATAGAGATGTCAGTCACGTTATGCAGGGCAAGCGCACGGTTGACGTCTGTGAGACCGAGCGGTGCAGAGAACAATAAACCAGGCCAGGGTTTGCCTCAGCTCGGGGGAGGCAGTTACAGTTCTGTGCTGCTGCATCCTGTCCCACCTTCTGGATGGCCAGAGCGAGCGTGTGATCCCGCACACGGCTTGCCAACAGATCTTGTGCACTGAGATGTGACGGAGGCTGAAGGCTGCTCTTCTACAGCTGCAGGGATGATTGGGGCAGTACCGGGCACAAACTGGAGAACTGAAGAATTACAAGAGATAAGTGGGTGCCAAACTGGTGCATCTGTTCCACAGCTCTTGCAGCATTTCCCGGCTCTGAGCCCATACAGGGACGATGACCTGCTTGGTGGCAGCTTGTGGCTGATGTGCTGGGTGGGCTCCGCAAGGAGCTGACAGTACGCTGGGACACAGCTGGTTGCAGGGGCAGGACTGGAGCACAGGTCGGCCCCTCGCAGGCTGAGAGGAGCTGGGGGCTGCGGGTAGGATCCAGAGAGCCCTGCGAGGAGCTGTGTGCAAGGGCCGCCTGCAGATAGGGCCACAAGCACGGTACAGCCCTCGGTGTGATCTCTGTGTGCCATCCCCTCGGTGCACAGGGCCCTCATCCTGCACATCCTCATGGCGTGAGGGGCTGCGCTCCACCTGCAGCTGTTTTCACTGCTCCTTGGCATCACGCTGCAGCCTGAAGCACAAGGTATTCCCAGCCCTGCTGATCAGCCTGACAGCACTCGTCCTTCACGTCTCCCTTTTAGGCCCCTCTCCTCCCAGAAGACATTCTGGTGGCTTCAGATGTGTGTCAAGTTCAGCTTTAAAACAACCGTTGGAGAAGGTAGAAAGTTCTGTCTCCCTGGGGGCTGGCAGCACAGCTGCGCCTCCAGGCAGGAGCCAGAGCCTCTGAAGATGAACTGCCCCGTTTCCAAGTGGGGCTGAGGGAAGCCTCGAGGGATCGCCAGGCCCGGGGCTTCTCCAGCGCCTCTGAAATCTTCACCCTCCCGCTGCAGGTTTTGCATAACAGCGTGCTGAATCTGGCAACGTGTTCACACGAGCCTGTCATCTTATCCACTGCCAAGCGAGCGGTACCCTTGGTATGCCACAGTGTTCATCTGCAAGTGAATTAATCAGCTCTGCCCTTTAAACGTTCCCGCACAGCAGCTGCGGGAATAAATGGTTCCTCTAACTGCTTTTCTCCAGGAAGAACTGCTCCTATTGACCCAGCTCAGTCAGGAGCTGCCTTTGCGGGTCTGAGCTCGGGGGAAGCCAGGCCCCCGCCCTGCTCCAGGTTCTCTGAAGCTGTGCTGCTGCCCAAAGGGGCATCCTGCTACCTGGAGGGACAGCCAGCATGGGGGCCCTGCAGCCAGCCAGGCCTGTGTGGCAGGGCCCAGGGCGCTGTGACACGTGTGACATCCAACCGGTGTGTGCAAGAGGGGGGCTCAGCATCACCAGTGAGTCCAGGACCCCGCGGGGGGGGCA
Organism: Rissa tridactyla; assembly: GCF_028500815.1. NCBI lineage: Eukaryota > Metazoa > Chordata > Aves > Charadriiformes > Laridae > Rissa > Rissa tridactyla. Next base: position 11,670,386 of record NC_071471.1, read on the forward strand.
GGCAGGAAAGGGCTGCGAGAGGAGGAATTAGGAGCCCAGGGCAGGAGAGCTGGGGTCCCTGTGGCTGTCGCATACTCATAGCCTCGGTTTGTCCCCCCCCTATCCAGGAGTGAAATGAAGCGCTGGATGATTTCGCTGGCCCCAAACCGAAGAACCAAGTTTGTTTCGTTTACATCCAGACTTGTTGGTAAGAGACACAGCATGGGAGCTCTTCACCTCTACCCCAGGGCACCTTCTTCCACTGTGATCTCAGTCCAGTGCCAGGCCTGGGGCCTCGGCAACACCCTCTCCCTGCGCTCCCCTTGTTTCCACCATCGATCCCCACTTGTCTCTGGGCCCAGCCCTCACTTTGCTCCCCTCCAACCTGGGCTGGGCTGCACCAGCACTCCTCCTCCCGCCCGAGCTGCTCACGGGGCACTGCGGTGGTGACGTGCTCCCAGCTCCCTTCCCCCGAGAGATACTCCCCCAGTCCCTGTGGCTGGGGCACCCCTTGGCCTCTGTGGGGTTTCTTACCAGATCAGAGCTCGTGGTCCTGTACTCACCCGAGCCATGCTGTCCCACAGCAGGCTCTGTCCCAGACCATGCCTCACTCTCACCCTCTTTCCCGGCAGACTGTCCGCAGATCCAGTGTGTCCACCCATACGTGGCCCAGCAGCCGGATGAGCTGTCCTTAGAGCTGGCTGACGTCCTCAACATCCTGGACAAGACAGACGACGGTACAGGGGACGAGTTGGGGCTGGGCCGGGAGTGGAGAACACAGGGTGGAGAACACTGTAGGCAGGTGGCTGTCAGGCAGACTGGAGGGGTCCTCCTGCCAGGGAGAGACCCTGGCACTGGCATCACAGCTGAGAACGCTACTGTCTGCTCCTAAAACAGCAAGTCCAGGCTGCCCTGAGCTGTGGCAATGCTGGCATAGCCACCCTGGCACTGGCTGTGGGCCATGGCAGGGCTGGCGCAGCCAGCCTAGATGTAACCTAGAGCTGGTCTTACCTTGGTGATGCTTCACAGCCGCCTGGTCCTGGTCTCTGGGGCACACCTGCAGCTGGTGAACTCAGTCACGTTGGGTTTCTGCTGTGGACCACCCCTGTAGCATGAGGGCCAGCGGAGAACACTCGGTGGCAGCAGTGCCTGCTTTCTGCTGGCGTCCCTTGAGCCAGTTGTCCAAACACAGTGCTGCTCAGGCAAGCGGACCTCCTTGGCTAGATTTACAAACTGGGTCTGCTCCAGCATGGGCCTCAGAGCAGCTTCCAGAAAGCACTGCCAGCTCCATAGGCTCTTTACAGCACAACTGTCCCAGCACAGGAACAGCTGTCCCCATTTATGCCTGTCTCTGTCTCTGCTTAGGCTGGATATTTGGGGAGCGTCTTCACGACCAGGAGAGGGGCTGGTTCCCCAGTTCTATGGGGGAGGAGATCCTGAACCCCAAAATCCGAGCCCAGAACTTGAAGGAGTGTTTCCGGGTGCATAAGTCGGATGACAGTCAGCGGAGGAAACTGGGCAGCAGAAACCGCCAATGACTGCTGTTGTCCCCGAGTGTCTGGAGTGCCTCTGGGAGAGGGGCAGAGGACAGAGGCTGCCAGCTGGGAGGACGTGGCGGTGGTGCCGTGGGCCGTGGTGCAGGACCTGGCGCGCCAGACCGGGCACATGCACCCCGAACAAACAGACTGCAGTTCCTGGGCTCCCCACCACGCTTCCCGCAGCGCTGATCCTTCCCTGGAGATCAGCGCTTCGAACTGGCTAAAATAACCCCTTTTCCAGGTGTTCTGTAAAGCCCCAAAGAGCATGAGCCAAACGGACACAGCCCAAAGGCCACCAGGTGCCGGCCAGCTGACCCCCAGCGTGCCAGCTGGGGCTGGGTCAGGCCGCCTCGGAAAGGCACGTGGCCACAAACGTAACTAAGCAATTAATGTTGTTTTGAGCCCTTACAGCTCATCGCTACCTTTTGAGTTTGGGGCCCTCCTAAAACTGTTTCAGTTTCTAGCCCTGTAAGAGGCAGAGGAGCTGTCTCGCCGCCTCTGCAGCCTGTTGGCACCAGGCTGGGATGAGCCCCAGGAACTCCACCACCTTCCCTGTCCTGCTGGGAAGCTGCTGGGCCCATTCCCACCAGCAAACCCTCGACCTGTTTCCAGTCAAAGGCTCCAAAATGCTCCATACCCAGCCCTGCTCCACCAGCAGCCCAGCCTCGCCAGCCCTAACCCACATCTCTGCCTGCCTGATGGCCTCGAAGCACGTCCGGGCTCTGCCCCATGGCTCACCCCCTCTTCCACAGCCTGCGTCCCCCCCGCAGAGCCGCTGCAGAAGCCTGGCACCACAGCCTTGCCCTGTTGATCCGGCGCTCCCGGTGTCCACTACTCACTGCTGCCGTGGCACGGGGCAGGGTGGCTGTGCCAGCGCCTCCCCACACACTGCCACGTACCACGGGAGCACCAGCAGAGCCCAGCTGCCGCGCAGCAGGACAGTGACGTTACCCCAAGAGCTGTTGTCCCGCGATCGCTGCCTGCATGCTTGTAACCCACGCCACCCAGCTGCGCGCACAACTTGCGTGCACAAACCCCTGTACAGGCTCACCTCTGTGTATATATGCACATCCTCCGTCGCCCGCAGGGATGGATCATCACTTCTTTCCAGCTGTGGCACTGAGCATCGCATGAAGCCCAGGGCACAGCACTGAGACCGGCCAGGGCCCAGACCCACGGCAGCCGCCTGTTGTTCAGCTGCCTCGCTCTGAACAGTCCCATGCGTGGCCACAGATGAGGGCTTCTTGGCCATGGGCTGTTCCCGGGCTGTGGCCAGCATCCATCAGGGAAATCAATTATTTGGCTTTGTTCTGTAACACTACAAAGGAGAGTCTTCCAGGCGCCGTGGCCTGTGCTGCTGCACGCTCCAGCAGTGCCGTGGCTGTGCTCAAGGAGGGGATGGAGAGCACCCACCTGCTGACGGAGCCACACACCAGCCACAGGCACAGAGCGGAGAAGCGCAGCCATGCCGGTGGCAGTGGGGGGAGGAAGCAGGACCCCAGGAGCTGCCAGAGGGGGGCTCTGGAGCTGGTCTTCGGGCCGCCCGGGGCCCAGGTTACACGTGGGGTGTGCGGCATGAGGCCAGACCCAGCTGAGGGGGGCCAGGGCTGCCCTCGGGGCTGTCCATAGGGTCACCGCAGCCCTGGGACAGCTGGCCCAGAGTCAGCCCTGCAGTGGGGGGGCTGCAGCCAGCACCCCAGGACCAAACTGGTGGGAGCCACAGCAATGAAGGGAGAGCGAAGGCATTTTCCCCCCTCAGGGCCAGCTCAGTGCCACCACGTTAGCATGTGACAAGAGCCAGCAGGGCTGTCCCTGCCCTGGCCACCTGTAGCACACCAGGGAGAGGGCCCCTAGGCAGCTGGCACTAGCCAGAGCCTCCCGGCCACCTGCCAGTGCCATGCCCAGCCCAGAGCTGGGGGCCAGGAAGGGACCACAGCCTCCGGTCTGGTGCCTTGGGCTCATTTAATGGGGACACCCTAAGTCAGGCCCCTCCTGACAACACCCCACAGTCACCTCTCTGAGGACAACCAAGCCTCCAGCCCAGGGTCCAGACCTTGCAGCAGCCACGAGTTCTCTGATGCAAAGACCAGAGGAGCTCCAGCTCTAGGAAACGTTTAAAATTGTCTGAGAAAATCGCCACATCGCAGATCCCCCAGCTCTGCAGCCCAGCCCAGGCTCTACTGCCCCACACACCCACCGGTGGTGTTCCTCACAGCACAGAGATGCTCCCGTACCCACCAGAAACTGCTCTTCCGCTAGTGGGGATGGGGCTGACCCAGGTTCCCCACTGCCAGAATGCCAGTTCCTCGCTGCATTTCTCCAGGGGAGAGGGGCTCAGGGCTGCCGTGCACCGTCCCACCACCCTGGGCTCGCTCTGGCCCTTCTCGCTCCGTTGTGACTTCTTAGGATTTCAGACCCTAGGCACAGGCTGTGCCGTTTTCAGGCACCAAGTGACATTACCCAGTGTTATTTCCTCGGACCCAGCCCTGCACGCCTCCGTTTCAGTGGTCTCCAGTGTTGTACAGGGCCAGGCCTGGGGCCCACAAGCACGGGCTGGAGCGCCCCCCCGTCAGGCCACTTCAGCCAACTGAGGGGAACTTCTTGTCGTCTCGTTTTTTTTTCCCGTGTGATGAAATATAGCTGAGCAAGCCAGCACTAAAGCAACCCGCGTCTGTCTTCTTCCTCCCCCCACACCAACCGCTTACCCCCTCCCTCCCCAGTCCCCTCCAGTGCGACCAGTGGGGGGCAACTGGCCCAAAGGCGGGGGGTGAAAGCGGGGTTGAACATGAACGTGGGGTGAGACCAGGGCAGCATCGGGACGGTTTAGACCAAGTGAACAACCCTTCCCCAGGAAAGCTGTGCAAGCTGATGCCTAACACCGTTACCACCATCCTGGCAAGACCAAGAGAGCTGCTGCCAGCCCAGAGCCACTCACTGCCACCACCCAAGGTGACGCTGCCTGCTGCGGCCGAGCCTCCCAGGTCTCCGTGTGCCCAGGAGACCCGCATGCTAGCAGCAAAGAGCGCTTTGGGGGCGCAGCTTTGCTGCCCAGCGCAGAGGCTGGGGTGCCCTTTGTCACATCCACAGCAGCGTTTCTCCCCAGAGGGCCCCGGGCAGAGCGGGAGCAGTTGAGGGCAGGAGACGGGCCGGTTGTGTTACAGAAAAAATCTTTTATTGAGTTCAGGAGGCAGAGAACTTTCTCAGCGTGATGACGACCAGGGCCACAAGCACAGACGTACCCAGGAGGGAGGCAATGACAATGGCACTGATAGCTCCGGGCCCCAGCGATCCTGCAGGGACAGAGAACGAGGCAGCACAAGGTCAGCAGAGCCAGCGGGTCCCAGACGGGAAGGGCGATGGGGATCACCCCCGCAGCCAGCACGTCCCCAGCCATGGCACCACGCTCCTGCCCCAGCCCTAGTGGCCCTGTTCCCGTATCTCCACCACACATCCCAGGTGTGATCCTGTGCCCCAGCAGCATCGAGCCCTTGGGCTGAGGGCTGGAGCCAGCCACTCGCCCTGTAGCCAGCTCCCAGTGACAAGGACATCTGCCATAAAGCAGGTCTTTGGCCCTCAGCTTTCCTCTTGAACACCCACACCACGAGGGTCACTTTGCTTGTTGCAGAACCAGATCACAAGTCTGCTGTAGTTCAGGAGCCAGGAAAGGTGCTCACGCTCCTGTTCAAAGAGCTTCAGGCACGCTCACGTGTGGAAGCTCACCGAGGCTCCAGGCACTTGCTGGTGCCTGCTGTGATGCATCAGACCTGGGGCAGGAGGAAAGGCCTCGGCAGCCCCCCCCAGAGCAGCGTGGCTGAGGACAGGCCACCTCCGGTGGCTCAAACACCTCCTGGGAGGTGACAGGCCCATAAAAAACAACTCCGCAGTGAGGGTGTCTCGGAACAACCCACGGGCAGCCCATTGCACAGCCACGTACCATCCCCGGCATCCAGGCGGTGCAGGTGGGTGGTGTCCTCGGGGTCCAGCTCTGGGGTGTACGGGGGGAAGGCGGTGGCGTCCGAGAGCCGGGCTGTGGTGGTGGCGGCGTCGAAGGGGCCGGCTCCAGAGGGCAGCTCGGGCGGCTCGTTCCAGAGGGTGGGGAGCGGGCCCTGCGGGTACTCTGCTGGGAGACAAAGCACCTGCAGTCACTCAGGGGCACGGGTGGCCCCGGCCAGGCTGCTGGTGACGGCCGCAGCTCAGCAGGGCTCCGGCTGCCTGCCCAGTGTCCTGGGGTGGGTGGAGGGCGACCTGGTGGGGCAGAGCCCTGCTCCGAGAGGACGTCACCTCCACACCAACACAGTGCAGGATGCCAGAGGCGCTGGCACTGCACAGGACAGGGCTCCCCGGACAGGAGCCCCAGAGCCTCCACTTCCCTCTGGGCCACCCCCAAGCCGTGCCGGGGAGATGAAAGCCTGGCCCAGCCCTGTTTGATGTTACCATTCGCCTCCTGTTACGTCTTCTCGCTGTGGGGTCAGGGACCAAACCAGAGAGCCCTCCCTGTCTGCCTGTGTGGCTGAGCCCAGCGCTCCCTTCTCAATGCCCGGCTTGTTCAGGTGGGCCCCGGCGGGAGCGGGAGACATTCCACAGCTCCCTGCTGAAACCGCTGGGAATGTTGCACCAGGATGGGGGAAAAAAAAAAAAAAAAAAAAAAAGGTGGTGGGGGGGAGGAAAACAAACAGCATCCAGTGCCAGGGCCCACCTGAACCACCACAACAGTTAGCAGGGCTGTCCAAGAGGGCATCAGAGGAGGCAAAGCTCCCTGGGGCAAGGCACAGAGGCATCTCCTGGCACGGTGTCTCTTGCTGCACCAGGGATGCTGCACCAGGAAGACTCGGCCCAGGCTCTCCCCATCCCAGCAAGGGAGGTGGCAGCAGCACGTCCTAGCAGCGCCAAGCCCAGCTCTAAGTGCATGGAGCCCCTCCTTGCCTCCCGCCGGCAGCCGGCACTTTGTGTGAGGAGAGCAAGCTGAAGAATTGGCCCCAAGGGGCTCCACCGCACTTTGTTCTCCCGTAGGAGCCCTGTGACAACAGGAACAGGAGGACCAGCACCAAAACACTCACCTTTGCTGCCTGTACAAGCCCACTGACGGGACTTACACAGGGCTCGCATCGAAGAGGAGCTCCCACCCGCCCAGGCTGCCCACAGACTCAGGAACACAACAAGGCTCTAGGCTGGTTTTGGAAAGTCCTTTGTACACCCATAAAAGCTAGAGGACTTCCAGCAGGACAGCCGCCAGGTTTAACTCGGGCCCAACGAGCAATGACAGAGCCAAACGAGCCCGCAGTTCGAGGCCTATGCCGGTTAATCCGGGCAGCGACACCAGCATGCTCTGCCTGCCTGACCCGCCTGGGGAGCCACGTCCTCACAGGCATCAGAGGTGGCCTCTCAGGTCCCTGGTGGGAGCACACAAGAGGATTTTGTTCCACAACGGCTCCCCAGAAACACCTGAGCCCTTTGCAGCGCCCTTCCCAACCTGTCCTGCACAAACACCAGCAGAGCTGGAGACTCCCATCCCTTCCAGAAAGCGCCGTTTCCAGGGGACCTCTCTTCTATAAATGCTGTGGTTTAGCTACTAGGGGACACATGGGGAGGAAATACAGAATCTAGTGGGTAAATGCAGTTAAACCAACAGGGAAAGGAACCGAGCAGAGCCGGGCTATTTAAGTGAGTAATGCTAGCATCAAGAAGCTCTTGGTTTAGCACAGACCAAACGTACATGACACTTTAGGAGCCCCAGTTCCTGGCTGCTTTGGCCAGGGGAGAAACTCCACACAGAAGGGCGACACTCCAGCTATGACCTTCCTGACTGCCAACACCGCCGGGGCCAGCACCAACACCACGGCCATCCCCACCTGGCAGGAGAACACCGCGCCAGGAGGACGCCGCTCTTGCGTTTCCCTGAGAATGTTTTTCTCTCCAGAGCCAGGAGCCAGGTGTACCCCTCGCATCTGACTGCAGGAAGGGCTCAGATGATCCGTAACAGATGCAGGCACTGTCCAGGGAGGCTGTAGGACCTGGACATAGGACCTTCCAGCTGCCTGTTCTCAAATGGAGGAGGAGGGAGTGCCACCCCTTCCATCTGCAGCGCGGAGGCTCTTTTTCTAACCAGACCCACAGGTCCCGGAAAGTCTCTCCTGTCCCTGGCCCATCTAATTCCTGAAAAATTTATTGCAGCTCTCTTAAAGCAGGGCACAGAGTTTATTTTTGACAGCCAAGGAGAGAGGAAACTGTCTAATTTGGTTTTGTTGTTCATGATACAGGTGATTTTTTTTAAGACCTGGTCAGAGTCCTGGCTGGCTTCTGGATATGTATTTTGTTAATTCCCCTCATCTGATTAAAACATGCTTTCAGCTCACCCTCACAGAAAGGGCAGAGTGTGCTCAACGTGAGCTTTCTGTCCCGAGTCCTTGTGGTTTTACCTTAACGGCACTTCCACCAAGGGAAACACAGCTCCTTTCAGTGGGGCCGGGTGCCGCACCAACAGGAGGCAGTGTCTCGGAAGCAGCAGCGGAGTCGTGCACACGCGTAAAGTGAAATACCTGCCTCTAACAGCACCCGGAGCCAGGGCTCGCTGCTGGGTCTCTGCTCGGGTTCTTGCACCCAGATGCTGCCAGAGGCGATGCCGAGCCCCGCAGCAGGCACCCGGGGCAGGGGAACACAGAACCCAACGCGAGCGCCGTCCCCAGGGAAAGCTGCCGGCAGGTCTCTCCAGAGCCCGGGAGAGCGCCCATTCGTGACCAGCACTTTTCTTTCGAAGACTCGCCTTTGGTTTTCCCTCCTAAACTAACAGCTCGTGTCCTCGCATGCCTCCACTCCCCCCCGGTTTGAGAAGCCCAACCGCCCATCCAGCTATCCCCACATCTGGTTTCTTCAGCAACCAAAAGCAGCAACGCCTCCTCCCCTCCGCAGAACCCTGATGCTCCCAGCGAGTATCAGCCACGCTGCCGCTGGCCAAGCGCGGCACAACTCTAGTGGAGCAGCATCGAATTCCGCGCTGCCATTTCAGTCCTCCGGTAAAAGCAAGAGAGACGAGGGGGAAGGACAGAGCTTGTGTCAGGTGCCAAAAATCAACACACACACTTAATACAGTGTACCCTTATCCAAGGAAGACACGAGGGCCTCTTCCAGTCGCCTGTGGGACACGCTGAAGGACAGGCTGTAAGTACAGCCGTGGAACCCAGTTCAGGTGTACCAGGCCTGACCTTCTGTGTGACCATCGCACGTCCCTCTCCCTCCTGGGCTCAGTTTCTCTGCGCAGGAGCAGGAGTCCAGGACTGTACATACGATCGACAAGAGAAGCAGCACCCGAGCAGCTAGGCCTGTCCCCCACACAGCTACCGTCATCCTGACCGCGATGAGGACGCGGTCTCTGCCCCCGAGTGAATGCCTCCAAGTGACAGCCCCTGGCCCGTGGCAGCCCTTCGTGGGCAATGGGCAAATTAGAGAGGTCCTCCACGGGCTCGGGGCAGGGCACAGCATCTCTCACTTGTGCAAAAAAACCCAAATGCGTTGCAGTCTTCCGTGAGGGGACACAACTGAGGACGGGAAGCCCCTCTGACGGGAGAGAAACCTCAACTCCGTGGCACAAATAAGCTCTCCCCCAGCATTAGCCCTGTCTCAGCACTGGAGCACAGACTCAGGGCAACGGAGCCTACCAGTGAAACCCACTCGGCAACAATACAGGTTGAGAGCACTTAAGGCAGAGACATGGAATGATTTTAGTTATTGGGGTTTCACCAGGCAGAGATGGAACCCAGAAACAATGGACTAGGAGTATTCCAGTGTTCTGCGAGAGGCCAGGTGGATGATGGCACCTCTTCCTTCCCATATGTCGGCACTACAAATTGCCTCATTCCAGGGAAATCTCCCCTGCTGCACTGCGCCCGCTGCACTCTCTACAGCAGAGGTTAGCGACAACCGAGGCCGGGGAAAGGGAAGAAAACACCGGAGTTACTAGACTATAAACAAATACGCTGTAAGTTTTCTGACAGATATAGGGACCCAGCAGGACTTCAGCTACGTGGACCGTAGTGGATCTAGAAGGGATGACGCCAAAGGCAGCTTGACGGAACTGCTATTTCCCTGCTCAGCGAGAAGGAGGTGGGGTGTGCTGCCAGCACGGGGACGTGGCAGCCAGCGCCCCACGTGCTCGGTGGCTGAAAGATAAGACTGGAAGAGTCTCCACAAGTGATACCTCTTGAGGAAGCCGATCAAATCTGAAGGATCCTTCAAGATAATGCCAAACAAGCAGAACCTCTCCACAGGCAGACTGCAAGACCTCAAGGCAGGCAGATGTGTCCCCCTAACATCTTCATCCCTGGAGATCACTCACCACTGACCAATACTCTTCCTCATACAAGCTGGTTTCAGCACCTCACCATCCTCACCTCCAGCCCAGCAGCCAACACCAGTGTCAGTCATTTGTAAGGAGTGCTGGTGCAGAGCAAAGTTGAGTAATGGCTTACAAAGACTTGCTGGGAGCCTGGGAGAACCTGTTGGAACAACGGCATCTTTTTAAGGAATCTGCCTGACAAAACCTATTCGCTACTTCTCACATTCTAGTACTAGACTCGTAAAGACTTCCTAATGATCTTTTATTCTCCCGTTGTTGAGCATGAAGGCCCACAAGTGGCTACAGAAAGATGTCCCTGGACAAGGTCTTCTCCTGTTTTCCTTTAGCGCATCATCTCCTGGTCTGCTGGTTTTCCCCCCGTCCTCTTTCTGACACGCCAGCGCAGAACAATGTGTTTGCCCACTAGTTCAGAAGAAGGAAATTCACGAGCCCACCTCAGAGTGCAGATACCACATACACACACGATTCAGAAGTCAAGGCCTCGCAAAGGCTTTTGACCAACTTCCCCCTCACTTGGAGCACTGCATCCATTGTATGAATTGAAATTGGTTTTGCTGATAGGAAAAAAAAGATAAAATTTAACTCTCCACAATCCTCCTTGTGCTCTGGGCGTGAGTACCACTGGGATTTGGGGAAAGCAGCAGCAAAGAAGATTTGGGTGTGCAGAAAGTCCCCAAACTGGCCCTGTTTCCTGTCACACCCCGACAACGTGGACAAAGGGGATTATGGACTGGGTTGGTCGTTTCCCCATCTTTGACAAACGGGATACTGGGAAGAGCTCAGTAACTGGAGGAGAAATTCACACTTTCTCCAGTGGCAGAGCCCCCACCACACCGTCCAGGAAACCAGACTGGCTGGGCAAGAAGCCAGATCGAGGTACACGACCCACCGGCACCCCAAAAGCGTTCCGGCTCCTATGGCCAGATGGGAACCTCGGCTGCCAGCGAGATCCTTCACACCTCGCGGAGCTCCTCAGCGCTTACCCGAGGGCTTGGGTACTGGGCAGCTCTAAGCCACTACTGAGAGAACATTAACTCCATCGAGGAAGGGAAGACTCGCTCTGGACCCGGGGTGCACGTGGCCGGCATCGCCTGCGGCCCTGCGCGAGGCAGCCGCCGCTCCTGCCCACCGTGCAGGACTCTGCTATGGGAAGGAGGAGGCGCTGAGGCGGGAGGGCAGGGGCCGGGTGAACTCCGAGGCCAGCAATGGGCTGTCCAGCCCCAGGTAGTTGCAGCGGGCATGGGGCCAGCGCCGGGATGAAAAGAGGCCTTCATAGGGAGCACAAAGGGCAGCCTGTGACGGGCGAGCGCCGGCAGTGGAGTGTGGAGCAGCGCCGGGCGCTGCGGTTCTGATGAATGTTAAATAAACTTGTTTACAGAGAGGCAGGGCTGCACGCGTACGCGCGGAGGCCGGAGGGCTGTCTGCGCGCCCTCCCCTTTGTCTGCAGAAGGCAGGAAATTTCCTTTTCTAATGGGGTGAAAAAGCAGAAAACGTTGCACCATGCACTAAAAGCCCCTGTACTGGGGGGAGACACCTCTCCGCCCCTAACGCCCCAGACCACCGTTCTGCACCTGGGATGGCTCACCCTCACACAGGCTGCCTCCCTCACCTCCTGCTCGGGGGCAGCAGAGAAGAACGAGCTTCTTAGAGGCCTCTCGGACGTGACAGAGAAAGCAGGGAGTCCCTCCTACGCCCCAGGATCCCGACGTTGCAGTCATTCATCAGCACAAAAGCTCTTCAAGAGCTACAGCCTGGCGGCGCAAGGGCAACTCACCCAGGAAAGGGAGGAAGCGAGCGCGGGGCGTTTCAGAGGAGCGGAGACGCAGGGAGGCAGCCACAGGTGCCAGCCCCGGCCACAGTGCCCAGCCGAGAGCCGGCGCACGGGACAGCTGGAGGGGCAGGGACAGCACGAATACGCGCCCAACAATAGCGCAAAAGAAATCCCAGCTCAGAGGGGAAGCAGATCAGATTTTCACTGGGAATTAATGAGTTTCTGCAGAGCGAAACGCCGTTCACAATTCAGAAAAGCCCTTACCTGGTTCTGAGGAAGAGCGCTCCACTGCTTCTGGGAGCGCCAGCAAGCTACGGACTGAAACTGCGCTTAGGTCATTAACGTTCCGCTACACAAGAATCAAAGCTCAGGGTTTAAGAAGGAAAACATCCGCTGTTTCGTGCTCATTTCTTAGCTACTTTAAAGGTTTCCCAGCAAGGTGTCCTACAAGGGGAGGGTCTGTGGGGGAAACACCATCTGCAGTAATCCTGTTCTTGCACCCACCGACGTTCCAGCCAGGGGCAGCGACAAATTCCCCTACCTGTATGAAAAAAGAAATAATTTCATCTGCTAGACAGCTGGCCAGCATCTCCCCGCCAGGCAAGATGCTCAGAACAAACTGGGAGGGAACCACGATCCAGCCTTGCTCCAGGTCTTGGAAGGCAGGACAAGAATTTAGGAAAACAAGCGCTGTGTGCTCTCGCCTGTTATCTTGGCCCCAGCCATCCCTTCACCGCCTCGCCCACGCTTAAAAGAAAGAGGCTTTGAGGGAAGCAGTTCCCCACCGGAGCTTCCACCCGTACGCTCAGAGCCCATCCATGGGGTGGCTCTGGAAGACAGTTTTCCCTCGTTTGTAAAACCCATCTCAGGCCAGGCTTTGAGGCCAACTCGGTCCCTTCAGCCCACAGAGCTGCGGCGGAAGGGGAGCAGACAAGGCTGGAATTACTAATGGCCTCCTTAAAAAAATAGCTCCTCACAGAATGGGTGTCTCGCAGCAACCATCCCCATCGCCTCACTGGACTCGAGTCGAGCCACATACCTCCCCCAGCACAGCCACCTGCCTTGGCGCACCCCGCTCTGGACAGACTCGAAGAGTTGAGGTGCGCACCTCCGCTTGCGATGAACGTTTCCACAGGTACTTTCGTATTTCTACTTAGAGCAGCTGTGGTGAAGGGCTCTGCTGTAGCAGAAACCACAGAAGGAACCAGAAATTGGCGCATGTGCTTTAGCCAGGGAAAAATGTTTATTTTTGCGATTGTAACTTCTCACCATTAAAAGCCGAGAGATGAGCTGTCCCATCAGCTGCTGGAAGCACCCCATCTACTGCTGGCCGATCTGGCCGCTGACCTACTGTCACTAACGCTCGCGGAGGCGCTACTGCCGTTCAGCTTGGGAGAAATTACAAAGGGATTTCTCCATTTTCCACAACAGAAACCTGGTCTCAAGATGGAGAATATATTCTTACTCACCGCCAGCCACCGATCCGAAAACTAGCTTCCGTTTCTCAATTACAATTCAATAAACACTTATGGATGTTTTGGGGCGGGGGGAGGTATGCAGGGAGGAGAGATAGAGGCAGGTTAGTAAGAGATCTCACATGCTTTTTGGGCTTTAAATGCAAACCGAGCTCCTTACCTGCCAGCACAGCAGGGACCAGGACGCCGCACAGCGATAGCAGGACCAGGCGAAGGACTCTGTGGTAGGGCATGGCTTCCCTCAGGAAAAGCGTCGGCAGGAATTCTTAAAACTCTTCAAAGTACGAAACAACTTGGAAGTGTCACTGGTATAGTAAAAACTTTGTCCAGTCAGGTTAAAAAAAAAAAATTTCCCTTCACAACAGCAAGTGGCTGGAAAGAGTGCAAAGCCCAGCCGAGAGTGTGTCTGAGCGCCGGAGCACACCTCCTCCTCCCCACGGCAGCTCCACCCTCCAGAATTTGTGCCTAAAACCCCATAGGCAGCCGCGCCGACAGGCACCCCTCACCCGCCAGCCCAGCACACACAGCGGTTGTTGGCCAGCCCTTCCCAGAGGACGCGGGGATGCTCCTGGAACGCCTTCCCTCCGGCTGGCCATCCCACAGCACGGGAAGTAACACAGGAGCCATTGGAGAGCTGACCCCAAAACCAAGCAGCCCGCTGGAGGGCCGTGCTCGCTCCGCGGTGCACAATGTGGCGGTGGTCTTTCCAGGGTGGGCGCAGCAAGGAACAAGGGCCTCAATCTTTTGAGGCTAAAAGGCTCTGAAACGGAGCCAGAGCGGCTCCGTGGCATCCTTGTTTTCTGGGAGCAATACTTATGGAGGTGGAGCAGGAGCCATGTGTGGTCTCTGCTGGCAGAAGTGCCCATTACAACCCGGTACGTCTTCCAGGAGAGTCGCCTTGGCCAGGCAAGGCCAGCATCCTCCTGGAAGGAACTGGGCAGACACTACTTCTTCCTGCAACCCCCGCCACTCCATGCCCCAACTCCCGGAAAGCTCGTGGCAGAGAGAACCGAGGTTTGTTTCCAATCCCATTTGCACCAACAAAGACTTGGGAAAGGATGAAGCGTTTTAAAAGGGGACACTCCAGCTCCTTGTCAGAGGAGAGAAGAATTTCGCCAGGGTTTGGGTTTTTTTAAGTTGATATGAGGATGAAACACTTCACAGTTTCTGATCAGAAAAAGATGTTCTACTAAAGTAGATAAACATCCCCAGTGTCAGTTCTTTACGCTCTGAAAATACAAGTAGTTTTGCCTTAGATTTCAGATTTTTCTGGTAGAGACCTCTTTGCTTTGTGGCTTCCTCCAGCAGGTAGCCACATCCAGGTGTCCTTTTAAATCATCCGGCTTTGTGCAGTTCTTCCCAAAAACGCCTGGCTGCGAGGGGAAGCAGGGAAAACAAAGAGGGCCGAGCACTGTCCCTGCAGCGCCACAAGGAGTCGGGAAGCACCAGGTGAAACGTGCTCAAAGAAACCCCCGACATCTCCAGCATCACATTTGACGCCACCTTTCAAACTTGGATCAAAGCACCATTAGCTTCCCAGGTACATGCCCCACCTGAGAAGGCGCTGGAAGCGCATAAATACATATCCAGCAACAGACACAAAGCTCTACCTCCTATTTTTCCCCAATGGCCTTCGCTAGAGAAACGGGCCCTCTGTTTGTCACAGAAAGTGCCAGGGCGGTCGCTTGAGCACACAGTCGGAACACGCCAGCATCTTACCTTTGCACTAACCACAGAGGCGCAGAACATTAGACTGGTCCATTATCTACTGACTCTCGGAAGCCCAGCAAAGGTCCTCGGGGTTCGACAAATTACGGCCCATTCTCCCTGCTCGCATTTCTGCGCTTTCACTTAGCAATGGGTGAATTGTTCCCTGCCCCCCCCCCCCCCCCCCGGCTCCCCAGCTGAGCTGGAAATGAACAGGCTTTTGCTTATTTGTTACCCAGTATAGAGCAGTCCAAAATTAGCTTGTAGCAATTAGATCATACCATTAAAAAACAGAAAGTACTTAAGGAACCAGACATCTTACACAATAAAAAACCAAAGATACTAAACCAAAGTCAAAATATCAGCCTGAACACATACTGTTCTCTCCAAGAGATCAGCTAAACAAAATGCAAAGCTACTGTATAAGTTAGGTCTTGGTATACTGACCTCATATCCTTCGTGGGCATGTGAATGGCAGAAGGACGTTTATCATTGACTGGGATTTTCCACACAAAAACCAAGCAGCAAGTAGAAAAAAAAAAAGGAAAATAAGATTTTTGTCTAAAATGGGAAGCCTACAAGGTGTCCATGTGGACTTTAAGCTGCGGGGAGAAAGAAAACCTCTCATTTAGGGCAGGGAGCAGGACCGGGAGGGGTGGTTACCGACTGGCAGAAAAAGGCTCCGTGGCCAAGTGTCTGCAGTGACAGAAAACCAGCTGCGGCCCGGTCAGTCCTGCATAAACAACATGAGCGTGAACACACGTGTTTCTGTAGGGGGGGGGGGGGGGATGACAGCTTTCTTGTCAGGCTTTTCCAATCTCAACTTACTGGTGTTTATTTGAGCTCTAAAATTATCAAGTAGGAAAAAAAAACCCACCGGTATTCCTCACCAGGGACGAAACAAAGCAGCAGTTGTTGTTCCACGTCCTGCGTATTTGCTTGTTGTTTCTTGATGAAAACTGATGCGAGTCGAGTTTTGGGTCAGTTTTAGCACCAGGAATTATCTCAAAACTCAGCTTTGACAAAAGCAAGCAGAAAGTTTTCTCTCAGATATAATACAATCAGGTTTTATTTAAGTTCTCTCTTCCCTCCCCCCCCCCCCCACTGGCAAAAGTTCAGAGGGAGTTTAAAGTTTTGTAAACATTTTAACTACCCCTCTTTCCCCCTTTTATGAATTTACAAAGCAAAGGAGACAGGGAGACCAGATTTGCAACAGTTCCAAGTCTCTCCACGCTATTGGATCCAAAAACTATATACAAGTCTGCAGCAGTCTCTGTATAGTTACTGTACATGTCTGGGGCAGGGGGAAGAGGGGGGGTGGGGCAGGGGGGGGTGGGGGAAGGTGACCCCCCCCAAAAAAAAATGAAGAAACCAAACGAAATAAAATCCAAAGCCAAACTGCTCTCGAGCAACTCGAACTGTTTTCTTTAGGCAGTGATGACAGAACGACAGACACCTTTATACAACTCCACCAGAACTGCAGCGTATCTCCCTCGGCAGGCTACAACCCTCTGGGAACAGGAGACAGGACCAGGGGCTTGAAACTAAGTGCGTTTGGCGGTTTCCGTTTTCTTTCTTTTGTGGTGCGTGCGGGCGGGTGGGTGGAGAAGGGAAGGTGGTGGTAATCTTTCGGTGAGGGAGGAAGGTGATGATTCCATAAATGCTTAAAGATTATGGATGCCAGTGAAGGTGCGTGAAATACTTTTAAGGTGTAGAAGACAAGCAGGGCCGTCATTGCACATAGCTTCGCCCTCCACAGTCTCTCATCACGACAAAAGGGCATCTCTGCTCATTAACCTAAGCACTGCTTGAAATGACAACTAGCTAAGACTGCTGGGGTACGTATCTGAAAACCTCACTGAAGATCCACACGGTAAAGATCCTACTGTCTCTTAAACGAGACAAATTTGCAGGAAAAGAGCTCAAAATAAACTGGTCCTA
The DNA here is from genome assembly GCF_028500815.1 of Rissa tridactyla. Taxonomy (NCBI): domain Eukaryota; kingdom Metazoa; phylum Chordata; class Aves; order Charadriiformes; family Laridae; genus Rissa; species Rissa tridactyla. The sequence goes on from NC_071471.1 coordinate 11,687,147, forward strand.
ACCCTCCCAAGGTAGCATTTAAGGGATAAATTCAACTTGAAAGAAGACATGCTACCCTACTTTCCCCCCCCCCCCCCGAGCAGAAGTCCCCGTGTGTCCAGGAAGGCGGGAATACGCCGACAGGGAACTCCACCAGCTTCAACATCACCACCTAATGAAGACAGACTCGAGCTTTCCCTCCAAAAATAATGTGCTGAGAAGGGCTGGCAGGGGGTGTGCAACTTCAAACCAACCCAAGCTAAACTGCGCCCACCACCGCCCCTCTCCTGCTGTTGCCAGTTCTAAGGTTAGCTTATGAATGCAACTCCTGGCTTGGGAGAGCACCTCTTGCCCTGATGGAGCGCGGAAGTCAGTATCTGTGTGGCATTTTGGTTTTGACCAACATCTGTTAACCACAAACTCTCTCTTTCTCTCTCTCTCTCCACAACTGCACATGTTGGATGTGGTAAGAGTAACGAGGAGAGGGAAGCAATGGTTTGCAGAATCCCAATTGATATTAATTTTTTTTTCCAGGTATGTCAGCAGAAGAAATCACAGCACAGTGAAAGCTTGCTGCCCAAATCAGCCTTGTTGTCAACGAATCCTATCTCCCACCCTCCCAGGACTCTGAACCAAGTCCGCTCCGCTCGAGGCCAACAGTAGGAATGCCGCCTGTGCAGTCCTGGGCAGAAGGGGTTTGCTGAGGCCAGAGGAAGCAGCCTGAGATGATTGATTCTGTGATTCACTGCCAGGTGAAGAAGAACGCACGGTGGAGAGCGCTGTGTCCAAAACGGAGAATCCATGGTTAACAGATGCAGGAAAAGCCAGTTGATTTGCACATGCTCAGTAGTCTTCTAAAGTCTCTATTTCTCCCATATTGAGCCGCTCTGATGAGGCATTCACTGAAAACCCTGTAAAACCGAAAAGGACTTGTGTTAAAAATCTGGATGTGGTATGTTGTACCTGATTACATCTCTTACACACAGTAGCATCTGTAAGATAAAGTGGATAATATATTTAAAACAAAAACTCAGGGGGAAATTCAGTAAGGCTAGAGATAGAATTACCCAAACTGATTGGTTTTTTCCTTAATAAATTGAAGACAATCAATTGTATATTTAGGTAAGTATCACTCAGTCTGTAAAAAAAAAAAAAGAAAAACAACGAAAAAACCACAACAAACCATCAGCAGAAGACATGTTTCAACTTCCATTTAAAAGATGTCATCTGCAAAGCTCGTACGAGGCACTTTTGGACACCGTGGGGATGCGTCTCAGCAACATCTCGGAAGGGAGCGCGTTTGAGTCAACTGATGCGTGAAGTGCCCATCAACACCATACTTATGTGGCACAAGAGCCAGAAATACACGTTCTGTGAACTCGGAATCCAAGCATGGAATCGTGCTCAATATTTCAGGAGGCATGAGCAATTCTACCTCTTATTTTAAAGTCTAAATACATGTCTCTATGAAATCCAGTGGCAATTACATGTATTTCCATGCTCTTTTTACAGTCTTCTCAGGAATACCACAGGAAAATGCACAAAGGTATAATAGGGCTATGCAGATGGCTGAAGATGCACCTAAACTTCTACCCAACCTTTTAACCTTAAGCACTGAGGACACGATGCACATGAGAAAAGCGCACAGAAAAGCAGAAACATTTTCTATAAGGTAAAAATCCAATATATCATATGCAACTTTCCTACGGAAATTCAATTTTGATGGCTGTACCAACCCCATATGGAGGATGAGAAAAAGGAAAGTTCCCCCGTGTAAGGCTATGAAACACAAACCTGACATTTCCTTGCCTGGAGACTGATACATAGGCTTGCTCTGTGCTAGAAAACAAACCGCTTTTCACAGTCATTATCTTCAACAGATAAAAAGTTCAGTAGATTTAAGAAAATTGTTCTGGCTCCCTCTCGTGGCAGTATGTTACCTAAAAGTTTTTGCAATTATTTTGTAACAGAGTGTACTGATTTTTAAGAAGCTGCATGTGCTACTTCTCTCACAGTGGCAACTTCTTAATTGTATGTACTGATTTCTTCTTTACATCATATCAGGCCACTTGAAAGAAACCTTTCCATCAGTGCTATAGGGGCTGGTTAACTACCATCCTCGCATAAAAATTAATTAATGGGGGGAAAAAAAGGACTACTAATGATGTCATCATCTCCACTGCCTCCAACTGAATAATACTCGTGACCACTTCTCAACTTTTTTTTTTCCCCCAGAAGACCTTCGCTGACTTTTCTGCCTAGGGTGGTTAGCTCATGTAAAAAGGCAGGGAGGGATAAAGGCAAGCCTCGAGAAGCTGTTCCCAATGAAGAAACAGAAAATGTGCTTTTCTTAAAAGAATCAACTAGTGTTAATTCAATAAAATAGGCACAGGTGAACTCAAAAGAAGAAAGGCAGTTTAACTGACATCCCTGAACCACTGAAAGGTTTCCGGGTTGTAACCAAGGTACTGAAGAGGCCTTTCCGTGAGGGAAAGTTTGGCAAAAAGTTTTCCATGAAACGGATAAAGAGTTTTTTACATCACTAAATAATAATACTGAAACAAATTCTAAAGACGCTTCAACTACCACCTTTTCTGTGCACATGTGATATTCCCATTTAAGGTTAACAAGAACTCTACAGTCCACAAGGCTTTTCCCAAATTAAACGTTAATTTCTAAAACTTACCTAACAAGCTGGGATCTGCACGAACCATCTTCTGTTTCTTCTTCTTCTTCCCACTCTGCACAGCCTCAAAGTTCGATTGCTGGTTGTTGCTCTGATTGGTCTGAAAGACCGAATGTAGCGAACTGTGGTTCATCCCCCACACTGAATCCTAGAGAACAAAGCACGTGCGAGGTTACAAAGTGCAATTAAGTTCGGTTTATTTATATTGAAAACATTCGGAGAGCTCAAAGCACTTTCTACCTGACATGTGGCAGCACCAGCCACTGATGCATCCACCCAAGGCATCCTTCTAAAGCGTAGCCTGGATGAGCACGCTGAGACACTATTTTATCTACAGCTGGCCTCAACTGCTGGTTATAAAGGATAGTTGAGCCTGCAGTAAATATCTGAAATCCGCTTTATTCTCTGCATTTCACATAACCTGTAAAATCCTGCTCATCCTCCTCTCAAGCCAGCAGAAATGCAGACTCTTCCCACTGAAACAGAGTCTCTCTACACTCCTAAGGACTGCAGTAAGACTTACCTGTTGCTGCTGCTGTTGTCGCTGCTGACTGGCTTTCTGTTTGGCACGGCGCTCGAGAAACTGCTTGGCAAACTCCTTGGCCTCAGGAGTATCTCCAAGATAGGCTCTGATGTAATCATGGACCTCATAGGGAGACTCCACTTCCTTCAGGAAAGAAACAAACGTGGGAACTGCAAGAAGAAGGCAGACCATGAGGGAACGTGTGTTGATGTGTGAACACATGCATGCAGTAAGCACAAACTTTGGATTTCTTTTTCAAATATTTGCTAATCTAATAGCGATTGCAAACAGCTTGCCCCTTTTATGTTCCCTACAGTGCAACGTTCCACCTATTCTGCAGTCAAAGCAAGGAGAAGAGAGCCAGCTAGTGTGATGAGAAGGAAAAATAAACTGACAATTCTAGGGGCGTGTTAGCCCTTCAGCTTTAGCCACTGCCAGCTTTTAAGCTCAGCTTTAACGTGGGGCCCAAATGGCATTAAATTTGGCACAGCACTCTCCTCAGCGCTGTCATCAGTACAGGCTCTTTTTGCCTGAAGCACAGCAGATCACGCTCACAGGGGCTGGCCTGACCTGCAAGCACCTCAAGCCCTACGGCCAGCTCACTTGCAGGCCTTCCTTATCCTCCTTTTTTTTTTTCCTCCTCAGACTTACTTTGTTGCACTGAGTTTTATTACGACGTGGAGATGGGCAAAGCAAATCACAATCCAGGAAGACACCAGGACAACCTGTGGCACAACCTTGGAAGTATGGAAGCTTACTGTGGATGTAAGACCCACGATGGCACTGCAAGGCCACAGCCTCTCCTCAGACACCAGATATCACAGAAGGGACCAACAAGTTAGCCCTAGTCTGTCTCCTCCAGGAGGAGGGAAGCCGTGGCACTGCACTTGTGTGAGGTGTGATCCCGGCTCTCGGAGCAGCACCGGTTCCCCAGACAGGTTCCAGGGTCCCACAGAACCACAACTCTGCAGAGCACAGGTGCAGGAGCACAAGGATTTGCACAGGTCCACACTGGAGGCAGCAGGAGGCCTGCAGTGTTTTGCTACAAGGAGCTATCAGTTTGTGATCTCAGACTGTGAGTTCCTCTATGTGCCCTTCAGCAGAATTAGTAAAAACCAACCAGTTTCACACCAAAAAAAAAATAATTTGCACAGGGGCACACAATAATTTGGCCTGCACTTAAACATGAACCGGATCCTCATCCATCTGCCTGATAACGCTTCTACGACCATCAAAAATCCTCAGCAGAGCTCCAGGTGGCAGACTTTAAAATCACTTCCAATCCCCACTGATTCGCAACAGTTAGCCCAACAAAAACCAGGGAGAAGATGGTGCAGCCAGTTCTTCAGACCACGGTTTAATGATGCCATTTTGCTGAATGCGTTAAGAACCTTACTTTGATGTCATTACTTTCCCTCAGAACTATCCAGTCAGGAAACAAACTGGATACTGTTTCTCACAGTGGATGACTTACATTCCTCCCCACCTCTTACCATCTAAGTTGTTGGCTGTGTTGAGTGCATGAAGCATCTGTTCACACCACTGAGTGAATCCATCCTGGGCCTTATTAACCCCCTGGAACAATTTCAACAGCTTCTCCTCTTCTTCCACCTTCTTGTTTTGTCTACTTGTAATACCCACAGATTTACTGAGATAAAGAAAACACATAAGAAATTATAAATTACCAGATTTATCAACAGTATGGTATACAGTACAGTGGTATAAGACTCATTAATTTACAAGATGCAAACACTGTTTAAGAACCAAGTAGCATTCCAAGTAGATGACAAAATAAATTGTGAATAGTCGCCTATTAGCTATTTTTGTTGTCAAAACAGATCCCGAGTGACACAGAACAAAAAAGAAAGCACAAGAAGATGTTATAACTGCTAAGTGATCATCTGAGGAGTGGCAGACTTTCTTTGCAAAAGCTCCTTCCCCAAATCCTACCTGAGGCTGGCATTGCTTTTGTTTTTATTGGTCGAGTTACGAGGTCCCACTTCCTTCACTGCATCATCCCAGAAACCCATGTTTGAGTTTTTGGTATCAGCATTACTCCAGATGCTACTGACTAGGTCAGATGCCCACTGGTTGCTGGGATTAGTGTTTAGGGAGCCCCACACTGAATTCCCAATGCTGGTGTGCAGGTTAGAGTGCTGTTGAAACATAACAAAGAGATCCTGGTTATTAGCACCAGACCCGGCCGAAGAGTAACAAACAGACATGGAGAACTGTCACGTACTGTTTCCCTCCGCATACTGATTAGATAAATACTGCACGTACCGTAGTATTTCTGACTCTGTTCGGCTGCTGGTGCTGCTGTTGCTGCTGTTTCTGCATCTGCCTTGCCTCTTCCTGCTGTATCTCCAGCAGGGACTTGGTGGTGCCTGTTGGTTTGGTGACGTTACCCCAGCCTGACAATTTTTGCTGCTGTTGCTGCTGCTGTTGCTGGAGGGCCTTCATTAGTTCACGCTGCTGACGCCTTTGCTGTTGCATGCAAGACAAAAGTGCTTGTCTGTACTTTCAGAAGACCATTACTATTCAAAAGTCTAACTGGGAAACTGGTTTCAAACTGACTTCATTCTCTTCTGGAGGAGTCTGGCTGACCTATTATTTTTTGAGCCAGTACACTTCCTCTAGAAAGGGAGACCCTAGTAACTAGTAAATACAAATTGCTCATTAGCCTAGGACAGAATAAGTTTGCCTAATCCTGACTGCAGCCAGCTAAGCATTTGGGGTCTTGGAGGAATACCTTCTCTCCTACCACCACTTGCCCCCCCATCCCATCCCTTAAAATGCCCTGGTCTTGTGCATATCTGCAAAGAAATTACAGTACAGATGTGAAATAATTTTATATTGTTTTGTGAACATATTATACTCCTAGGGTTAAAAGGACAGGGTACGGTTTCCCTTCCTCGCATATATTTATATTAAGAAGCTATAAAAGCTTCAAACGAGTAGTTATTGAACCTATGCCTGAAAGGTGGGATTTTACCTGAGTTATGCTGGTATTTCAAAGAAACATTCTTCATCCTCATTATTCCTTCTAATCACTTAATCAACTGTTAAGCACTCACATAGCTGAGTCCACTCTAACAAGTTACACCGTTAGCATATTACCTCTTCTCGAAGCTGCCGTTCTCGTTCTTCTTCTAACTTTTGGATTTCTGCCAACGACAGTGTGGTCTGGGATTGACAAGCTCCTGAATTTGATTGCTGACCCCATGTTGAAGATGAAGGGAGCTGGGCCAAAAAACCACATCATTAAGAATTACAAAATGCTTTAGTCGATACCGCTGAAGTATAATAATGACAAAACCAGTATAAGATCACAGCACAGGGGAAAAGAAAGACCACCTTTAAACTTTAGCAAAACACTGGAAAGTATAAAATGGCATAAGTAAGTATTAAAAAGTACACTCAAAGTATAAACGGTATGTTTCTTTCAATTGCCCTCTGATGTATCACAGTGTCAAAGACACAACATATCAAGAATAAGGTAACACATAACTGCCTGAAAAATAGCAATCAATTTTGATTTAAAAAACTTTAGAAACTCTGCACTGGCCCTTGCTCATTGCAGCAGAACAAACATCTGTACTCAGGATCTGTACCTCTTCCAGTATGTTTCTACGAACTGAACCTTTTTCTTTTGGGTTTTGCAACTTACCTTCCCCTTGTTCCTCCCATCACTTACAAAGTCAACTTTTCACCCTCTTCCCTCTCCAGATAGTTCATCCCTCCCTCTCTGCTCTGTTCAAGCTAGTCTAGACAACCCTGAATCCGGCTGCGGTTTTACTTACTACACTGAACCGGAGGAGCAAGTTAAATTGTAGAAACCCCTTACCTTCATTTGTGCAAGTTGCTGCTGTTGCTGCTGTTGTTGCAGCCGTCGTAAAGCCTCCTGCTGCTGCTGCCTCTGTCTCATTATTTCTTTCTGGCGCTGGAGTTCCAGCTCCTTGCGCTTTCGCTCTTCTTCTTCGAGCCGCTGTCTGGCTGCCTCTTCTTCCATGCGTAGCCGACTTTCTTCCAGTCGCCGTTGAGCTTCCTCCTCTTCACGTGCCCACTTGGCAGCCTCCTCTTCCTTCCCAGGACATAAAGAAGAGTAAAGTCTAAGTAAACTTAGAAAATCTAAATTACTTCTACTCTCCAGTATTGAGAGCCTGACAGAACAGAGAGGCACCTTTATACCTGTAATCTGTGCTTGATTAGGTTAGGTTCATTTAGCTTTACATTTCTCAGACAAGAAAGCCCAATAATAGAGTCTGTATCACCTCAAACTGTAACTTTCCCATTGTTCCACCAAGGCACTTGGGAGAGTATGACATCTCCCTAGTTCAGACCAGCTAATTTCACACCACTTTCCTCCTCCTAGGAGCTACGCACTTTGCAAATCTGAGCTTCTTCTATCGGCTTACGCTTACAGTCAAGCACTGCTATAGTTTCAATGGAATAAAAATTGACAGGAATAAAGGCAGAAGAGGTGTTGACGTGAAAGAAGATGACACGTGACAAAGACTGTGATGTTTACTGTTGTTACTGAACACTAGAGTTGGAAAGGAAAAGATGTTTCTGCTAACAAAGGAGATGGCTGTGTGGTGGGACAGAAATAGTGGATGAATGTCTTATAAGGGCGGGCCTTGAAAAAGGATTTGTAAATAATAACTGACAATTCTGAAATGGACCTGGAAGTTAATGTGAAGCCAATCGTGTTTCAAGACTAGTTTGATTTAGGGACTGTGACAGTATCAATTAGGGGACTGGAAGCTCAGGTTCCCCAATATGGAATTCTAAAGCTGATCCTGGGGGAAAAAAATCCTCTTAACAACAAGACAAGAAAAGGTAAGAAAAAAGCTGAAACTTTGATAGAGGGTATAGTCTTGGCATAGTATGGAAAGACTGGCAAAACTGATCATCTCAGATGATGTTATGATGATAATTCTATAGTAAAGGCTCAGAGAGTGACAATTCAAAGCAAATTATTACACTGGTATTGTACTCTGCCTTTCTTCTGAAGAAAGTAGTAGAAATACTGTGCTGCAAAGCCATTCTTAAGGCTCAAACACGAAGGAAAACCCTCATCCAACACAGGTATGTTTTCCAAAGGGCAGATCAGATTCTGATTATTTCGTCTGAAATCAGGATACAGGTAAACAACCTATTTTTCATTTACTTGATGCTGTCTAGAAGCTTTGCCTTCCTCCACCAAAACTGATGGTGTCTCAGGCATGGATGCAAGTTTCAAAGCTTGTTCACTCTGGCAGCTTCCATAATTAAATATATTAGGCCTTTTCTGCCATTTTTCACCTGTTTACGAATTAACTCCTCTCGCTGCCGTCTTTCCTCCTCTTCTCTTCTTCTCTCTTCCAATCTTCTAAGTGCTTCCTCCTGCTGTTGCCGCTCCTCCTCTTCCCGCTGTCGCCTTAGTGCAATTTCCTGCTCTCGCTGTCGCCTCAGGGCTTCCTCCTGGAGTTGGGAACACAATGTCAACCTATAAATGCCATTTTATTGACGATCCACATCAGAACACAGACTACAACACGGTCTCACCAGATAATACGGCCTCAAGAAAAGCTCCTTAGCTCCAAGCTAAGCACTACCAAAACAACTACATTAAACACTACAGACCCACAAGTTAACAAGTTTTTTGATGTAAAGTGCATCTCATACATGAATTCATTATTTTAATGAAAAAAGAAATACATTAAATCATTGCCTATCTTTGGTTTTAAAAATAATGGTGTTGAGAATGATAAAGGGTGAGACTACTCTTTCCAAGATGTACTAACTATACTTGAACATACAGGTAAATTTTAATGTGTGGGTATCAATAATTCCTTTTTTGGGGCCATCAGCTTTAAGTTGGAAGCTTTTCCTACTTATAGGAGTTTCTAATCAAGTGCACTGCAAAACTCAAACCATGTCTCCAGACAGAAGCTGAAGAAGCCCAGCGCACTTCAGGACCCTGGAACCTTTGGAAGTCCCAGAGACGTGGAACTTGATGAACGGGGTTTGACTGGGCTATTCCTGTTTAAATATTACGGGCAACGAAAGGTCTCTTGAAGACTTTGATTTTTTGGCCATCCCTAAATTATTTAAATAGCTTCCAATAAATGATGGTTTTTTGGCCATCCCTAAATTATTTAAATAGCTTCCAATACATTATGTTTTGCTTCACAAGTGGCAAAATTGTTTACTTAACTCAAAAATAAACATCAGCACCCGTTCCTACTCCTCTGAAGATCAACATAAACAGAAAATTTTCCATTCTGCTCCTTGCTTTTTGGAGGAATAAGGCACAACCAGCTTTCTGCTGGCTTCCTGTATATTGTTAACAGGAGCACGCCTGTGCCATGCTTCCCCCAGCTCTGACTTGCCCTTGTATAAAACAGCCTTGGGTTTTTGCTGCCTTTTCCCGTCTCTGAAGTCCGGCAACTGTGTCAAGGCCACCCTGCTTTTCATCCCTTCTGTTCTTCTCTCCACTTTCTGCCTTACCCTAGCAGCTCAACCTAAAGACCCTACACTTTTTGGACAGGAACTTCTTCAAGCTTTCCCAAATACATTTTCCTTTGGAATGATCAGTACTGTGCAATCGTACTCTTACAACTTTTTTTTATAAGCAATACATTGTCCCCAGGATGAAGGGAGACTAATTGCGCAGCATGGATATACGTTTTGAAGTCTGGTAAATCAAGGAAGTTAATTTTGAAATCTAAGACGCTTTTATTAAATCTGATACCAAACCTTCATATACATACAGCATAGATAAACTGCCATCCAGCTCACTGAACAACTGGACCAGGTTTCTCTCTGACAATGGCTAATTTCAGATGTTTACAATATAACTGTCAGTAGACAGAACGTTGTTCTTATGAGCAATCCTGTGGCACTGAAGAGCTGCTGGCTGCAAGCCAAGAAGTAATTAATATTCCTGTATATCACTTAAGTGGTTTAGCACTAAATGTAAGTGCAATAAGTGTAAGTTTTCCTTCTACTAGCTGGACATAAAACAGCAGCCTGTGAGTCATTTTCTCATTAATCAAGTTCTTGATTTGTCATATTCACAAAAGCTTCAAGCACAACACCCAACACCCAGACCATTTTGTTACTTGGGCCTGTAACTGAATTAACTGGACACATGCAGCCAAGTCACAATCGTCAAGTGTCCCCAGTACAAAAAATCCTGCTTTTTTCTTTTGCTGAAAAGCCTACTGAGGAGGCTGGAGGTGTGCCAGTCTGCTTTGTTCGGCTGGAGACCACACACCAGGATCTCAGCTGGGGATGCCGAGCTGCCAGCCAGGCTGGGGGGCTGTTCGCCACTACTCACTGACATTAAACGTGGTACCTGAGAGATGCACAAAGTCACCACGTCCTCCTTTATGACAGCGATTCAATGGCATCTCTGCCCTACTTTCCCTTTGGGAAATGAGGCTGGAATTGTCATTAATAAAAATGCAGGGATCTCTTTCGTGCTCAGGCATGCCAGGAGAGACACTGGTGAATGACAGCAATTTGGAAAAAAAAAAAAAAAGACTTCTCTCTCCTAGAGAACTAAAGATGAACAGTGCTGTACCACTGTGAGGAAAAAATTCTGCAAGATTATGAAAAGCTGGGAACCACATGGCTGATGTAATTCTTTTTTCCTACTTTTCACAGCTATAGAAAAGGCTGTCTTAATATTTACTTTTGTATCTTCTTATTATTCAATGTTTTTGTTTGAGCATGTGACCAAAACCATTCAAAGCTCTCCAGCTTTCTGCCACTGACTTGTATGGGAAACAGACTCATTCCTTTGGCTCTTACTGCTCCCATATTCATGGCTCCCTGCTCCAAGAGAATCCAAATATTCATTAGCATCTTTTCTAATAATTGTTTTCCAGCACACGTATCTTGCTGTACAACCTATTTCAGATCTTAAAATATTTATAATCTTGCAGAAAATCCTTAAGTAGCAAGCCTCATTTCAGTAGACTCTGGATTCTTAAATAAACTATCAGAAAATTTTTTGTAGTTAGTAACACCTGCAACTCTGCTTGTCTATGTTTCTAGGGCTTAAAATCTTTTAGTTTTTTGATTCTCATCTTTGAACCAGGTATTTTAAAGAAAGCACTAAAGATACAATTCAGAGAAAACAATTATTAGCGAATTATTAAACCTCAAATTTTGTTCCTGAAAGTGAACAATCATTACAAATGAGGAAATATCAGATCAGAAACAAAAAAGAAATACAGGAGTTACACAAACTGGGCATTACTGTTTGCAATTCTACAGTGCAAGTAATTGATGAAAACTATGAACAGAACTGGATTCAACATTTGGTATGACATTTCATCCTACAGAATTGAATTTCTATTAGTTTTTTTTTTTATTTAGAATTCACCATCAACAGCATATTTACTAACCTTATATACTAGTCTTTTATGCAGTATTACATCAAAAGCCTTCCTGAAGTCCAGGCAGATTAAGTCTACTGCTTCACCCCTCTCAGCTCTCACTGTCATCTCCTCAAAAGAAGTTAATCAAATTTGTTAAGCATCATCTCCTCTGTATAAATCCATGCTAATAAATCAGTTCATCCCTGATTCTACAATGCCTTCCAGTACAAAAGTCAGATTCAAATATTAGACCAGTTTGTTGTTTTTTTAAATACAGAATACAATATTATTTTCTCTTTCCAGAGAAGTGCTTAAACTCTTTTGTTACCTTTTCAAGACATTATTGCTCAGAATTAAGCATTGTGGCAATTATTCCATTGGTAATGAACTAAGATACTTGCTGTTACCGCTTTTCGACCGCATTCTGCTTCCTCCTTGTAAGTAATTATTTCCCATGACATCTCAGAAAAGGGAGAATCATATTGTTTACTGTACAAATCCAAAGCGGACGAAACACTTTGGAATTTAATGGACATTTCTAAGTAGTTATACACAGTAGCAAAACTGTTAGTCTGAAAAGAAACAACCCAAGTCTATTTATTTGAAGCCACCATGGATGAAACACATTGAGTTACCAGGTGATCAGCTGAAAAATTAGTTATCATTAAAACAGATCTAAAGCAACTTAACTCAAAAGTTAAAACTTTTGAGCATATTATTGCTTTAGTGCTGCAGTAAAGCTTGAACTCGAGCATCAAAGGATGCTTTTCCACTGTATACCATAACGACTTGCTGTACACAGAGCACACGTATTAAACCAAGGAGCCATTCATTGACAGACTTGATTCTTAGAGATACCATGAAAGCTAACTACATATCACACTGTAGTTGATTAAAAGAGATGTTCAGTGACAAAACCCAAACGCTGAGTGAACGGAGGTCTGTGACTAACTTTCAAGTAAAACTAAAGACCCTAGAGGATTCCTCAGAAATGTCTGAGTCTTGAATCAGGAAATGCGCTTTACGACTGTCTACCTAGGCACATAGCAAATATTACAAAGGACAAAATTGTTCATTACTTCCACCTACTATTCATGTGCTACTTTACAGAGCGTTTATTGACTAACTCCTTGGCGAACAACCTCAATGCGCTCGCCCTTATCCTTCACACGCAGAGTAAAAACTAACTTACACTGCCTTTCCCTCCCATGACACTTAAGGATCAATTAATCTTTCTTCCATACAAAGTTCAGAAGTAAATGCTAGAAACGTCAAGCTAATAATGTCTCCGTTCTGTGTTCTTGTAAAATTAAGGACACACTACAACTCCTAGATTCATTCTCCTACTGCAACACAGATCACGTCATTCATTTTAACACATCTGTTTGTCCAAACTACCTCCCTTTCCCAAATATCAACTCAAGAAAATAAAGCTGACAGACTCTACGACATAACCCAGATAATCATTTATTCAAAAAAATTATATACTAAGTTAAAAAAAAAACACAGGGGAAAAGAGCTAAATGTTACATCCCTTTTTCCACTATAGCCCTCTACATTTTATTCACTTGAAACAGCTGCTCATGCTCCAGTCTGCTCCAGAACATACCCTTATCAAAACACTAGACTGCATAAATGGTGAATAAAGATTAAATATACAATAACTGGGCAACTAATCTTAGTGTCTAGTATTGACGCTAAGAAGTTGGGAGGGAATATTCCACATGGAATAAAGCCTCTCAGCTCACAAACAAGTACCTATCTTTAAGTGAACCATCAGAGCCCATTTCTCAGATTGCAATCTGGGCTCTTAAAATCAAGAGCAGAAAAATCATTTCATATACTCACATGAAAAATATTAGAACTGTCTTCATACACACCTACCAAAGATTAATTAGACCCCACAGGATTCTTAAAGTGAGTTTTTATAAAGTATTAAAATTAATTAGAGATGAACTACATTGAGGAAACTCACTTGCTTCCTGCGGGCCAGTTCTTCTTCTTCCCGTCGTTTCCTCTCATCTTCCTGCTGCCTCCTAAGTAGCTCTTCTTGTTGCCTCCGAAGCTCCTCCTGCCTTTTCCTCTCCTCTTCCTCTCGTTTGGCCCTCATTTCCACTTCTCTCCTCTCTTGCTCTAGCTACAATTCACATAAAACTATACTCAGATGCAGGTAACGTATTCCTACACCGTTTCTTAGGGCAACTCTGCTGAGATTACAGGAACAACATAACAGATGAAGCCTCTGACAGATGCTCTCCCTTAATTATAATTTTACCTATCAGCTGGCTGCCTACCGGGCTCAGACTGCTGAAATAGTCTAGAAAATTTCTGACAATTTCTGTTCTGTAACGAACACCAGTTCTCTAGTCAGACTTTCTACATCAGCTCCTTAAAATAACCTCTGACTTTAGAAGCTAGTAGCGAGTTGCTTTGCAGTCATCATAAAATAATCAGTTTCAGGAAGTGTACAGAATCATACAGGTTCAAACTTACACAAATTATTTAACACTAGAGTAAGTGTAAAACAAGCCTGACAAACAGGACTCTTGTAATTCCCCAAACCAATTCTGGTGAAAAGATGCAAGTATTAAGAGAACAGCTACCCGCTCCTGCTCAGGGTTTGGCATGACAGCTCCTGATGATCCCATTTTAAAACAGAGGTGGCTGGTGAAGAGTTTTTAATCACAAGCATAAAAAATATAACCCCTACTTCAGAGGTCGGTAGTACCTCCAAGAGCAATGGTTTCCAAACAGCAGTCCACAAGGATTTCATAACTGGTTTCTATAACCCATATTCTCTTTATGGTATTTTCCATGAAAACCTAATCAAAATTGCACAGAGCGGCCTGAAGATTGAAGAGCTAATAGTCTTCCATTAGCTCAAGACACACAGCTACATTGCAGAAAGAGCAATCCCAACTTCTTACAGTACAAAACAGTTTCTGACCTTTGCAGCTTTGGCCTTCTCGAGCTGCTGAAGTTGTTCTAGAGCTGGTCCCTGAGCTGCAGTATCAATGGGGAGATCCCAGACACTGCTTCCTTCCCAGACTAGATAGTGAAGAAAACAAACATTGACAAGCAAAAATAAGCACATCAACGAAAAACAACTGAAAGGGGAAAGTCTTGTGTACGCAGTTACTATATTTTATGAACTAAAAGCATGACAATACATTAGTCTTAGTCAGTAGAAGGCCACTTTATCTTCCTGTAGAACGAGGCTTGTCCATTACTGAAGCAAGGCTGGGTGTCCTACAAAATTCCACAGGCAAACCAGCTATTTAAACTGCTCCCATCAGAGCAGAACACCTTTATAATGTAACATTCAATCCCTCTGGATCAAGGCTTACTCCAACCATAGGAAAAATGGCCATATTCTTCACAGCTCTCAAATTTAAACTGCAAGACAAAGTAGCCTGAAGCAGTTAAACATACTGATACAGAAATAGTTTCCCCTAGCAACAAAAGGGAGCAATTGTCTCAAAGACGCTGGCTTTTAGTCCATGAACTTCTCTCAACGTATCTGACAGGTGCTAAGCATCTTACCTGTAGGCTGTGAAGCTGACTGAAGTTCCCATATTGAGCCAGTGTCCGGCACTGACACAGACCTTGTAACAGGTGGCATCATGTTCTGTTCAGATATTCTGCAATACCAACAGGAAGAGTCAACATGCCACTTCCAGGGAGAAGAGTGCTCTGAACTCGCATGAGATTCAGTAACTTGTAACACACTCCTTTCCTTCCACACCTCTATTTAAAACAAAAATATGATGTGGACAATACTACTTGTTTGCAGAGTTCTTGCTCATCCCATCCCTGCTGCCAAGTCAGGAGCTAAGGCAGATACTGCTACAGGCTTGCATTTGCTGCTTAGAGGCTAGTTTGAGGAACAAGCACCTAGTATTGTGGAACACAATTGGCAAAGTCTTTCTGTTACCAGCACAACACCTCTGTCCAAAAGGTACCATTTCAACCACAAGATTTTCCTCCTCGTTTTCATAAACATTCTCTGAAGTGAAGGCTACATACATAAGAAGCATTCGACATCCCGCAACTGTTTCATATCCATACAACCTTTAAAATATATAATGCTCAAACATCAGCAAACTTGAGTAGGGTGTACCACTGACAAGACTATCACTATATACACGTCAGAGCAGAGGAAGAATGGTATTCAGCTCAAGTCTGGGCTAACTCACCTCATCTTCAGGGCCTGGAACTGCTGCAAGAGAATAGCGAGCTGCTGCTGCTGCTGGGATGAGAGGGCGGCCTTTTGCTGCTGAGCCAGCACCTGTGCATATTGTTGTCTTCAAAAGAGAAGCAGAGAATCACTGGTATTTGTTCACTTGCTTACTTATATAATGCCCAAGTTGCAGAAGTTGCGTACTGATTCATTCTCCAGGACTAATGCCCACTGACCTACATAATGTACATGCTAAATACTAGAGGAAACCACAGGATGGGGCCTTGGAAAGAATAAAAATACAACAAATCGGCCCACATGAGCACAACCAAATTTCTCCTCACCCTTAACTATGTCAACTGGTTATTGCTGTCCAATGTTCCCCTTGTAAGCTGTGCGACACTACTTCCCTGTTTCTATAAGTTACATACAGATTGTTCCAATTAATTTGGCTATGATGACTGTCCACCTATACAGATCAATCTCTTCCTCAGTATGTCAAGGCATCCCCTAGGACAGGGGCAGGCTCTTGCCTCAACAAATCATGAGGTAACAATCAGTATCCAAAAATCATACTCATGGCACATGCTTTCAGGAACCCACAAACACACAGTCTATCTGATTGCTTATTTTCCTCCAAGCTCCTACAAAGGAAGTTGTCAGGAACTCGCCAGAACTGAACAACTGTCAACTTGGGCAAAAATGGATGACAAACTGCTTTCTCTAGCCGTTACCTTCCACTGATATTCAAAAAGCTGAGCAAGCAGGCCAAAAGTAAGTTCTGCCCTCTCCATCTCCAGTTTGAAAGACATGTAAGTCTTCCCCTGACTCCAAAACGCCTGAACTGCATTACAAGGACAGCTGGGATTCAGTTTGGCCATAACAGCTACCCATACAGTAGGTCTCACCGAAGCAGCTATGCATGACACCAAACCAGACTCTGAAAAGTGTGCCTGAGGTACCCACGCTCTGTCCTAATCCTGTAGGCTATCGAGCCTCTGGTGTCTGGGGACACAGACTATTGCTGCTGGAGGTGAAGCACTCCCAGCCCCAGCTGCCCAAGGAAACTGTGACAAGAAGCTGAACCCAGATGATTAAAAGGCAGAGCAGAACACAGGCACTGGAAGATCCCTGGGACTGGCAGTCTTACTGTATTAAAAGATGCTGATACTGAAGGTGCTGCATTTGGATCAGGGCCAGCTCTTGTTGTCTAGTCAGCCGCTCTTGGTCCAGCTCGCCCTGTGTTTAGAAATAAACGATTCTGTTTTAATAACAACACTAGTAGCATACTGCAAATGCAAGCAATGTAAAAGTTGGATTCTGAACTGAAACAACTAAAAAATACCGAGACAGAGATCAACATTTACAAACAATGCCTGTAGTATAGTGACTGTGAAATACACATCACAGGACCAAACCTTCCAGCGACAGACATGGCAAACCAAACATTTTTAAACTGAGTGCCTTTTCTCCTCTTAAAAAAAGGTAATTTAACAGAAGGTTCAACTTTGGTGCTTGGAGCACCTGGAACTCCAAGACAGAGCAGCTGAATCAAAAATAGTTCAATCTCCATTTGTTACAAGACTGTTTGAATACTGTAACTGTCACATAATTACCAGATGTGGAAGCGGTGCTGGACCTGGAGTGAAGGGAACCCTGCCCCACATTTTCATGATGTCTCCCAGCGGCTGGAAAGTCTCATCACAGGCTCTCTTGACCAACAGCGACATAGTGAAGTATCCGGCCTGGAACCACTCTGCCATCTCCTGATTGCTGAAAGGACCTGAAATAACACCAACCAATACACATGGGGGGAAGGGGAAGTAAGGCCAAGTTGAGTATACCGGAAACAAAGAGCATGGTACTCGTTAAAGGGAGGCAGTTCCTCGCGTTTCTGTCCATCTCATCCACTTGTCTGGACAGACAATACATTCAAGGCTGGAGCGTCAACGCACATATCTAGATCTCTGCAGTGACTACAGCATTCCCCCGGAGAGTCTTCTCTGAAAAGCGTGTGACTGCTTTCACCATGCGCTGGAGGGAGACGAGTCAGCTCCGAGACAAAAGCCAAGCAGCCACAGTGGTGTGGAGTTTGGCCCAGCTAATACACGTCCCGCCTTCCGGCAAAGTTCACTATCTCGGGCTCAGCATTGGGCTGACAACAGTTGCAACTCCCAGTTTGGACCTAAGCAGCATCCACGAGCTTACAGTGCTAAAAGCACCAGCTCTACTTTCCCCACATATATTGCACAGCTAATTTAACAATCTTACCCTGTTTCAACTCTTGCCTTCCAATCAGAGGAATTCATATCTTTTATAGAAGTTTTGCTTCTGGAACTTAGCAGATGAACACATTCACCTCTGAGCGCAAGATTACATTTTTTAAGGTAACGAGGAAACCAGTTTCTCTTCCCCCTACCCCAAAAAGTGACACTCCTCCTTCTCCCTCTTTTTCCTGAGAAAGATTTTGGTCACTGTCTCCAAAGGGGGATTCCTATATTAATTTCACATATCCAAATGGACACAGTCAATATAAAAAAAAAAATAGGTTTCTCAACAGAGTAAGAACTATGTAAATACAAGTTTTGCAAACATATCTTCTGAAAAGCAAGAATGTTCAGCAATTCTTGCCATCTCTGTAAAAGTATCTTTAGAAGGTAATTCCTCCCAGAGAACATGGAATCACAAGAGGTATCCCAGAAAAAAATACATGGGAGTGTTTACTTTTGGAGGTCACATTCAAGGAAGCACTTTACTCCAGTGAAATGCTATCGGATCGTCACTGAGCAATAAAGACCCAGCAACAACTAACATCCAGTTTGAAGCACACTGAGCGCATAAAATCCACTTTATGGTTAGCATCCTTCAAACTTAAAGGGGCAAGAAGAAAACCCTAAAAATACGTAATACCTGCAGAGAAAAGACTGGCATAGATCCCACGAATAACCCCCCCACAGATCCTATCTAGAGTTGATAGCCGTTCACACTAAACAGCATTAGCAAAGTACAGCAAGTAAAGAACTCACTGCTTAATTGCATTTTTGGGAGGCAGCTATGCAGCTGCTAAAACACAGCCCTGAGACCTCGAAAAGAAAAGCACCTTCTGAAAGCAAAGATGCAAGTACCTATTCCAAAGGCCTGTTCCAACTTCCGTAAGAAAACCCAAACAAATAAGGTATTTCTTAAGTGAAAACTGCAAGCATGAAACAGTTCATATTGTATGAACTTATAATGCACCGGCTGCAAGTGCCATTTGAACTGAGATTATGCGTAAGCACTGGCTTGGGAAAACTGGCTTTCTCTTTGCTCTAGATTCTAAACAAATGACCCTCCCCTGAATACTCAGTATCTTCAGGCCGAGACTAGAAAACCGATTTCAATGTTTCTCATGCATTCTTCAACAAGCTACTAAATGGTCACATTCTTCTTTTGTTTCCACTGTTGTCTGGAAATCTGAGTAACTACTGGCATGAAAAACAGGTTTTAGTCTAACCTCAATTTGCAGAAACACGAAGTGATGACAAAGCTTAGCCATGATAAAGTCTAATCCTGGACATTAGACATGCTGAGCTGGTGGGGGCAGTGATGAGTAGAAGATCTATTTTCAAAACTTAATTCTAGAATGATAAATTCCCTGTGTTGCTTTTGTAAAAACAAGCATCGGTATCTGTTGGCAGTAATCTTGTGAATAATTTTGTTCTGTGAAACAAAAGAGGAAGCGTAAAGGGCACAGACCTACCCTGAATTTCTCCTTGTGGATCTTTGTAGTACCATTTCTGCATGGCTTCATGGAATAATGGCATAGAGGAACCCTTTGCTCTGTGCTCTTGAATTTTTGCTGCTAGTCTTTCATCATCAAGGGCACTGTCCTGCAGGTATGCCACCATTTTCTCCGCTTGCTGCAGGAGACATCAAAACCAGCAAGGAATACAGGAGTTAGATGTGTGCTTACAGATTTGAAAGTGAGTGCACCAAATACAACCACCTTCTACTACGCAGTGCTTAAGAGTGTACAGGGAATTACAGGCAACTCCAGGACTAGCATAGCTGCACCACCAACCCTGAGCTCAGCCCATCACCTTGTCAGAATCACGAATAAGCACAGTTCACCTGCCTACGTAAAGCTTTAAAACTACTTGCCAAGAGGGTCCCAGGCAGTACCATGGTGAAAAATACAACAGGTACGGGAGCGCTAGCCTGAAAAGTGCTCTATATCCCAGCTGTTACTGAACATTCACGAACTCAGTCTGCACTTTGTTTACGTATGTTGGGGTTTTTTTTGCTTTGTTTGTTGTGTTTAAACATATTGGGCACACTGTTTTATGATTCCTCAAGGCAAATGGCAAGGCTACTTGACAGCGGTCATAAGCAATAGGATCTGTAGCTCTTTAACACTGGGTATAGTACCCTTATTCAGAAAAATACTACGGGGACTTGCATTATTCTCCAGAAAAATCATGGAGGGAAGAAAAGCAGTTTTCAATATAGATTGTGGAGTGTAAAGTTTCAGCTGCATTTCTGGTTTTGTGGGCTTCAAATATTTTTTGCATTCCGCATTCCTCCAGTCTCACCATTGTCAACAACAAAGGAATTTGAGAAATTTTACCTGCTCTAGGTGCTTGAGGCCCTCTTCATCATCTGGGTCAGTGGGAATGTTGCCCATGCCTGGAGCAGCTGTGACAGGTGTCTGAACTGGCCGCAGAGCAGGATTTGAATTGGAAACAGGAGGAGAAAGATGGGCAGGAGAAGCTGTGTCTGCAGAAATCTGTGGCAAAGGTTGAGCAACAGAAGCCAAATCTACAGAAAAATGTTAAAATTAGTTATCTTTAACATGAAAATAAATGAAAATTACTTTTAAGAACTTCACCGTAGAAAACATTCAACAGCTCAAAATTAGCAGCAAAGCAAAAGTAATTTCAGATCTTCTGTATGTATGACTGCACATTGGTACTGTTTACGGCACAGGCACCCAACTGAACTTCAAGGGACAAACAGTTTAGTTCTAACAGTGCAGAACTCAGCACACTTCAGCGTATCCCGTTCCCTGGCCATACACATTCTTCCAGACCGAACAGCTCTACCACAATGAGACACCTCCACAACTAGCTCATGTTTCTCTAAACTGCGTTGCAATGTGAAGTACCAGTGAACTGCAAGCATTTGAGACAGCATATCCAACAAATCTTGTATTTATAAGACCAGCTGGTGAATTCCAGCTTTTCATCACCATAATCCAGTCCTCGCCTCTTAAAAGAGACCAAGACTAATCACAATGAGTAATGGAAACTTACTAAATTTATCTATCAAGTTTATTACCTTCCCCTCTGTTGGACATTTTGGCTGGCGGTGTATTCTCTGTTCGATTCTCCTTATCTTCTGTTTTTTCTGTTCTTTCTGGCACAGACTCTTCCTTCCTTTCAAAAAGGCTCGTCTGCAGCGGGTCTGGAGGCTGGGATTTTGGTGGTGTATCTGACCTGGCAGCCGGTGAAGATGTTTGGACTGCTTCTTCCACTGCTTCTGTAACATTGCATGGTTCTACGTAACTGAATTAACGTAAATTCCACACTGCAGCACAGAACAGATGCATGAGAACTCCCCCTTACCTGCCGCTACTCTATCTGTTTTCTCCCCCTCTTTCTTGGTGGTCTTTTCATGATCTTTGGCTTCTTCATTGTGGCTCCCTTCAGAGTCGGATCTTTCTTCCCCTTCCTCCACAGGTCGGAAGTCCATCTCCTGTTCCTCAGGGATTGGCTCCTTCTGCACCTTCTACAAAGTCAACATAATCATCCATAATCCACCCGACGTAACAGGACATTTGCTCAAAGCGAACAAAGGGCCCAAGACAGCTTTTCACCTTTAAAGAGAGAAACGCTCCAGAGGAGTCAAATGTTCCCATTTCTTCTTCCGCATCTTCTAAGCACCACTCAGGAAGACTGTCTCTGTCATCATCCATGCTGCCACTCCCACATCGTACTCGTCGATAACCCCGTTCATCATCTCGTTCCCGGAAATCAAATTCAAACCTCCGCCGTCGCTCCATGTGTTCTCGCCAGCCTGCAGAACGAGGGCCGTCTAAGGCGGGGGGAAAGTAACTTTACAAGACAGTCCCGGGGGTAGTAGCTTACTTGGAAGGGTGAAGGGATGAGACAGTGACAGAAATTCAGAAATCCCCTACAGGGTACAGTCCGCCTATGAACAACAGGCATCTTAAAGGACAAGGGAAAAGAAAAGGAGTATCTTACCATTAAGCGGGAGATTCAAATATTTGCCACTGTATATCCCCACATCATAAATTGTATTATGAGCATTTAAAAAAAACACCTAAGGCTAAGAAAGCTGGGCTACATAATCTAAAACACACTAGAGCATCAAAATAAGGCAAGCAACATTAGACGCTGATTGAAATTACTAGCCGTCACTGACTTGAATCTTTACTGGTGTCTTTATATAAGATTTTATATTTTCTTTTAGGCAATCTGCAAAATTTACATCCTGAACAAACCACCTCTGCCTTTTCCCTCGGAGGAAAGGGCTCAGAGACCATTTTGTGCATGTCCATGGAAAACGGACTGATGGCTGTTCAAATACCTTTGACAGGACTGTTAAGTCTCTTGAATGGTAATTTTTTACCCATGGAATACCAAAACTTGGAATGATAATAAGGAAAGAGGGAAAACTTTCCCAAGTCAAGCAAAAATTTTATTTTACTTTTCGTTCTAAGGACATCTTCATTCAACCAAGCTTAAAATCCTCTGACTGCAATAATGCTATTTAAACTGTAAAGAACTTGCTGCTAAGGAAAACAAATTGGGAGTGAAAGGATTGTAATCAGCTTTCCAGCCAAGAGAAGCTGTCTTTACCAAAAAGGTGCAAAGCAATCCAAATATTAGTGCTTTTAGTGGTGGCTGTGCTCTTTCCTAGAGAAAAAAAAAAAAAAAATTCTTTTTTTTTGGGTCTCAGAATTTGTGCAATCAGTGCAGTCTCAATGCTTATCAAATGGCTACCAAGAAAATCACAATAAAGAAGCGAAACATTGTCCTCTGTTCCATTTGCTTCATACAGATGAGGAATGTTTCCGCATCAACCCTAATACCTTAAGTATTAATATTAACCATGCAAAAATCCACCTTTGTTTCACAAATACAGGAAGTGTAAAACAAAACTCCTAGAAACACTATGAACTTTAAGATTATTACAAGATGATCTTTAAGGTCCCTTCCGACCCAAACCATTCTATGATTATATTTTATCAAGGAAACACAAAAGGTTAGACTTTAACAAGGCCTTCGCTATACCACATGTGCTTATTTGCAAATAAACCTGGCAATGCCCTATCATCCAAACAAATTAATATCTCTGCCTGTTTGCTAACCTGGAGCTCACAAAGATTCAAGCATCTCTTCTTCAGCTCTCTTTTGTACAGAGGAGGAAACCTGTGTATTCAGAACCTTCCGTGCAGCCGTAAATGGCCCATCTCAAGACTGTGCACTGAGAAGATGCTCGATTATTTTTACACAGCTCCCGTGCCTACACCAGCAGCACGGGATCTCCACAGTGGGACTCAGAAACATGGCTTTTGAAGGTGAATTCTAAGCACTTTCTTACTTCCAGGTATCTTCAAAATTCAAATTAAGATTTTTGTTTACCATGTAGTCTGCTTGCAAAGATTTAGTCACACAACCTCCTTTTATATCCCACCCATTTCCAGAGCTAGTTGGACAGGCAAAAAGAAGAGGTAAGTGGAGCAGACACATGCCCTTGTTTCTTAGTAACAACAAAAGATTATAAAAGCCCCGTTAGAATACAGTAAGCAACTCAGGTGCGAAGTACAGGGCTGTCAAGCTTTAAAGCAAGCCAAAGTAAAGGTAAATCTTAAATTCTTACCTAAAGTTTTTTTAACCACAGCTAGGACAAAAACATGGCTTTAAATTCAGTCCTGTAGTATCTTTAGGCATCGGTTAGAGGATCGAGATTCCAAGTTTAAAAGAAATAATTTTAAGCTAAATTTACCGCTTGCAATTTATAGTGACATTATAGGTGAAAGAAAGGAATACTGCTTCACGAAATCCAAGTACACTTTAGTCTCGATTATTAATAGCTATTTATCTCTTAAAAGTTATATTCTCTATTTCAGTAAAGAAACTTCTAATGTATACTAAAACAATACTAAATACTAAACCAAATGATACTAAATATTAAAAAAAAGACAAAGGAATAATACACATTATACTTTTTTGGTATATATTGTACACGACCCTCATTTTTATTTTGCTCAATTTTAGAGCAAGATATACTTAAGCTGCTTTAAGATATTCAAGAAACCCAAAGCACAATGACCAAAAAAAAAAAGTCTACTTGATTCGTAGCAGTTGCTTCTGAAAACAGAGTGAACCAAGATGAATTTAAAAACCTTTTCAAAAAAGCAGCAACCAAGAAAATCCTTCATAGAGCAGGTGAAGCAAAGACAAAAAAAAATCATATCAAAGAGAAACTTTAGGCAAGCAGAGAAGGTAAGCAGCCATTAAACCATTAAAAAAGATGGCTTAAAATTAAAAAAAAAATAAAAATCAAGAGAACTTTGAAGCAGCCAGTGAATTTAAAGATATGGTCACATTCTTCATACAGGTAGTTCAACCCAGTCTAAAGATCCTATTACTTAAGGATGACTTGGTAACAAAAAAACAAAACCAAAAACATCTGTACATCATTCACTAGTTTGGGGACCAAAAAAGGTTTGTGTACGTATCAGAGAATGGACTCGCTTTGCAAATGTAAGGGGCAATCATTATATGAATGCAAGAACTGGCACAACAGAAAGAAGGGGCTTCTTAGGTAAGCAGCCATTAAACCATGAAAAAAGATGGCTTAAAAAAAATTAAAAAAAAATAAAAATCAAGAGAACTTTGAAGCAGCCAGTGAATTTAAAGATATGGTCACATTCTTCTTACAGGTAGTTCAACCCAGTCTAAAGATCCTATTTCGCATCTACAGTAGGAGCGGTACTGCATTTACCCAGAACAACTTTTCCATTGTATAAGCCAAGAAAGATGCCTCTGCATCAGACTTCAAGTCCTAGTGCACGGACAGTAGTAGAAAAAGTAGAAAACCCTATAAACTCTGACTGGAAAAGCCTGCTGATAGAATCCCGATTTTGCATGCTGCAAAACCAGACAAGTTTACATCCTTCTGAATTAAGCAGTAGAAGGAAAAACGCGTTAGGGTCATCTATTTTACGGAGAAGCCTGATGGACTTGCTTCTTCACTTTACCACCAGTATTCAGAAAAGCCCTCACCTCCTATGAGGCACAGCCATGTGAGAGTACAGTTTAAAATGCAGCATGGACACATGACAGATCCCTTCAGCTACGTCAAGGGAGTTAACTTTAGCTACAATAAAACAGACCACAGAATCTGGGAAGCTATACTTAGGGGCACAAGACCATTGACCATTTCAGTAGCCGCAGTCCATCCTCTTCATCCCTGGTGCCCATTAAAAAGCATAAAATGAGCAGATTTAGGTCAGCCATCCTGCAGTAAGCACAGCTGAAGGAGCATGAGGAACTGAAAAGCTATAAAAAACAATGGTCTGCGGGAATCGCAGTAGTCTCTGCTTAACAACAGAAGATGCTAAACTCAAGCCTGACAACTGCTACATTCTTCTAAACTGCTCTCACCCAAAAGAAAAAAAGCAAGCAGCACACGAGCTAGTAGGGAGCACGCAGAGCCAACTCAAAGGAAGGTCCGGCTAAACAAATGACGACAGTACTCTGAAGACATTTCTCTATTTTTAGCAGGACACATGATTAGTACTATTACCTAACAGCAGAATAAGTACAAAGAAGCAGCGTAAGCCATGCTGATTTGAGTTAAACTCATTGCTTAAAGCAAGAATGTGATTTACACTGTTTTGATGGTCCTGTGGCTACTACTAACAGGAGAATTCCAATGCAGCTCTGACCAAAGCTGATGGACTAGCACACTATAGCTGTCAATTCAGTCTTTCTCCAAACTAGCTACTTCTCTGCAGATTCACAGAATTCTTAGAACAGGCTTTTTATTATATCTGTTAAAACTAACTTGTAAGTGAAGTTAGTTGTCTACTACAGCAAAAATTCAAATAAGCAGTAATATTTCCTATCATGGAAATAAGAAGAATTTTTCAAAACCTTCCTCAGGACACCTTCCAAATAAGTTCAAGACATGAATGAACTTCTGAACTTTGAGGTCTATGCTTCCTTTTAAGCTAAAGCATGCAGGCTTGTACTTGCAAAACACTCCACTCCTGAGTATCATGCCCCATCTGACCATCATGAGGTACTATCATAGCCGAGCTGATGTCATCTGAACTGTATTACAAAGCAGCAGTGTCTAATGAATGGTCATGACTAAACACTGGGGAAAATAAAATTACATTCTTCAAAATTTGCCCCTTAGCCCTGCTCTAAATAGAAAACATCTGATAGTAAGCCTAGCTTCCGTCTCACTGCTAAAGTTTAGTACAAGCTAACAGCTGTTTGAGGGCAGAGAAATACACAGCTGTTAGGAGGTTAGGAGGAGGGTTAGGAACAGAGGTTATGGTTGCTCACCACCATTACAGCACTGAAAGTCCTTTGGGATGTTGAAAAGAGTGCCGAACCCATCGTAAGAGCAAGAGGGACTTTTCTTCAATTAAAAAAAGCTGTCACTTCAGCCCCCAAAATGTCCCATACTTCCTTTGCTTCCCTATGAAGATGTAACAGTAGAAGAACCACAATCCTCTCTTGGCTCCCCAGAAGCCTTCCGCAGCCAAAAGATACCCAAAACCAAGATCCCACAGCAGGTATGACTGCCTAGATCTTTTCCAATTAGAAGGAAAAAAAAGTTATATACATATATATCTCTATATATGTTTCATCCATACTACTCAAATAGCAAGCTCTGCTTTGTATTTCTGCTGCGGCTCTGGCAATGCAATGCCGGAAGGCAAGTGAAGGAGATTGAGTTTGTCAGGCCAGGAAAGGGCAGAGTGACACCAAACAGATGCCTGAAATTTAGTGAGACAAGACATCCTGGAGCTAACTACAAGATGCATAGAGCAAGGTATTTTGAGATTTTCCAAGGATGCCTCTTGGCATTGCAAACACATTTGGAAAACTAGGAAGAGGCACACAATCTGAATGGTTTGGTGTCAGCACAACTGCGCGGCCTTAGATATGCTACCTGATGTGGGTAACTGCGTTCCTCTCTGCATCACAGACAGAGTACTATTAAAAAAAAACAACCCTTGATTTTACCAGGCACACACACACCTGGAGCACAACACAAACAGAAGCACAGACCCGAAACATACTGTTCACTGAAATATGTCAGGGTATTGAAGGCATTAAAAAGAAAACCAGAGGCACAAATCTTTGAACTAATCAATTTGTGACCAAGAACCCCACGTATGCCAAAACAGCATCTGAAGACCAAAACTGCATGAACCTTACCTATTTTTGTCCCAAACTTTACGCCACCTCCCCTTCCCCTGCTTTCCCCAAGCCCTTTCCCTATAAGCATGGCTGCATTTTTCTGCAGATCTCTCACCTGGACTGTGAGGACGCCACCTCTCACCATCCCTCCGTGACCCAGCCAGTCGCCAGCCTCCATCATCATCTTCCCCATTTTGTTCCTCCCTGAAGATACGCCAATTCTCGCTCTCAGAGCGTATAAACTCATGCTTCCTCCCCGTTGTTGCTGTCCCACCTTCTTCAAAGTTTGGTCTCACTGCAAAGAAAACACATGCCCGTGAACATGCATCCCATCTTTAGGAACCTGGAAACAAAAGGGTTGAAATCTGGCTCCCTTAGAGGCAAAAACACACCAGAGGTAAGTGGTGACAGGAACCTAGGAGAAGAACGGAAGTTCATGGAAGGAAACATATGACAGACAGATTTAGGAAATCCCTCCACGTCCCTATGTGCCTTGAGATGGAAAGAAGTGAGGGGGGCAAAAAACAAAACCAGAAGAAAGCAAAGCGTACAAGAAATCATGACATGGATAGGAAAGACAGAAGAGGAAAAGCTGACAGTTTAAGAGGCACAGGGAAGCATAAAAAGGAAAGAAGCCAAAGCGTACAGAGAGAAAGAATAAACTGCTGTAGCGTGAAAAGTCTCATGTTAAAGGAAAATGGGAATACAAGAAGTGATAAACATTACACATTTTACATAAACCTATTTGCTACTTCTGTAATAAAAAGAATATGAGATCTATATATTTAATCCAATAGGATGTACAGCATTTCTTGCAGTGTTTTAGGAAAGACTGAAATACAAAGTAGGATTAAACAAGAAAAACGCAGTAGTGTCAACATCGCCCTGTGAATCCATCTTCTGGAGAGCCAAGGCCAGCACATCAAGTGTTAGAAGCAACTATGCTTGATCTCAAGGATGAGTCTACCAGAAGTTTAGGAGAAACTAGTAAGTATGTAAAATCCTCAAGTACTTAATGAAGAGCAACACGGTCACAAATATTTTTTATAAAAAGAATCCACATTATACACCAGTAACTCAGGTTAGACACACACGCTGCTTTGCCTATCGACTCATCCTGAGAAGGACACACCACCACAGGCACTACTAGCATCAGGACTTCAGGACTGGGTGTTTTCTTTAAATAAGTTCAGCTGCATAGCACCAGAATTCACACAGGAACCATGGTGATGCCACTTCTTCACTGATACTATTAACCCACAGTAAGCTGAAATCATGTGGTTATCTATAAAAAAAAAAAAAAGAGTATTCAAGTACTAAAGAAAGGTATACTTAATTTTCCTTCTTAGAGTCTGAAAATACAAAAATATAAGATGATATTTGGTGAAGATTGTATAGTATGCATGCTTGCTTAGACAGGAAAAACAAAAGAAAGCTTGACTATACACTAAGATTCCTGGGGCGGAAAGGGACATTTTTAAGAATTTCATTTAGGGCAGATTAGGAGATTGCATTCCCTTTTCTTCATGTCATGCAGCTTTTTCAGTTAATGAAAAAATGAGGAAACAGTATGTGGAGCTCTAGGGCATATCAAACCTCCGTTTAGAACTCAGAAATTCTTCCTACATAGAGATATTGCACTCTGGAGACAGGAAACACACTGTCTTTGGACTTTGCATATGTCTTGGAGAATAACCAACATCCCTACTCCACCACCACAAAACACTGGAGGAAAAAAAAAAAGACCACCTTTTTCTTTCTCCAGCTCAAGATTTACCACAGTATATTGTTTCAGGGATGGACTATAATGAGAAAATACAGGTGGAATCCAGAGTACAAAATTCAAGATGTTTCCAGTTTCCCATGCTCCAGGTTCATATGAAAACCTTTTACCACTGTGACAGGAACAAGTTTCTCCAAGAATTTTCCAAACAGAGGGACTGTTGACCTGTCAAGTAGACAGGAGTGGCAAGAAACACCACAATGTGAGACGCAAGAGTTCTTCTACCCTGATGGCTACTTGCGTGACTACAAGCAACTACTTGAGGACCTCAGAAAGGTAACTGGATGCCTTCCTCTTACGTTGTTTCTATAATAAAGAGCTAAAGCATATTGGCTAATTTAAAGTCCATCAATCAGTATCAACAGGCAAATCTCAGCTATGAAGCCTAATATAACCCAGGTACGCATTTACTTCATTAAAGGGACATCTGGCTAAAGACCACTTCTGCATTTGCTGGGCCTTGAGAACAAAAAAATGTATTTATAACAGCGTATTTTCAGGAAGTCTCTGGTGATACTGGGTCCGAATTGCTGGAGACATTCAACTCCCCTTATTTGATAGGTGTAATGTTGGCAAATTTGCTTATCTGGAATGGATAAATCTTTGCAGATGAAGGTCAACAACATTCTGTTTTCCCACGCGTCACAGAAAATAGAGGAAGACAACAAGTTAGATGGAAAATCTAAGTCTGGGAAATACAGATTGTTTTGGGGTTTTTTTTTAATTTAGGCCTCTGAAAAACATTATGTAGAAGAACATAACAGAAAGTGCAGCGAAGCTTCTCAGTATCGCCCCTGGGATGGGCTTCGCATCGTAGAAAACTAGGCAAGAGGGCTACAGAGACAGTGGCCCAGGACAGAGCTGCAATCCAACAGACCAGATGAACCTAAGACCCAGACGATAAGGAATAGGCTTCACTTTTTCTAAACTTCTAAAATGCTACAAGAAAGAAGAAAAAATTAATTTTTTTATTCTGCAGCACAGGACGCTCATTTTTCCTCCCTAAAATAGTTACTGACAGAAAAAAAGTTACTCAATTTTCTATTTTGAGACTAGAAAAATATTCTTTTTAGAGATGTATGTATTCTTTTCATCAAAATTCACAGCTATTAGCTGACACTCCTTCAGTAACATTAATTCGAGAGATTTTTAGACTCTACCAATTAAGGAAAAAAAAAGTTATTTCTTTCCATTGCTATTAAGTTCAGCTAAGATTCTGGAGGCCGATCTTTTAACACTGGCAAGCTATCAGGCTTGGTTCTGCTTTCCAAAAACATTTGGAAAAGAAAAGTTACCTAAAGAATATCGCAAAGTCTGCTTTGCCACTGAATATCCATATGTTCTTAGCCCCTCTGCAGATATATACATGCTATAGGCATACCCAAGGCAACTCAGGTTTTCTTTCTGCGTCAGACAGCTGCTTTTGCTCCTAAGAACTGAACAACTAAAGCTGGGGTTTGTATTCTGAACTTGCAGAAAAGACATCCCCATTTGCTGCCGTGGGGTTTAAAAACACATGTCTCTACAGAGGTGACAAAACATCAAATGCTGTTTGCCAAGATCAGACACAAGGGGGATCCTGCCTCTCCTCTGATTTTAAGTTCTACATCATTAGAAAGCTAAGAAACACGAAAAGAATTGGTTATAAGGGGTCCATATTATATTCACCTGACAATGGTATCACCTGTGA
Organism: Rissa tridactyla; assembly: GCF_028500815.1. Lineage (NCBI taxonomy): Eukaryota > Metazoa > Chordata > Aves > Charadriiformes > Laridae > Rissa > Rissa tridactyla. The sequence continues at coordinate 11,717,813 of NC_071471.1, forward strand.
TTCTGAAGCCTTTCTAGACACAGCTGCACTCCAGTGTGTCACATCAGGTGGCCACACTTCAGTGGAACTGAGAGAGAAAATGCATATTTAAGGTTTCTGGTACTAGAATATCATAGCAAGCAATATTCAAAGACAGTAAGGTATGTGTCAAAAGAGATAGGGCGTTTGATAATCCTGAACATTAGACAGACCAGCCAAGAAACTAGTTCTGTTCAACTACAAACTGGTCACAGGTTAAGGATCATAAAAGTCGAGCCACCCAAGTGACAGAAAGACCATGACAAAACTGTATATACAGGAACATTCCTAAAGCTTACATCTAAATTCACGACTTCCAAAGTCCTAGTGTATTGTCTCTGCAAACTGTTCCTAGATTTGAGAACACTCATTTCAGCTGAAATGACTCAGGTCAGCGAGTCAGTATTTGGCAATGTTTTAAGGATGAAAAAAACCCACTAGAACACAATCTATGGTTTTGCCTTGGACTAATTGACTGGACTTCCTGAAGAGATGGAGCAGTAAAAGGGCACCTCTGTTCAAGTCTGTCACAAAGCCAGCAATGGTGTTTACAGAAAACTTCAGATAGAGCCTAGCAGTATCCAGCCAAAAAAGCCTACAGCTGTGCAACACTGGGCTGAAGGGGGACTAACCACAAGAACAAGACTGGGATTCTGGGACATAGGCCCCTGGCAACACATTTATGAAGACGACTTACTAACAAAATGGCAAATAACTTCTGTTCTCCATGCTGTTAGTCCATTTCCTATGACATGCTCGCTGTTTGGAGAGAATAAGCAGGAAAGCCATGATTGACAGCAATACTGTTTCCTCTAAAGAGGGGAAAACCTAGGAGAGTCTGTTAAGTGCTTTGACTCGTTCTCTTTCCGCTGCACGCTACACACTTCCTCAAAAGGAGGATAAAAAAGAAAAACCTCTGCAGCTAGTGTTTTTAAAGGGATTCAAATAACTTTGATGTGTAATTTTGTAGCTCATTTTACAGAAGAATAAAACAAATGGCCTTAAGACAATGTTTCTAAAGACAGACTATCTTCTCATGAGGACAGTACCTGCCCTGCTAGGGACACTGCAGGAATACACACACAGTGAAGTGACTCACTTAGAACCAAAGTGACAGAAATCAGAAGTTCTGATGCGCATTTCTAGCCTGACGTTTTCTCTCTCTCCATAAAAATCTCAAGCTCAAGGGTAGGTCTCCAACACATACTACTCAAATATCACTCCATATTTTCTCATTAAATTGACCATTATCTCATACTCACTGCTGTGAGTATGGGTGAACCAGTAAATCCAAAGGAATTAAGGAGAGAGTTTAATTCCATAACAACACCTGCAATCACATACTGTAGCTGTTTCATCTGCTGTACAATTGTGTTAGATTTTTCAATCCATTCACTTGAAACAGATTAGAAAACATGTGACCAGGCACCGTACACTTCCTACAGCACAAAATATGGTTTGTAAGAAAATACTGCTTGGAAAAAAAAAATAATAAAATTCCTACTTGTGAATAGAAGAGGTTGTCTGTAGTGGAAGCACAACTTTGCTGCAGTATAGAGGGAAGGGTGAAGGACAAGTCACACTGGCCTACAGGCTTGCCACAGTGGTGGGAGTCCCCTTGCACTGCATTATTTGCCCTGGTTCTGAAGGTCACACTAGGCCTATCACAGTTTTCAGTGCTGTGCCTGAACATGTATTAAAACGTTCCATGCTAATGAAGCAAAGAATTAATGTTTTGCAATTTAGGGTTGGGAGGACGGTTAAAGAAGAAAAAAAAAAAGGGAGGATTTTGTTTCCTAAGCAGGAAAGTCTACATTAATAATTTTCCCAGCAGGCCTTCAGTAGTTTTCCTGCAAACAACCACAGCCTTTGTTTCTCAGATCCTCTTACATCTGACGTTCGATCAAAGCCCTCACATCAGCAGCTCACCAAGGGGAAAAAAAAAAAGTGCGAAATACTACTACATTACAAAGCTGTCACACTACAACGCTGTCCTCAGAGTTCGGTTTAGCAGTGCAGCATGCTGATCACTCCGTGCGGTCATTCAGCTAAGACATCTTCCCTAAATAACTCTTCTCATTTGATAAGCGAGAGAGCAGCTTAAGTGAAAGCGGTTTCATTTAATGTATGGAATGAGCAACCCACGTAATCTGCATTGTTTCATTCCTAGGCTTTAGCAAAATCCTGTGACTAATTTGGTGTTTTCACAAAGGAGCACTTGTGGAGATGGAAGAGAAGTGGCCAGATCTACATCTTCTGACCAGCATTAAGCTTCAGTTCAGCAACCCTCCAGAGACCACAGGCTGTACCATTAGCTGCAGCCCACCTTTCTGTTGACACCACCACTCGGGAGCTCAGGACCTAATGAGAAGAGGTGACACTGGACAAGCAGCAGCGAGACGCAAGAGTTTCCCTTTTCACCTAAACAAACAGCAGTTGACAGTGGTTAGGGAGAAAGTATCAGAGAACAGCGTGTGTTTTTCAGCAGCGATACAGGAACATTGTTCATTCAGCTATTCCAGGGCAATTTTGGCCTTTTCAACTTTCACATCAAACTTTAAGATTATACAAATCTAAAAAATGATCTTTATTAAGGAGGTGAGGGGGAATGCACCCCTTCTCCATGTAAGTGTTGGAGGATTTCTCCTTGTCTGCTAAGGGCTTGTGTTGGGTAAAGAAATGCTCCTAACAAACCAGCATTCTTTTCCACATGATCAGAGCTAACCAGCCCCCCTGCAGGCAAAATGACCAATCAAATCAGCTTCAGACAAAAACCAACCCCCCCCAACCCCCCGACACTATAAACACAGGAATGAGACATACAAACCCATTTTTAAAAAAAAAAAAAAAAAAAAAAAAAAGACTTCTACCAACCACTTGTGGGAAGTTTCTTGCCAGTGCTGGGACCAATACACAGGACCAGCCCCGTCCCTCTCCTGGAGCCCAGGTATTCTTCTCCTGCACACAAACCCTTCAAAAACCGGTAAGTACACAGAACAATCTTAAATTTTTTTCTTTTTTCTTACTGTACAATTAGAAATTTTTCTGTCATTCTGTAATCAAAGAAATTAAAGTTGTTTTCAGGGCACAGCTTAATTTCTAAAGCTTGCTAAATTTTCATTAAAGAAAGTAGTCTCTGATTCCCCCCCCCTCCAAAAAGAAAATGCTCTCTCAGATGACCACAGTCCTAGCAGCATACAGAACAAACCCAAAGCAATCAGGCAATGTTTTTTCAGAACGGTTTCAAGATAAACAGTGCTGGAAAGACTCTGCAACACTCTGCAAACAAGCAGCACTTGCAAACCTATAGCCAAGGTAGCCAGGTGTTACCCATCCAAGTATTATGAAAGAGTCATCCTCACCTTCTATGCTGCATTTACTGTAATTCAGCATTTAACTTCAATTCCATCACAAATTAAAGAGATGAGCTTCACCTCTTTAAGCCTGCTTTTACCATTTCTAATTATATCTCATGCCTTCCGTCATTTTCAACTGTGCTTATGAACGTGTTGTTGTGAGCTACCACCGCTGCTCAGGAAACCATGCACAGGCATCGAGGGTGAACTATGACATCCTAGAAAACTCTGTCATTCTAGATGAGCCACTAGGAAGTTTGCATCACATAGGGCAGGACCGCTCTTCAAAACCAGCAAGTTCTACAAAAAAAATGGATGGCAGCAGACTTTATTACTACAGCCTCACATCAAATATCCTCCCTCTTAACTCTAGATTTATTCCTCCATTAACAAGACTGAATTTCACATTCAAGTTTCCCTGTAAGGATTTCATATATACTAGCATATTTTAAAGACTTTAACAACATTTAAGCAAAGTCTTGGTAAAGTTTTTCTGCTTCTCTAAAGGTGGCCAGACTAGTTGGTCCGCTCAGATGCTACTTCACACTGAACAACTAGGGTTCATACGCATCCTCATAGTATTTTCAGCATGCTGTACTATGTGAAAATACATTATAAATGAAACTGAGCATTACAGATGTCCCCATGATGCAAGCAGAAAATCAGCTTTGCTTTCTGTACTATAAAAAAAGACATACTCTCCCATTTTACCAAAATTTTGGAGGGTTTGGTGGTGGTGTGTTTTTTTTTTTTAAAGTGTGTTCTGTCACAGAAGATCAAAAGTATGAGCTCTTGCACGCTATGCTTTGTGGCATTTGCTTTAAAAAGTATGACTTTGGCTCAACAAATTAAAACTCCTGTTTTTACAAGGCTTACTTATATATGTAAGAAGTCCTGAAAACCGTTATCTTAGTTTTGCAGACTGCTTGGAAAAAACAGTTTTGTCACAAAACTACTCCCATTCATCCCAATGAGGCATTAGCTACAAAACCTAAAGGACAAACACGTCTGAAATTTTAACTATCCTACTAACAATGGCAGCATAAGCTTTCAACCAAAGCAGTTATTCTAACTGAATTACTTCCTACATTTGTAAGATTGTCCCCTAATGTAAGTTACATGATCCAGTCATGTCATCAATACTGAAAAAACCTACACTTCCTACCATTAACATCAGAGCCCCTCAAGGACTGCCATTCAATCTAACAAGAACAATACTGAGATTTTAATAGCATGAAAGTGCCTTTAAAAAAAAAGATAAACTTTGTTCTTGTGGCAAAGTGCAGAGGCAGCAACACATCTCAATGATCACAGCTCAGAGTACACAGATGATGTTTAAACCTGCAACGAGTACAAAATGATGTGGACCCAGGTCAAGTAAAGGGAGAAGGTACACATTCCCAGAAGGGCATGCCAGCACCACCTGCGTTCTAATAAATCTTCAAATTATGCTACAGCTGTAAGCAGTTTTTGCAGTTATTCCCACCAAACAGCAGGTCCTCTTGACTACTTTGCTGTCACAACAAAGCAGTGCACTATAAACTGCCTCAAATCCCTTCCAAGGTCAATTAGAAGAGACTTTTGTCAAGAGTAGAAGTGGGGCAGGTAGGGCAGCACTGCAGAAGTCTCCCCTGAACCAGCTCCACATAAAGGCACCCAGGGTCCTCGAAGGGTTGCAGGTGCATGAGCATACCGAGCTGAAAACAGGCTGGAAGCATCACTTCAAGTGCCTTCAAACTGAGAAGGGAAACAAAAAAGACGCTGCTGCAAACGAGTCCTCCTGCAATCCTACCAGAGTACTAGCAGCTGAGCTTCTGCTGCCAAGAGAAAGGCTAAGCAAGAGGAAAAAAGAGGAAAGAAACATGGTAGCAGGAAGCAAGGTAACAAAGAGAGCTGTTACAACACAAGGAAGAAGATCTCAATGAAAAAGGCAAAGCGTGAGTGTGGGAGCTCAGGGCGCTGGATCATGAATTTCAGAAATGCAAGCAATATCCTAGAGCTGCAAGGCAAAGTTTTATTATACATAAATCATTAGCAAGCCAGGTCAGTTTAGAACCTGTCTGACTGCTAGGAAAAGGGAAACTGTGACTTTGATTTGAAAAGGTAGTACTCACCCTACCTTGACTTGTCTTACAAGAATGTACAGAAGAATCCAGAATGAGGGACAATGATGGTAAAGAGATTTTAAAAAAAGCTAAGAACTGACACATGCACTGGAGTTGGTGATAACCATTTAATTTTCAATAGACTGGAAACAGGAAGGATTAGACACACTGAATGCATGACAAAGGACCGGTTGACATGCCAAAAGAGGTTTAGAAAAGTCATTTCTGACAGTTCCTGTCTTTCCAGTCAAGGGCTATCAGCTGGGAGATGGAGGGAGAAGGAATACCCTAAAGCTACCAGAGTTTCACAAGTCAGGAACCAGGAAAAGCAAAACCAGACAAACAGCATAACATAAAGGTGAAGAGATGACATTAGACAAACCTGGATTAGAAACACAGTATGTATTTAGCAGTGGAGATGAGTATTCTCCAACAATGACTTGAAAAACAAAATTCTGCGAAGTTGAATGTCTTTCCTAAAACATACACTGTTTGAAACTGGGATTAATGTGGGGACTTCAAGGACCATGTCAGGCAGGGGATCAGATCAGAGGGTCTAAATTGTGCTTTGCAACTTCATTAATTTATCACTAACAAGGAAAGAAGGTACTTATTTTTTTTTACTACTGTGGGCAAGGAAAAGACTAGACAGAACACAATAATCCTTGTTAAATTCAAAGTCACATGTACTCTTGACTCTGCTTTTGAGAATACAGAGGACCAATCCTCCAGCCCAAGTAAACTATTGCTCACAGAGCAGTTCTTTAACCTCTTATTCTGAACTGACTGCATTGCTGTCACAGCCTATTTGCAGGGTTGTTTTTTTTTTTACCCATTTTTCACCACCCAAAGAAGTTGAGACTTGTGGCTTTTGGAAAAAAAAAAAGGAAGAGTGTTGGAACTCAAGCTTACACACTTCCAGTGCTATCACTGCCATCTAATTAGATACCTAATATTTTAAACCATCCTCAAAAGAGACCAGGGCAGTACCCTGGTTAACCTCAGCAGGCGAGTTCCCCTGCTGGGAGTCTCAAGGAGCAGAGACACAGGACTGATGTGAAATGTGCTGCTGGAGGCTAATGGAGGTTTCTCTTTCTCAAGTATCTTCAAAATATGCCAGTAACGGATCCTCCCCCAGAGAAAAGATCCCAAACAACCTGATGGTGAACACCACCTAATTTTTTTTCAGAGCTTGAAGTCAACATTAAGTGATTAATCACCACTCTAGAAAGCTCCTTAATCAACGAAATTGAGACCCCGCAACGCTGACAGCATTTTGCTCGGGGTGAACTCTGCAGCGCTCAAGCACGCTACCTTAGCATTAATGTGTGGAAGATCTGAAGCCTAGCCAAGAAAAGCGTACCACATTAAGAGAAAAACATACCTAATGTATGTAAGACACTGTAGAAAAGTCTTCTGTCACCAATCAGTCAGTGTCAGATTCACTCTCACAGCATACGCTTGTTTTGCAAACCCAAATTACTTGGAGACTATGAGGCAGATGCAAACACACTAAGTTATCAGGGGGTTTTTTCAAGGATGCATGAGGTTTACACCCAGAGGCATTTTGCTCTGTAAGTGTTCTCCTCTATTCAAACAAGGGAGTGCTTCTTGTGAGTACTGCTTATTCTAAGATGATAGAACCAAGGCATTGTCCAGACACTGTCCCCATCATCCTTCCCACTCAGAGATGCCCATTTTCCAGCTCCTTCAGGGTATCCAGAAGGGCTCTTCTAAATCTTAGCACAAGGAGTCTGATCTACAGACAAGTGACTAATCATCTGGTTCCCGAAGCACTTAAAATTGTATTCAGGAAATTCCGTAACAGTGCAGCAAGACTGAAAACTGTCATTTAGAGCGCTATATAGCAGACCAAGCTCGGATAAGGGGGGGGTAATGCTATAAACTGAATGGACTATGATCACAATCCCCCAAGAAAGGTAGCCTGGTACTATTGACCAGGAGAATCTCAGGAAGTGTACTGTATTCTTTGGCACAAGGAGTCATTTTGAAATATTCCTTCCAGGATATGTGAATTGGAAAGTAAAAATGAGGGGAAAACTACCAAATTCCAGTCAGGCCATCATCTCCTCTACCTCCTTTGAGTACCGCATGGACAGGAGAAAGAGCTGGATGGTTCTGAGAACCTACAGAAGGAAAGAAAAATTAAAATCTAGCTGAATAGTCACTGTGATGTCAGTTCTCTTACTTCATTATGCGTTAAGCACAAGAAAAAGAACGTTTTGTAATTACTAAAATTTGGTATCAAGTAAACAGTCATGAAAACTGCTGGCTTACAGGATCAAAGCTCACAGGAAAGACTTTTACCTTTCATAAATTCATTTTGAAGTTCAGGAACCTTAGATCTAATGTGTTTCAAGATAAAGCTAAGAGAACACTCTTGGGGAAAAAGTCCCGCTCCTCTAGCCTGTTTGTACACTTGTATTATACTCTGAAACAGCTCAGAGAAAGGTCAAAATTGATGAGAAACATGCAAAATTTAACAAATGCACCATGTATAATTATGACTTGCAGAATCTATGTTTTTCTTTAAAGTACTCCCTTGTTCCATAAACAAGATTCCTCACAATCATCTTTAAGTAGGTTGCACACATTATGACATCTCTATTTTACTTGAACCCCTGTTTATTTTAGTCTGTCCCAGGTGAACTTTAAACATTCGTTAAACATCTATAAAATTTATAGACCTGAGTGTCCAGTGTCTTTTCAAAAGACACTCAGCATTTCTGACAAGTTTGGCAAGTCTGAAAGTAAACAAAGGAGCCTAACATCTCAAATACCTGCAAGTAGCCATTCTGCTTCCCACGTTTGGAACTTACCTCCCCTAATTCCCACACACTCGCTGTCCTATTTTCTTATTTGGCCACTAATAAGAAAGACGCTGCTTAGGCAGACTAAACTTCAAATTATATCAAAGTATATTTTCAATATTGGTCTCCTGCCCTTTTTTTACCCGATCCTTACATAAACGGCCTCAGACTCGCACAAGCAGCTCTGCCCCGAATACTGTAATTCTGCTTAACTGGGCATGGTGGGTGCAGACAGCCATCATCTCCTGCGCTAGAAAAGTCTGAAAGGGTTACTAAGTAAACTACAGCATTCCCCTAAAAATGCATAAACATGTTAGAGGAACAATGCAATAATAATTATTTACATACTACTACTGCTAATAGTATTCATAACAGTACCAGTAAACTAGTATACTCTGCTAAAAAAGTTACAAAAACTGATCTAATCAGACAAAAATCAGTTTCTTTTCAGATATAGTATGCCTAATCCCATCTCCCACTCACCCTTTAAGAATTAAAACATGCAACTTAAGTGTAAGTTTAGGAAGGTAAAGTATGAAAGTTATATTTAAACAACTAAGCAGGGAAAATTTGAGAAGTAGTCAGATTTTTGAACTTAATCTTTTTTAGCAAAGTATTACCACAAACAGTGGTAAATTCCTCTCCAGGCTCCTGACTTAATCTTCTCTGGATTGCAATATATAAGCCTTCCTTTGTTGGCTGCACTATTTCAACCCCTGCTGATGTGTCAAAAACTGTGAACGTTAGGCAAAATACAAATATGCTGCACTGTATCACATTTTTTCCTTTTTTCTCTTTCTAGAAGATAAGAACAGACATGATAGAGAGCAATAACACCAAGTCCAGCGCTCCCCTCCTGACCCAAAGATACCTGAGGATGGTGACCAAGGATGGACACAGCACATTCCAGATGGATGGTGCCCAAGGAAAAGGTCTGGCATACCTCCGAGATGCATGGGGAATACTGATGGACATGCGCTGGAGATGGATGATGCTTGTCTTTTCTGCTTCTTTTGTCATTCACTGGCTAGTCTTTGCAGTGCTTTGGTATTTGCTGGCTGAGATGAACGGCGACCTGGAGCTGGACCACGATGCTCCACCTGACAACCACACTATATGTGTCAAGTATATCACCAGCTTTACAGCTGCTTTCTCCTTCTCACTGGAGACGCAACTCACAATTGGTTATGGCACTATGTTCCCAAGCGGGGACTGTCCCAGTGCTATTGCACTGCTGGCAATACAGATGGTCCTGGGGCTCATGCTGGAAGCCTTCATCACAGGTAATCCTTCATATTTAATCATTAGATAAAATAGGGGTAACAGGTTTTAAAAAAATGGAGCTAGAAACAAATAGTGATCAGACTGGTATCTGAAAGAACAATTAAGCCAGTCACTACAAGGATGATGAGATTTCAGCTATGCAGTAGTAAAAGTTAGACATCTTTCATTAACAACAGACAAAAATTAGGTGATACCAAGATTTGGATTTGAGAGTTCCACTATTCATTGGACAGTACTTGTGGCAGCTCCCCACTTACCACTCGCAATCACTAATTTCTTATACCATTATCTCTCCAAGTTTTTTCCATGGAATTACATTATTTAAAGTCAATTTGTTTTGACTAATAGCTTTAAGATTTACTTTTGTCTAGTCTAGCTGAAGTACTTCTGTTGCTAAGTGTTTAAGTGTTCCTCAGTATCTGATATAATGAAAATTTCTACTCTGTCACAGCTATTTTGAGATATTTTAAGTTATTTAAAATAATATTCAGGTTTAAAGTATTTCAACAGACTTTAAAAATACACAGGTTAGTTTACTGCGTATTAAAAGTGAGCTCCTCCAGGGGTAGCACACCAAGATCCGGTACTATTACCAACTACAGTGCATCGGAGCAAGCTAACAGCTCTCCTTCCTACATCTACAGTTCACTCACCAAAGACTAGTAAGTGAACATAGCGTAGAAAAGGAAGCATTTTAGGAAAGCCATACTTTTTAAACAAAAAAATGGGTTAGCGTGATGCCAGCCTAGCAGTTTTCAAGCATGCAGGCTGAGGCTAGAAAGACCACGTCCCACCCCAGCCTGCTTCTGTTGCTTTGAACCATTTCACAGAGCTCCAGGCTGCAGGGCACCCAGGCACAGGGCTCCAACTCAGTTTGTTCTTTTCCATGATGCAGGTGCTTTTGTGGCAAAGATCGCCCGGCCAAAGAATCGGGCATTCTCCATCCGCTTCACTCGCTCTGCTGTAGTGACACACACCGAGGGGAAGCCATACCTTATGTTCCAGGTGGCCAACACGCGCTCCAGCCCACTGACCAGCGTCCGGATTTCTGCTATACTTTACCAAGAACAAGAGAATGGGCAGCTGCACCAAACTAGCATTGACTTCCACCTAGACAGCCTTACTTCAGATGAGTGTCCTTTTTTCATCTTTCCGCTGACCTACTACCACTCAATCACTCCATCCAGCCCCCTGGCTGCTCTCCTCCAAAGAGAAGCTGCTCACCATTTTGAGCTGGTCATCTTTCTGTCAGCTGTGCAGGAGGGCACAGGAGAAATGTGTCAAAGGAGAACATCCTACCTGCCCTCAGAGATCATGCTGTACCATCGCTTCGCCTCCATGCTAGCCCGCAATGCCAAGGGTGAATATCAGATCAAGATGGAGAACTTTGACAAGACTATCCCTGAGCTCCCAGTTGCGGCTGACTCAAAGAGTCCAAAAAGGACTGCCAAGGAGATCCGCATCAATGGACAGCATGCCGACAGCTTCCAGCTCTCCGAGACTGGCCTCACAGAATAGAGAGAACAGACTTTGAACTTTGTGCTTTTATAATTATTATTACATTAAACTTTCAGGTTCCACTTACAACCTTCCTTCCTGCCTGCCCTGCCATCTTCAAGTGATATTTCTCGTGTACCCCCATCCTTTTGATTACAACGTGAAACACAGAGTAAAGAGAACTGGTGCGCCTGTGGAAGCTGAGGAGAGGCTGCATTAACCACTCAGAACAAAGCCAGGTACAAGAATCACAGTACTAATTCTTGGAAATTAAAAGAGCTGCCTGCTGAATTCACCAGACTATGATTAAAGCCGCACTGACCCTGAAAGGAGAGACCTTCAAAACTCCTAAAGCTGACCAAAATCATAATCATAATTAACCAGCTTGTGACAAAACAGTCAATACAAAAGAAAAATCTCAGTCAAAACCAATATGGGGGTCGTTCAGTAAATATAGTAGTTCTGGGATAAGCAACTCTGTTCATCCAAGATCCTCATTTTTCCGTTCTCTTAACTCTTTGGGAATACAGAGTTCTATCAGTTTTCAGATGGCTGAATTCCCTCTTAGAAAGTACTGCCAACCTCTCATGGCAGTGAAAAGCACTCCTGCTGTGCTTATTAATCAAAATTGTAAATACTAACTGTAGTTCTTCACTCTGCCAAACAAGAGAACATCTCATTTCAAGACACTATCAAAAAAATCTTGATGTATGTGACAAATGCTGCAGTGGAAATTTTTTCATATTTGGAAACACTGAATAAATTATTTAGCAGGGGAAAACAGACTATTCTAAATGAATTAATGTACATACATTCCACATGTTCTCACCTTTGCGCTGTTTATCTCAAGTAGATCCGACCCAGAAGTATGCACTGTGTACACAAGTAGAACTGCATCCATTTATATTTTATGCTTTTTAACATCAATATTTGCCTGTACACACAGCACGAAAATATTTAGAGACATTTGAAACAATTTTAAAATAAAAAAATTACAACAAACTATACACGAGACTTTTGTATTTGAGTGCCTCACAAACCTATTGCGATTAAGATACTGTTCGGAAGCTCCTAAATAATTTAAGAAGCTAAAGGATGAACAGAATGATGGATAATTATTTCCAAGCTCTCAACAAAAGCAGAGCCTATTATGCGCTCATACTTGAACAGTCCAGTTTCAAAATAAAGGTATCTTCCAAAGGTAAAAGACTTTTCCCAGAAACAAAGATGGTATAAACGGCAACTTTCATTGACAACAGCATAATACACTACCAAACATGCTTCCTTTTAACTTCACCCAAGTGGTCAGCAGCAGGAAAAATGCTCTCAAGCGATCTGATGAGATACTGTTTAACTGAATTCTCCTCAAGCCCCAAAACTCCGCTAGCTGAAGTACGCTGACAAGCCAAAAGAGGTTAGAAAAAAGCTCCTTTGGTTTAGGTGCTGGGGAAAGGGGAAGCAGCCCCATGGGAGCACTTCACACAGGGAGGGGGAAGGAGGCAGAAGGCCCACGTTCTCATCGCCATTCAGCTCTCATTCCAAAACTGTTCAAGTATTGCTTCCCCACATTCCAGACCTCAGACAGATTTGGTTTTATTACAGATACTCTCAGAATCTTTTTTAAAATTTAATTTTATGAAAATGCATTCATAAATATTGTGGAGCTTGGAGAGCAACACACTATCAAGGTACTTTGCCTTCATCCCTACTTTTCTCAGCTGTTGACCCATATGCAGTCTAAAGATCCCTTCTCCACCCTGATATCAGCGTCCAACCATTATTTCTTGCAAGCGTTATTCCCACTTGCTTTACCCATATAAGACATTGAGAAGAGGCCTTCAAATTAAGAACCAGTGCAAGAGCAGTAGAGCAGATTCCAGTGCCAAGTCTGAAATAACCATTTAGGAAGAGAGCAGCATTCTGTGTGAGATATTGGTTTTCCCATATATCACACACTCCAGTCTCAGACAAACCAATTGTTCTAAAATTCAGATGCACGGTCCCAACAGGACGGTAATATAATCTCACCATTTAGAGCCAAAGCCATAAAAGGCCATTTCTAATTTCAATTAACGTCTAATCAAAGTGCAGACTGCTTTGTTTGGTTTCTAAATGACTTGATACTTTAAAGTTGTCCTGTTTTTTAAAATCATTTTCTATTTATAGATTTTGTTTAAAAGGGCATACAACAGCAAGTATAAAGAAAAAATATGGTCAGTATACACTAAATGCAATCTTCAAATACTACATTTTGGGATGTAAGGCTGAAGAATACTGCAGAAGCAAATCAGACAGACAAACACAACTGTGCAGTTAATTCAGAACAGCTGCAGAACAAGGGGTAGACAAGACACTCCTCTTGCTTTTACAGTTCCAGAGAACTGGTGAATCACAGAGGTCTGAAAGTATGGAAATATGCCATGTCCCAGACTAGAATACAAGCCTAGAAAAATTGCTGATGGGCTCTGCTCTACACTTTGACTAACACTTCAAGAGCAACCTAGTGATGAACTTTCTTCAGATGCACTTCCTGCTAGTGAGATGGGAAAGAAAAACAAGCCAGGCAGAGTAAGGGAAAGTACAACTCAAAAAAAATTCAACATCCTTTTTATAGTCACTTGAACACCCTTTTTATACTCAAGTTTTCCTAATCTAACCAAAAAATACACATTAAACAGCACTCAATCAGGTTCCACAACTGACTTTCTAAATGTCTTGTTCAATCTACATGACAATTATTTACTACCTGTGTGTAATTGCTGGTAACTAATCAAATCCCCTCAGCTACTAAGCTGGTATTAGTCAAGGGGCTGCACAGAAAATTAAGCAGCTTTTGCGCAGTTCTAAAAGACAGCCACGATCAAGAAAACAACTTGCTCATTTTCTTTGCTAATGGCCTCAGCCTTCCAGAAGCAATTTGTGTTCTCAGTGAAGTCTGTCACAACTGTGACAGTCTGCAAGGGAAACTCGCAAATGCTTTGTGCATCTTCAGTTTGCATACTGGAACTAGGAAAAGATACTGTTTATGTTGAGCATCAGTCAAATGACACCTTGCAAACTGCTGTGAGCACTGAAAAAGCAATCGTTAATTTTTTAAGAACCTCAAATATGATCAATATGCTAAGTAATTCTTTGTTGAAGGTCTATTACCTTTTTCATATCATGATTTTTAACAGAAGGGTTTTTGCCTTGTCATCCATTACGAATGCCTGGAAGAGTTTAATATTTGATCTCTTATTAATTCTGTAATGTGATCACTTATAACAAGGAATATGAAAGAACTGGCAACTTGGTAAATTATGTAATTTGAGGCTAATCCAATGCCCTACAAAAGAACAATGAAAAACTGAAGCACAATGAAGCTGGAGAATGAAAACCTAAATTAAGGAGTTTAACCAGGGTAACAGAAACCAATATACACGTCTGCTAAAGAGTGTTGGCCTGAACAATAAACTGCATGTCAATTCACTCCTTGAACTCTCTGCTTTCACTGCTTTCTGTGGGATGCATTAGTGCTTGGTATTAACACAGAGCTGCTTTTGGCACACCTCTATCCCTATCTCATTCTCTAAATATTTTGTCACTGGAAAGCCTTTACATAACAGTAACTATTTGTTTATTAATCAAGGCTCCAGTCAAAACAGACCAACACCTTCTGTTAATATTTTTGTGCTCTCCACTTTATTTCTCTTTGAAGGCAAAGAGGAGACAAACAGTCCTCCCACTTATTGCAACATTAATCTCTAACACAGCAATATGCAAACAAATTACTATGTTTAAACAATTTTTTTTATTAAAACTTCAGAAAGATTGCACATCTCTTGCCTCAATCATACTGTGCTACAGAGCTTTTAGCCAAATTAGATCAAACTAGAAGAGAAATAGAACAAGAGACGCAATCAGGTAGTACAGAAAGATTCACGATGATGATGATTTGAGAATAAGCAGGCTATCCCTCACAATGAGCCAGGGCTTCCAACGAACCGCATGGGCACACCGACTGCTCTAGAAAATGGCTCAGAGAAGATGCAACTCCAGAGTCCCAATGACTAGAAGTTGCGAGAAACAAGCTATGCCCGATACCAGCTGATGTGTTAACCTCTGCATTTGGGCAGAAGTCAGTTTCAGCAAGGACATCTTGCATCTCTCACCCTGAACTGGCATGCTATGTTTTTATCAGTCTTAATCAGAAATGTGGTACATTCTATAGTCTGGATCTGGAAGTGTTGTAATTGTATCACAAAACCAGGAAGGGGCTAAATAAATAAAATTGAATCAGCTGTGGTAGATAATTACTTTTACATCCATCTGTCTTTTTTAAAAAAATGCAGTCCTGAAATTTCCCTCCCCGCCCCCCCCCCCCCTTTCATTTTTTCTCTAAAAGATCTCTGAATATAAAGACACACTGGAAGTCCAAAGTTTCACTACTGGCATTTAAAATGGACAACCAATCTCAAGTTATTTTTAGAATCAACCTCTTTTTAAGGAAAGCAATGAGAAAACCAAGCACCATCTTAGGTTTGTGTTGTCTTTCAACTTAAAAAGCAGAAAAATAAAAGCACCCTAAAATATATGAAAATCAATTCATACATGGAGAGAGGATTGGGAGGGCTCTGAAAGTAAACGTGGTAATTTAAGACTCCCAAGGCATGTGCCACCATGGTAATCTGGAAGATTATTAAGATAGAAATTTAGGCTACTCTCCCTAAAAAAACATTGACAGCTAAGCAGCAGTTGAAATACATTCCTGTCGACTTTTAACTGCAACTGAATCTCTTTGGTTTTGTTTGTCTTGAAATCCAACCTGCAGTTGTCTTTTCTGACCTGTGCTTTATCAACATGTTAACTACAGAGGATATTCAAAGACCAAAAGATGCTCTGGGTCCTAAAAAGGCAAGACTCATTGTTGGCAAGCTTTTCCAAGTACCACAGCTCTCACTAAGCACAGATGCAGTACACGCATGTGGAAACACGTCACAAAGAGAAAGGTCATACCAGAGAACAAGCAATGCATGATCCCAGGAAGCAGAAATCATTGCACTTGCAGTGTGAGTTTATAGAGGAGAGCTTGAATGTTCTTACGCCTCAGAATACAGAGTGGATACGTTCCAGCTCCAAGAGGACAACCCACTCCAAGTTCTGCTTGTCAAACACACATACTGGGTCAAAATAAAGGATCCAGTATTCTACCTGAACATGGCCAGCGTCAAACATTTAAGAAACAGAATGACCCAATAACCTGAACAAACAGAAGATTTGTATGATGACTTAAAATAACTTGACAGACAGTAAATCCATCAGCATAGGAACCTCAAAATATTGCTTCCTGGATCTACCTCACAATAGCAAGCATTCAAAAAACTTAACAGTTCACATGGTCCAGAAGTCCCAGGTACCAAAACTGCACACGCCAGGAATGTTTAAAAGCTGCACTGAAAAGGCATATTGCCACAGCACACCTGTTAAGCGTAAAGACTCCTTTCACAGAGGTACAGGAATTTAGTTGCAGCTGTAGACAACACATCTTAATTGAATAAACAGAACCTACTTACTGCAGATTTTTCTTATCTAAAACATTGAAATGTCTAATAGTGAAAACAACACAATATAAGAAAAACAACACTTTGAGAACACATAGATAACCTGGCACAGGATCATGATCTTGTATCAAAAGTATATTTGGAGCAATAGGAAAGGTTTATGTACATATAGATCCCTTCCCCAAAACACACCCTGCTCCTCCCTCCCATTTTCTGCCCACACAGTAACAAAACCATACCTGGATCTTTTCGCCCTGGTTTTTCAAAGCGTCTGTCTCCCCTAGAAAGGCAGAATACAAGTTTCAAATAAGGTTTTGTAACTACTCCTCTCATTCTAGGCATGGGGGGGGGGTGGGGTTTTTTTCTCTCTCTCTTTTTTTTTTTTTTTAACTTGGTAGTGGGCTTTTTTAAAACAAGAGCTTGATGGGCAGTTATCTTTAAAGGTACAAGGGACAACTGAAATTTTCAGGAACACTGACACACACGCAGCCTTTGGCAACTAGGTGTGTTTTGAAACATGACCCTAAGCACTGTCAACCACACTGAGACTAAAATTAAAGCAAATCCTTTAGCAATCCATACTTTCACCCATCATTTCCACTGCAACTGTCATAATTTATATTCTTTTAAATTAGTTCCTTCTTCCCAGGAACTCAGGAAAAATTCTTTGCAAAAATACTCTTTTATTTGCTCCTGCGTTTATAAAAACAGTACTGTGTTGACTCCATCTTAGAAATTCAGATGCTCCACACACTGATGCACCTAATCACCTTTCCTAAAGTGCTTATATGAAGTCAAAAGGCACAAATGGAAGCTGAGCAGATGTGCATATAAAACTTTAAGGGTCTGAGTTCTGTTACCTTTCCTCCCAACTCTGTGATCTGTGCATTTCCCTGCCCCCTCCTCGCCCAAATCCACCCTCCACTTCATCAAAACTTCTTTGGTAGAAACCGCTTTCTCCTCGGCCTCTGCCTGAAAAGACAAAAAACACAAGTGTTTGTACAAATAATAACAGAAATTGAAAGAGTAGGTAGGTTTCCCTTTCCTGGTGTCCCTGTGAACTAATCTTGCAGTCTTAAGCCCCAGTGAAATTATCTGGGGCAAAGGGAAAAAGGAACAAAGAATGAAGAAAGAGTCTTATGTAAAAATTCTTATCAAGAAGCACAAGATCAGACAGAACAGGCAAACAATTCTGAAATACTATGCAGAAAAACATAGAAAACAGATACTTACCCAACAGAAATAACCAAACAAGGATACATTGTTCACAAAACATCCACACAGTACACGTGTACTTTACACTCATAAAAATCAGATTGCTTTTAACAGTGGAATCCACTATAGTGGCACTGCACTGCAGATGTACTCTTAATTACTGCTGTCAAGGTTAATAAGGGAGAAGGAAGCTTCACCACTATTGAGTTCTAGTGATTCCCAGCAGAAATCTCCCCCAGGAGCAGCAGGGAGAAAAGAAGGATCACAGGACGAGTATAGGCAGGACAGCATGAAGAACCCCAATGCTATAGGATAAAAATCATCCTCCTGGCTTTTTCAAGAAATGGTTCTCTGTAGGTGGCCACCGAGTATCAAGCCTCAAGACAAAGAGTTACAGATGTATCCTCAAGTAAAGAATCTCAAAGCACATCTTTGCTGTGTGGGTAAGTGTGGGGTATTTTGTTAAAAAAAAATAATAGAAAAAAACACAACAGAAAAACAACACCCACACACATCCCCCAGACCTTCAAGCTAGCTTTCAGCACTGGTTAGAGTCACAGCTGGGGTGAAGTTTCCAGATTTACAAGAGATAAATACTGCTTCACAAAGTGCTACAGCAGAAGAAATGGGAGGTTTTCATCAGCTAACTTAGCATTTCAAGGATCTCACAGAAAGACGACAAACAAGTGAAATACATCAATCAGCTGGTTGTCAGGATAATTCCTTGCCTACATACGCAGGCAGTCTCTATAGTCAAGTCCAAGAACCTAAAAAGCACCTGATAAAGGGAACTCTTGGCTGTGAAACTATCATAAACCTCAATCCTTTCATATTTCTCTATTCCTGGCTTCAAGAAAACAAACACCTCAAAGGATGAGGTGCAAACCAGGCCAGGGCTCTGGAGGAGTAAGACAGAATAACCAAATGAAACAGGAAATAAACACCTTGAGAATGGACTCCAGCCCCTGTAGTCTTCTGAAGAAAGAAATGGTAACAAGCCTCTGCATCTAAAATCTAAAGACCCCTGGCTGCATCACGGAATTGTACCATGTTTCAGTGTCTTATGAAAAGAGGCTCTAAACATATTGAAATAATTAAAGCAATTGTGACAGCTTCTCTACTATTCTACACCAAATCTCTTGAGGAAAAAAAAAAGTTCCTTTCCAGGCAGAGAAAAAGAAAAGCGATTCCCAGGTAATCCAGTCAGGCTCCTCCAACACACCCTGATTCCCTATCAGGCAGCACAGGCTGCAGGGTGTATGAGGAAGCCACGTGAAGTTAATGGCTGTACAATTTCTCCTCCTGCTTCAGAAACAGGATTTAAACATCCTCTTTGGACAAAACCATCCTGTTCCTAGCACCAGCAAATCAGTTCAGTGGCCGACCTCCTTGTTACAGGGGTGCAGACCTCCTTACCACAGAGTTTTGGGGATGCTTAACTTCAGGTGAAGACTGGACAAACTCATAAAAGATAAGTAACACTGAACTTACTAAACACAGAGACCACATCTGGCTCAGGAAGTCCACTGAGCTGCACATGTCTGGAACGTGAGCATATACGTGATGCTTCTTCACCTTCCTATTTTTACACAGTCCTTATTCTCTTGGCAAGGTATCTTCTTTTGGCTGTTGCTAGAGACATATTGAGTTAAAGGATCCTGGAAAAGGACTCCAAGCTGTTGTTCTTCACAAATAAAGCCCAGGAAAGTTTAAGCACCTCATGCAACAGCAATCTTTGCCTAGTTTCTTCTCTACAAGGAAAGCTCTCTTCCTTCCTCTTACAGGAGACAACACCACAAAAGCAGTTCACAAGAGAAAGCCACAAGCAGGCAGAGTCAAAACAGAATGAAGGCACTGACTCATCTCGCATCTTTGAGGTAAGAGAGGTGGAAAGTTGCATATACTTTTCCAACAGAAACAAAACCGGTTGTCCTTTTCTGTTTTTTACAGTAAGCAACAGCAACATTTCTAGTGCTCCCCTTGCAGCATGAGCAAGCACACCGATTACTGATAGACACACAACTGGCAGAGCCAGAAGGCTGGTGATATGGGAGATTTCATCAGCAAATAAAGCAAATGTCCTGTATAAGGAGAAGAACAGAATCAGAGTTGTTTTAACAGCAGCATGGCTTACGGCAGCTTTAAAAGTATGTGAAAAAACAACCTGAGAAACCTCTCTCCACTTACCCCCCTCCTCTACGTCATGGTTCATCAGTATTTCAGTTGTGCTCAGCCACTGATACGGTCTGACTTAAAAGATAACTTTGCAAAAGGTGCAAACAAATAATCTCAGCAATTCAGATTACAGCTGCCTGTGGGGCCATGGTACTCGACGCCCAGCTGTACTGATACCACACGGTACCGGACAGGACCTACTTAAGCCGCCTTTGCTGTGGTTGTGTTGCCACCCTCCTCCACTGCATTCTCCAAGGCACACAGTCGAGGTGCAGAAACAAGATGTGCCCATTCAACAGTTCCCTGCAGAAGCACATGCGCAACTCCAGCAGAAACCAAGCATACCACTGCGTGAGAAGCATACTGCATTAAAACATCCTTCCAAGCTACAGAAGAGAAGTAGGTAGTTAAGGAAAACTGTGGTGTACAAAGTCAGTTATTCAGCAAGTATTAAGTAGATGAGTCGGACCTGGAAGTGCACACTGGACACAGCTAATAGTGATAACAGAACACATGAGACATGCTTGCGGAGAGGATAAAACTGCACGTATAAGCACACTGCTCACCATTCTGTTTCTGCACTTTGTGGCTTTTTTTTTTTGCGGCTAATAAATTTAGAGCAACATGCTTATTTTAAATAGAACGCCACTTCCAAAAAAAACCAAAACACCTGGCACATGAGGAGCAGACTTTCTAAGTGTAGATGTTGCACAACGTATTGAATTCAGAGGCACTAGATGTCAATAAACTCTTTCATTTAAGAACTGAATGGAGCAGCTGTGTCACTTGTATTTCAGTAATTCCTTAAAAACCTCAGAATGGATATTGTAATCCTAACAACCAAAAGTCTCTAACCAGAAAAAACAGACAAGTCTGAATTTAAGTAAAAAGTACAAGTCACAAGCAAGAGGTAGCAAACACTGTCATTCTAATCGTCATTATGAAGAAAGCCCCAACACAATACAACATGCGAATTCTTGAAATTACAGCATGACTGGAGTTAGGATCTACGATCATAGCTGTAACACTGTGTGGGAAGAGCAGGATAACTGCAGTTCAACTACTGCTGTTTAGGTATGAGAACTTTCCACTCTCACACCACTTACACGCTTCCCAACAGCCGCAAAAACAGATTACAAAGAGGAAAGAGGGTGGGAGGGGAAAGAGCTCTAATGGGCAGCAAAGTACCCTTCATAAGGGTCTTAACCAGAAAGCAGAACAGCTACAAAACAAGGTGTCTGTAAGCCTACAGCCCATTCCAGGGACTATTTAAATCTCTCCTCGTCTGAGGCTCTTATTCATGAATGTTGACATTCCAGTCCCGCCAGCACAAAGCCCAGGGCTTAACTGCACACCACAGGGAGCTCCCAGGAAAACAAGTCAATTAGAAAAAAGGTCACGTGCAAGTACTTGGTTTCTTTAGAGAATATAACTTCAGAACTAAATAAAATGGTTTGGATTTACGGCTCCACACAAGACACATACAGTATTAGTGATGGCAGCTGCACGTTGCAAGTGTTTTTTTAACAGTAACACAAAGTTGTATTTCAGCACAAAGTCATAAAAATTTTAAACGAAAATCAATCCAACTTCCACAAAGTAATAATTTCCACATCAGCTAAATTCAGTTGTTGTCAGTAAGACTTGGGGTGACTGTTGAGAAAATATTTACTGAGTGTTATGTTGTAGTTTTAAACACTGATAAGGGAAGCCACATTTAGAGTTCTAACAATAACCTTCCTTTACCAGCAGTTTATCCGTGCTTCCCTTTGCCAGACTGTCACAGACTCCCTCTCACGCTCCCAAATGCTGGAACACAATTGTGTGATTTGTGCCTCAATGAGGGAACTTCATTAATAAATCTAATCGTACATGCAAATTCTTCCCTGAAGTTACTGTTGTGCAAGTCACTTCAAGACAGTAATCTTGTTTTGGTAAAGCTGAAATCGCATTTGAGCGGCAGCAGCTTTGTCACATACAATGATGTACAGTTCATGAAAAACACCAGATAACTTTTCGAACACAGGCAATTTTGCAAGGCAATAAAAAAAAACATTTTCCGACTGTTAAGTGAAGCAGCTCATTTAGTGAGCAAACTCTAAAGAAATTCCAAGTCCTTTCCACTGTAACTTGAAAAAAACCAAAACCGTATTTAAAGCTTGGTACTTGCAAGTAAAGTGTTACTTTTGTAAATTAGATGTCAACAGTCCTATGCCGAGCTTTTCACAAATAACTATTTGAAACACAGTCTTTAATTACAAGAACATTGCATGTATAATTACGAAAAATCTACAATTTTGTCCTCGCAGAAGCCCTAATTTGTTTCCTGAGATATAGGAACTTTGGGAAGACTCATCATGCCTAAAGCCCAAGACTAATCGCTTACGGGAAGAAAAGGGGAATACAGAAAGAAACAAGCAGCAGCCAGGATCAACGAAAGAGGGAAAGCTCAGCAATTTACAATTTCAAACTGTAACAAGAATTAAAAATGAATGGGGTAAGGTGGAGAAATGTGTCCTTTACAGCTTAGCAGAAGGTAAGAATGACGGAGTAGCCTAACAAGCACAGCATATAACGATTCATACAAATTAAGAGCAAAAGATCATGAGGATGAAAACAAAAATAGGTGGAAAAGACAAATTTTGCAACAAAGTTCTTGAGCTAGTATTTCTTAACATATCTCAAAAACTAAGCATGAAAAAATAAGAATATATGCAGTAGAAGCTTTCAAACAGTCTTAATACCGCATAAACTGTAAATTCTGTCCCCTGAAGTGTAATGAATCAAACTTTACCACCAAACAAAATTTCCATGCATGCAAATAGATTCAATAATAGAATTACTGGATTAGAAGCCATATTCTGCCACATTTAACCCTATGACTTCATTGAAACTAGCGGAGGCAATTAAAAAGCAACACACTGCTCACTGCATAGGGATGACATTCACTGCTAATGGTAAAAAAAAAAAAAAAAGAAAATTTGACAAAAGAAAGGAAAAGAAAGGGTTTGGCAAATTAGAAATGTCCACGGTATCTCAAGATTGAAACTAGAGAGCACACTAGTGGTGATATGACCTTAAATCACCAAATTTTAAGCAGCGTTCATTTCATTTGCAGAATTAAGCCTTAATGCACCTAGAAAAAAAAAAATAGCTAATACACGTATTCCTAGCAAATGTGGAACATGGGTGGTAGCAATGCAATATGCACATTAAAGCAAAAAAGCAACAGCTTTCAAACATACAACAGAAATATAACAAGAAATATATAAGTAACAGTCTCACCCCACGTGTATGTATGTGCACATACTTTTCATTTTTTTAATTAAGCCCTGAGCAATTGGGGAAAGATAGTGATAAAGAAAGAAAGGGAAGTTAGAGGGAAATCCAGAGATAGCCTTACAGGAGTTTAAATGTATATGCCTTAGCCGAGGAGCAAGCACAGGAGGACAGGTCACAATCTACAAATATTTGAAAGATGTAAACCAAGAAGAAAGCAGGATTAAGGAACGAGAACAAAAAGTAAGAGAACAAATTAAGTCATAGCAAAATTCTGGTCAAGCATTTAATTATATATGGAAGTGATTTCTGAAGGTGTTACTGAGAATATCACCAGTTAAAGACATTTAGAATTGAATTAGAAAGGACCCTAAGAGAAACCTCATCTAAGCACCTGCAAAGACAGAGATAACATGATAAATTACTCCAGGTGATATTTCCAAATTATTAGTTTCTTAGTATTCTAAATGTAACCCATTATATTTATATACAAAAACCCCAAAATAGCATTCACAGCAGTATGCGCATTGAAAGTGAACTGCTAAGATAAATCCTGGATTTAACAATTTATTTTGAATCTAGTGATACAGCTTGAGGACATTTTCCCAATTAATTTGCAAATGTTTGAAGTGATCCAGGATGAGACATCAACTATAGTGATGCACTAAAATTGGCAAGACTCATATTTCTCCCAAATCCAATTATGTCTTCCCATTAACCTTCTCCTGTTTATTCTCAGGATGTTAATAAATAAAAGTGATTTTTCAGAACACTGAACACCACTTACTACAATCTTAATGTTTTAAATACATTTGTGGATTCTTCTCCCCTTTTCCTATAAATTGGCTTAAAGTTTAAGTTATTTCAAACAATTCTGAAGCAAACAATTTCCCATCCCACCTCAAAATTACCTTTCCTTTTGTTTTCCACATCCACCAATCTGACAAAGACGCATAACACAGATACCAGATGTGCACTAAGGTGAGCAGAACCACCACTAAATGCAATGTTCATTCTGTAACAATATCTTACTGGAAAGGTTTCAAAGTCTGAAGGGAACAAAAGCTGGGCATGAGAACATCTGGCTGTAACCAAGCTCCATCTAACATCTTTCAGAAGCTTTAACCTGGATCACCTTCATACATTGCAGCACACCCCGCTAACGGCTCACCTCGACCTCTAGAGGAACTTCGACCTCGAGGAGCCCCTACCACCGTTCCTCCTCCACGTCCCGTCAACCGCAGGACAGCAGCACTGTTTACAGACATCGAGAAATTTCTCTGCCAAGAAGAAGAAGAGAGAGACAAGGCGAGATTCTATTAAAAAACAAAACAAAATCTCAATCAATCCTAAATTTAAAAATAAAATAAATTTTAAACCTAAAACAATCCTAAGTTTAGCTTAATACCAGGTGTGCTTTCCTTATGTTTGTTACAGGTTCTCTACAATTGACTAACACTAGCAAGTAAAAGGATTCCTTGGAGACATGCATAGGTGAAGTACTCCACAAAAGGATCTTGGTCAACATTAGTGCTTCCAAGTCACTTACCTGAAATTTCCATGCTCTAAAGGCAGCAAGTGAGCACCTACTCCTTTATCAGATGATTCCAGCACAGAAGTGATCAGAACATCAGCAGCTTTAAACACAGTCACTCAGTTGCAAAAAAGAGATTGGCACCTGCCTATACCTGACACCATTAATTAATACCAATTCTAAACTTACATAAGGAAAGCAGGAACATGTAAAGAACAACAGAAGCTGCATAAAACTATATTTACCAACCTTTGCAGAAATAACGTTTTTTCTCTAAATGTATCATAGGAGTAACATGCTTTGGGGAAAAATAAGTGTATTTAAGACTTATGAAATTTAAGTGATACTCATTTTAATAAGACAATAAACACCAGTAAAATTGAACTGTACTTTAATATGAAATGATTGCTAAGGAAAAAGCTATTTCGACAAAGAATGGATAATTATAACCAAATCCAGTCCCATTCTCTTGAGCACAAACAGTTGGAAACTGGGCCAAAGAATTCAGGCGCATGTTCAGAAATGTTAACAAGCAAACCTGAATTCACACACGCTTTCTGAAAACAAGTTTTAAATAATTAGAATGCAAAGGACTCCAGACAGCTGTTACATCAGGCGTCTTGACAGGAACTGAAAGGAGGCAAAAATTGCTTCCATGAACTCATCTGGATTACTATGACTTTGAAGGTCTTCAGAGAACAATGAGACAAGCAATTATATACTATTTAAAATCTAAATGGCTACCATCAAAGCCAATAGAAATGTGAAAGAGTTCTAACCCATTTCAGAAACAAGCCTAACCGCTTGATACGTTCTTCCTTCAAGAGAGAATTGGTAACTTAATAGACTTTAGGGATGTGGGGGCGCAATCCAGCCATGCATGGCAAAATAGCAAGGTCAGCCTCCAGTAAATCTGATTTTTATTTTCCTAGTTAGCTCTTTAATGATTTAAAACAACCATTTCAACATTACAGCAAGTCAAAATGAACTATCTCCATTTGCCTCTAAGCAGATCACCTTTCCTGCTGTTGATACTTCTGCTTTTTTGTGAATCAGTGAAATATTTTACTACAGAAACAATTTTAAACTATTGATCAAATTCACTGTCTCGCATAGGAGATTCCTTAATTTTTGATGCCTTATTTTTCCAATAAGAACAAAATAGCAATCTCACTTCCAATTTATTTTTTTGACTTGTCTGCTTAAACTCCAAACAAATTCTCCCTCCCCTCTGTAGCGCTTACTGTGGTGAAGATGCAATCCTTGTAACATGCATAATGATAATAATCCACATGGTGAGATCACAAAAATAACAAAGCAGCAAAGTCAATAAAACAAAAACCACCCTATTCTCGATTAGTATATTACTTCAGTGTCTGTCCCTGACAATGCATATCAAAGAGCAAAGCTGCCCTAAAACAGGGTCTCAATTCATTTTTTAGTAGCAAATGGAAGATGTCCCATGAAACACACATCAGAAACATAACCACTGAGGACACAAAAAACTTTTCATTATATTCAGCAAGAGCTTGAGACTCCCTTACTCAAGCAGCAGATAAGATTAAGACAACTGAATTCTCTCCTAATGCAAATAAGAGCAACTGGGGGAAAAAAGGCAAAGGAACACATGCTGCATATTGCCAGCGGTCGGTGGTGGAAACCCCTGTTAAAGCTATACACAGAAGTCTTTTCTTCAAAACACAGTTCCCTGGATACAGATCTTAGACTAATCTATGTCATAACAAAACTTAATACGATGTGAATCAGTTGACCACTAGGTTAGCTCAGCATTCTTATCACTAGGAAAGTGACATTCTACATAAAAAGGATAAAAAGGACCAGCAATACTGTCCAAAGTATATCCACGTCCTGTAATAGGGAAATCTGGAGCCAAAAGTATCAGACTAGTTAAATTTCACAGCACTAAACAAATTTAAGCTTAAATCATCCTCTAGATAACTCATCTTTAAATCACCTTGAGAGAGATCAGACAAGTTCTTCCTGGACACATACTACACATGCACTTGATAGCATTGTCCATGCATAACTCTCAGTTTGCAAGCAAGAATTGCTCTGAATCCAAGGCAAGAGTAAGCCTGACTGGTTCAGCTCCAACTGAACACTACCCCAAATTACACGTGTTCTGATCAGCCTGTCCTCTACAGGACTCCCAATCTCTGTCCCTCGAGTTCCAAGAGGATAACACTAACTTCAGTATTCACTCAGGGGGCACAAAGGTGTTTTAAACTCTTTTATCAACCTTAGGTGAAAGAGCTTTCCTGCACCACAACTAGCAGCAAAGCCATTAACATTCACCTTAAGATCACTTCTGAATGGGATTCTAGATGATGAACAATGTTTATTATGTCATGGGAAACAAACACCAGGAATTTCTGTAGCTTAAATAACGCCATACCCTTGGTATCTCAAATCAGTCACAAAGGAGGAAAAGAGATCTTCAGACAAGAAAAAAACCACATTGTTCACATCCTCTGGTCCCCAGAACACATTGAAGGAAAGGCTTTCTCAGAAAGGGAATATGAAGCACTTCATTCAGATTAAGATTTTTGTGGAGATTGTGGAGAACTGTTAAACTGACCATGACAACTCCTGTATGATTACAATGAAAAGGAGCAGGAAAAAAAACAGTAATCGAGTGCACGCCAGCTCCTCAGGAGTTTTGAAGACTCATGAAACACTGGGCACTGCAGCAGAGGACCACCTACCCCTGAAGCTCAGCAGCACTTACCACCTCATCTGTACCAAGAGGCACATTTTCAATACCATAGCCTTCAACTCTTACTATTCCTCTTGGAGAGTATCTTGACAATCACCAGAAGCACACCTCCCCTTTAACCGTAAAAGGCTTGCAGTTTTCACTCTGAACGACTCCACTACGCATCAGCAAAAAAATACGTCCAAAGGTATTTGACACTGAGGGTCAATATTTCGTTGTGTTACCGTATGTCTGACTGACCATTTCCTGGGCTTGCTGCCTGAATCCCTCCTGTTCCCACTAGAGAATGACTAAGATTTCCCATAAAAGCGTATTCTCTCACTGGCTTTTTAAGACTAACTATGACATGAAGTGTCTATAGTGTATTCACATGAACTTAAATATGACTGCTGATCGAAAGCTAAACTATTAGTATCTTACATCAAAGGATAGCATCCTAAAAATGACACAAAAAGTATGAATCAACTCTGAAGAGGAAGGAATTCCAGAAGAGGTGAAGAAGATATGCCAGAATACCCAGACACAAAAAGATGATGAAAAACTCAAGAATACAATAGCCTGGGGCAAAGGAAGGAGGATGCTCTAAAATCTTAAGAAATTAATACTAACACACCCCACCCCTACAAAAAAATCAAATTACACTCAAGTCAGTAAAAACACTCATCTTTTAGAAAAGAAAAAAAAAACCCAAAAAATCAAACCACAATATTCTGAAGTAAGAAAAGAAGAAATATGACAAACCAAAGAGCAACTGCAAAATCAGAAGTTCTAACAGCCATGAAGAAGGAATCAATTCAGAGTCAAAAGTCAGAGGCATTTATCCAGAGGGGGGCAGACAGTTTTCTCTGCTAGGAATCGAATGAAAAGCAAGGGCTTTCAAACTACTGAGATCAGTCACCCTTGAAATGGAATCGTTGTGGACTACCTGCTCTCACTCTTATCTTGTTCACCAATTAATTATACACTTATAGAGACCAAACAGGGAAAAAAAAAAATCAAGCAACTGCTTACATAAAAACTAATTAAGAGTACTGCACCTTCCTAAGAAATGTTAACAGTCAAAAAACTCCAACACTTCTCCAAAGACTACAAAGCTGAAGTTATAGAACCTAGACACTTCTATTACAACAGAGAAGGTGGTCCCAAAGCTGAAGAAAGTTTCATTAATCTAAAAATGCTGTGTACTTAAACAGGTAATACTTCCCAGAAGATGATCCTGGATTTAACAAGTTGTCTGTCTGCCATCAACAGAACACTGTATGAAAAATATTTGTTCAAATTTAAGATACTAATTGAGCATGAACAGAATTTAAACTTTATGCTAACACAGCATGCTTTCATAACTTCTTTCCCTGAAATACACTAATCTTAAATTTTATGGTTTATAATGGAGGCATACTCTTCATTTCACCTTTACACAAATGACAATCTAAAGGTGGCCTGGGGGTTTTTTTGGTTTTTTGTTTGTTAGGTTTTTGTTTGTTTTGAAGTGGATACAAACCTGTTCTTCTTCTGTAAAAGGTACAAGTGCCAGTGGTGGCAGGGGCTCCTCTTGTAAAATAGGCAGAAACTCCTTATCCAGAAGGTCTGAAGGTATCTGTATGAAAGAAAAATAGCATACAAATATAGTCAAGTATTTCCATTTCAGGGACAACGCCACATACTTTGATCAAACTTTTATCCTGCCAACTCTGTCTCCATCTACCAGGTACACCAGTACTTCCAATAACATTTACTGGGGGTGGGTGCAACTCCACTGCAAATTTACACCCCCCAGAAAAAAAATTCATATAGACAAAACACCCAAAGTATCCACCACCCACAACTGTAATATGTAAAGTATCAGTATCATACACATCAGAATTCAAACTTCCACACTGCCACAGCTCAGATCTGAAGTGAAATTTCATCTGGTAAATTAAAAAAGTATTGCTTTAACTTCAATGCACTTTTATAGCCACATTTATATATTTATATTAACAAAACTACCATATATAGCACAGAGGTTGTATTTGACTTAAAAGTCAGCATTTCCAATTTACAACCCACAAGGAGAGTAAAACCAAAGAAAAAGTAAAGTGAAACTACAGGTATGGATGCATTAAGTAGAGAAAACTCATGATTTAAATCAAAATAAATTTTAAACACTAATTTTTAACTAGTCCATCGTCAGATAGAAGCTCCATCAGCAGATGTGACCTTGAGCGTATGAACAAGCAGCTGCAATTACAGTCAAGTGAGTTCTAATTATGCCAACAGAGAAGCGTTTCAAAAATATCTAGTTCACAATACTACAGATAAAGAACTTCTCCCAATTTTAATTGAAGCAAAGCAACCTAAGGTTTTATTTCATTTGGGTATTTGCTAGCAGAAGTCTTCCTGCTTTCAATCTGAGTATCTTTTAATCAGAGATGCAACTTTGCCTAATCTTCAGGCAGCAAAGATTGAAGATGCCACAGTGAAAAAAGACTAGGGTACAAAATACAGCTGTAAAACATCACATCTAGTAGTTGACTAGAAACAGTGTCAAGAGTCCTCTCAGTCCCAATAACTAGAATTACTCAACACCATGGAAACACATGTATATCAAAAGCAAGACATACTCTAGTAATAGTGCCAAAACACAGGGAGAAAATATTCTTTTGGACCATTCATAACCATTGGAGAGCTTCCTGTAACACAGGGTATTAAGGGGTTGTTCTGAATCAGTCGCAACTGCAGGGGTCTTAGCATTATCTGATATAGCATACACAAATTGCAAAGAACAGTCAGAAGACCTCTGACAGGCTGACTTATTCAAGCATAACACCAAGGTTTAAACTGCAGCTTCTCAAAGCAGAGCAGGATAGTTCTGCATGTTAAAGCACAGCTTTAAGCTATAACACGCTTATCAGCTTTTGAAAAAATCTCTGACATTCAATGCCCTTGAATCTGTGTATAAGCAACGCAGGGCTCCCAGCACCGTACAAAAACGTCAGCAGAGTCACAGTAGGTAAGGATATGGAGGTAGGCATGCACATCTATGTGCGAAGCTAAAGGCACAACCTGACATAATTTCTTGTAGTCCCTCCCTGATTCGAAGGTAAGGCTCTCGGAGGGATTCAGACTTCCAAGTCACTATGTGCCTCCTGCAACAATACACTAACCTCTGTCGGCACCTACAGAAAAACCTAATGTTTTCAAATGCGGAATGAATGAATCATTTGCCTGAACTGCTCTCTGAAATGTGACTTTCATATCGCCGAGACCTTTGTTTGAAATTAAACCAGAGGGAAGTTCTTGCCTTTCTACACGGCTCCTTCGTATTGCCTGTGCTAGACTGTATTTGTGTCCTGAGTGCCAGAGAACTACTTGAGGCCTGCTCTCATTGGGCTGCTTACCTACTGAAGTGAGCTGCCTTAAGTCAGGATAAATGGCAAGCTCTTGCCTTTTTTTTTTTTTTAAGTGATCTGCTAATATGATTTATTGCCCAACTTTCAAGCTGAATCAAATAACTATTTTACACTATATTAAATAAAATCCTACTGAGGCAAGCAAATCTACACCGCTGCAAGGGGACTTTAATCCTCACTTATCTGTGGCAGTGGGACTGAATATGGCAACGAGGGTATTTTTTTGTTCTCAGAGGGTACAGGAAGTTGGCCCTAAAGTGACAAAAAGAATCAAACATAATTAATGCAGTAAGAGTAGGATCAAATAAGCACAAATACACAAAAACCACAATCTGACTTCTTCAGTTCTTTGCCAAGGGATACACAATTTCTTTGTCCATAATCACAAAATGCAAGTAACTATTCCTAATCACAAGACTGTCATTAGGAACACACACATCAGGCCTTCTTCCTCTTCCTGCTCACCTTATTATCCTTTAGAAAAAGTGCCAACATTTCTTCTCTCCCATAGCGATAGTCTGCTAGTTTGTACTTTGGCAAAGCCGGAGACAGAGGAGGGGATGTCACACTCCCGCCACTAGACAAAGCTCGCAGCCTAAAATAAAGCAGAAAAGCAATGAAAACTGAATTAAGGAGAGAATGCGTCTTCACCTATGCGGTCATCTCTCTGCACGTTTACAGATTTGACAAAAATGAGACAAATACAGTACTGAAAGCAAAGGAAAGACATTAACAGTCTAACTTCAAAACACTAAAACTTGGTGCTTCAACAAGAAGAGTGAAAGAGCTTCCCTCATTTTTCACATAGATGGGAGAAAGAAAGAAAAAAAGATTCCCATGAGCACATCGAGGAATTCAACTCGTCCCCTGGAGAACTCTTACGCTGACTATATAGCAAGCTGGCTACACTCCTAAAGCCTTGACTAAGCTATTTACACTGACTGCTCAAAATTCAGTTGTAAGTCTTCCATAGATATTAATGGCAACAGCTTCTTTTTGACACGAAAAATTCTTACCTCCCTAGGGACAGTGCTGCAAATATTAATCTAAGGAAAAAGTTTGTTCAGATCTTTTGCAAAGTTTAACAGACAGAATAGGACAATAAATTTTGTGATGGGGTTTCTTCTTGTGTCTTTGGAATCCTACTCTACTCCAAATTCCTTTT
Source organism: Rissa tridactyla (assembly GCF_028500815.1). NCBI lineage: Eukaryota > Metazoa > Chordata > Aves > Charadriiformes > Laridae > Rissa > Rissa tridactyla. The sequence continues at coordinate 11,749,941 of NC_071471.1, forward strand.
CAGAAATTAAAATGGCATTTTTCAGAGACCATATAGATCATTTAACTTAGTGTCTCAATAAAAAAAGATGTACAAAATATAGCCACACTGTACTTCAGAGACATTTCAAGCAGTAATCTAATTTACAGTAACAGATAAATATGCTATTAAGTTCGGCCCCATCCCACTCAGGTAAGCTACTCAACTGCTTGCAAATAAAATCTTAGAGTTGTATGATATTACTGCCACCCTGCAGGTGCATTAGTCTCATTCTATACAGTCACTTCCTCAGCTACCCAAATATCCTGTATTTTCAAGTTTGAGGAATGTTTTACAAAAGGGCATGTGTAAAATAACAAAACCCAGACCATTTTCCTACCCTTGATGTGCATCTTAGACAAGTAAAACAATGAAAACTTCTCAACAATCGCAAAATCCTTGGAAAGGATGGTGCTCTAAACTAAAAACACTGATTCAGAGGCTACCTTTCACCTAATTATTGAAGCATGCTTTGATTTATTGTTCTTTAAACGGAAAAGAAAAAGTAATTTGCAAGTCAAATGTTTATCTTATTTTTTTAGCTTGGTGCCACCCAGTGGCAGTTTCTGTACATACCACTTCAAACCAAAAACGCCTGGGGAGGCACTATTCAAAGGATTAGATGGCTCAGTGCAATGCTCAACCCAGATCAAACGTGACCGAGAAATTTCACTATTAAGTGACACAAAAGCATACATGACAGACGTGACTATACTGCAACCCAAAGAATAATTATAAATCTTAGCACTTTATCCCTGTAAAAATCTAGTAACTCACTGAAGTGTAATATATACTTTCATACATAATCTAACCTGGTTTTTAAACTAAACGGAGACTGAAGTCCCCTCACTATGACACAGCAATCAAGTTGCTGTTAAAATATGTGCTGCTTTTAGAGTTGCCTTCCCCCTTCTCTTTTTTTAATATAACTTTGGCTTCCGTCCATCAATGAATCTAATCATGTCTGTCTCTTACACTGAAGAGCACTCCAGCATAAGATATCTGCCTGGTGGGTGTATTTATAGATAATGATAAAGTCATTCTTTAACCTTCTTTCAATCTAACAAAATAGACTGAGCTCTCTCATTGTTTCGTGGGCCACAAATCATGCCTTATTTCTTTGTTGAATACTCTCCAATTTTTGTACATTGTGTAAAAAATGTGTCAGCAAAAGCAAATACGTTACTCCAGTAATAGTCTTACCACATGCTACCCAGCAATTGTATTTCCTATAACCACTCCACACTCCCATTTACACACTTAAGGATCACATAACTCTTCAGAACCCACACCAGCCAGAATTCTCGTTTGTAATCGTGGCCACCAACACTTCAACAAGAAATTGGAAAAAACACTGAACAATAATCACACGTGTGCAGTTACTCATTAACAAAAACCAGGACAATACAAGTCAGACAAGCTGGAAAAGTAACAGCTGACACAAGACTGTATGTCATGGATTCCCTTTAACACAACAGCTCATTTTTCCTGACACTCTTCAGTGCGCACATGCAGGAGACTATGACATGAAATGCACACTTATACCATATAGATATTTTTTTTTAAATACTGGGGGGGGGAAGACCTTGTTTAGCTATAGGTTTAAGTCCAACAGCCTTATGTATCACAGGGAAAGACCAAACAAGAAAGATGTCTTCTTCCCTTACTTTGTGTATACCTCCGATGTCACAAACATTATTCCTCCCTCAGATACTTGCCAGCCATGTGAATGTTATGCATTACCATAACATGAAACCCAACTGATTTCATACACAATGCCCATTTACAAAGTGAAGGCTAATTTTATAATATTGCTTTCAGTCACAGGCCAGGGGCTGAGGTGAAGGAGTATAGAACAATAAAGACATTATAACCCATTCAGTCTCATAATCAATTCAGTCCCAAAGGACAGGAATTCATAATGCTTTTTTAAAATTTTAGCCAAGGTTCCAGAGTCTCACAAAACAGAAAAAACTCACCATTCAGGCCCAAAGTTAAGTGTCTGAGTTTCTGCTGCCATTTTTTCCTGTTCTATTCCTCCTTTTTAAAAAGCGTGAACCTGAAAAATAAAAATGTTTACTATGAAAACAAGTGGCTTAATACAGTCCTTCATAAATTTCTTCACAATACAAAAGCACAACTGGTCTTTCAAAGAAGTGGAAAAAAATGACTGTGGAATATTTTTTTAAAATTAATGTACTACTTTTTTTTTTTTAATTAATTTACTAATATAGGAGTAACTGCATCAACATCTCTTCCCTAGCTTCCTCTTAACAGCTCAAAAAGAACACTGGATCAGGGTGCCTGAAGAAACAATTTGTACAAACAATCCCTTTTCAAATCAGTGATTACTGCAAGACAACCAAACACGGAGAACTGGATGCATAAACCTCTTCTGTAAGAACATAAATGCTTAATTAACAGAATTGCAGCTTCCTGACAATTACCAGAGGATAAAAAACCCACTAGAGTTACAGCAAGAAAGATTTGCCAGTTGAGTGGCAGAGTATTCAAGAAATTTCCATTCTTCAAAAATAAGCCTTCTAAAGATCGAGTACATTCAATGCTGTGAGATCCTCCTAAATCTGCAGACAGATGACAGTATTTCTCTCATTCTTGGTTTTATTAAACAAAAAGACACACAACTTCAGACTTCAGCTACTTTTGTTCCTATTAGCCAAGGTCCTGAAGACACTAGTGAAGGTCAGGTCAAATTGCTATATACCAAGTACGTATGGACAACAGCTGATGAAGCCATACTGGAGGGAAAGAACAAGACTAAGGGATGGCTATGAAGTTTTCTCTATCAGAGCCAAGTCCAGCCCAGGTAGTTCTGGAGAAGTGCCTTTTGCAGTAAGAAAATATAGCTCCTTTTTCCTTCCAGCAATGGCAAAATCCAGATCTGCAGAGGAAGCGGGTTTGTTTTTAGAAAAAAAAAAAAAATCAAGTACTCTGTAGCCAAAGCCCAAACAAAAAAGGATTTGAAGCATGACCTACAGAAACTGGTTGATTAGACTCAAGAACCCATAAAGACAGATGGTAGGAAGGGAGCTTTCCTTGTCAGAACTCTGCTCCTTAATAGACCCAAGGAATAAATAAGGAGCTTCATAAATTTGTCCATACTTTGCATGAAAAGGTGGTGGAAAAGAAAACCAAACCAAAACATGAGAAGGCAAGATGTGGAAAGAAAAAGACAAAACTAAACAAGGGAAACATTTTTTTCTCATATATATGCTACTGAAGTAATGATATTAAATTTTTTTTAAAAAGTCACTAGCCTGAAAGCTAGAAAATGCCAAAAAACTACGCTGAAAGTGCTTGAGCAGATTTTACCCAAATCTTTGGGCATAAAATTACGAACAGTTGCAAAACTCCCTGCAGCCTAAACCTGCCAACCAGCGTTTGGCTCGTGTATTTTTACTACATGCCATATTAACTTCTTCCCATACACAATACAATCTATATACAAATTGTAGTATTTTTATTTTCACAATAACCCTATATAATGAAATGGGATCATCCCCACTACATGCACCAGAAGCTTATACAAGAACATCCAGCTGTTCTCACAGGCCTGGTTTGAGATTATTTTGGTCTGATTTGGGTTGCCTTTTTGAAGCAGCCGACAGCTCATTAGAACGTTCACGGTGTATCCATTCATCATTCTGCAAATCAAACTACAAGGTTCGATACCTAAAGATGACATAGAGCAGCCACATGTGAAATACTGTGGGGCAATTCAAGCAAACCACTGTGCACACTTCATCAGAGCCAAGTCTCCATCATCATTCCTAGTAACCTTAATTGGATGGCTGTCCCTTGCTTCCTGCAACGCCTGTAATCCTTCTGCTGGGGGGTGTGTGTCAGGGGGGAAAAATTTTCAGATTAACCCACATGGATCACCAAGGAACCTGTAATCTTTAGCTCCTAACATCAAAGTTAGCTTAGTACCAGTAATACCAAAAAGGCTGGCACTGAACGTTAAACTGCAATGAAAACGCAGCTGAAAAGCATCAGATACAAGGATAAAGTACCTAAAACCAGCCAGGATCAAGCGGTTTACTAGTTTTGGATCCACTGGGCCCCACCCCTCTTTAGCCTCTGGGTTTCCTTCCCAAAAATTGAGGATACTGAGGATCTTTCTCTACTAGGTTCCTAGTCTGCACTTCAGTATCTACAAGCATACGCAAAAGCCTGCTTATCTCATCCCACTGAGCTGCAAAATGCCTTTCCTTGTCCCTCATTCTGGCCACTGCACTTAGTTTTGGGAACTCTTTGCTGGCTTCCTCTTCTGTGTTGCATCCAGATAAATTACTTCCTCCCTATAATTTCTGACTGTATGAATTTTTAATTGAAAGCATGCACCTGTAAGTGGATAAAATGTAGCTGAACAGGGAAAACAACAAAAAACCCACACAGAATAAAAGCCAGATCTGCAGATGATCTGAGTAGGTGTAACAGGTGAATTTACCCTAATAGGCAACGCTACCCAGAAATAAAACATATGTGAAAAAGAAATTACAGGCAAAGCTGAGAGAAAGCCCTTGGAAAGGAGGCACTCTGGAAACAGGTAGCGATTTGTGAGGAGGGGGGCAGAGGAACAGAAAAAAAGAGACAAAAGCTAAGCCAGCAAGTGCAAGAGGAGTATATTTAGCCATGTCAGTGCAGACAAGAGAAGGCAAAAACCATGTGATGCTTCAGCTGCTGCTTTACAAACCGGCAAAGAGGTGAGAGCACAGAAGGCAAACTGGAGAGGAACCTCTGACAGGACTGCACAACACACACTGTTGGTGCGCAAAGCAGCTGCACTAACTGGAAAGGCAAGTTGGGGTGGACGATGCAACACTCGCATTGTGAGAGGAGAGTCAGGGTGGAGCAAGAAAAAGGGTGAGGAATTAAGAAAAGGGAGTGAGCAACCAGGTCATAAATTTAACTATTTTGGCTAGGAAAAGGCATGAATTTATCTGATCTTTACTATCTAGATAACTTTCTTAGGCTCTAACTTCAATATTAATAATTAAAATGTTAATTTTGGTCTTTTTTATCTATGGTGCCTCCTTATTAATCAAGGGTGTCAAATCACAAAAATAACATATACCAAGCACATTTCCTCCTTGGTATCATTTGATGAAGGAAAAGCCCCTTTTCTGGACTGCTAGCATTTTGTAGATCAAGATTTTCTACAAATTAATGCCTATTGATTGAGGAATCTGCACAACCACAGATTTTATATGGACAAGAAGCACACAGGGACAGTCTCAAGTTGAAGCAAGAAGCTGAGGCCATATTTTGATAATGCCAAATTAGCACCACTGTTTGGGCAAGAACGCTACCTGAGGATTTCCCACCACTCCTTCAAAGGGGAACCTTTTCTCCAAGATTTTCTTCAAATCAGGTCAATCCTTGGTCAAGGTGCCAATGCAACCCTACAAAGAGTTGCAGTTTTCCTGCGTATTAGGGGAAAAACAGAATTGCTTCATAAACTGGAACTGAGACCTGGTGTTCCTGGGGCAGTACCCCAGCCACAGACCCGCTATCAGCATGCAGGACTGAAAAGAGAAGAAATCACATTAGCCCCACCACAAACCTGCGGACTGGCACGGGAAAAAACATCCTTTCTATTTCATCAGCAGCTTAGTACTTTGGAAGTCAGAAGTCCATCCTCTGAGCCGACACAAAATGTAATCCAGTAACGTTAAGCCTTTAAGTGGCTTTCACTCACAATTAACAGGTAATATTATAGGTACAGAAGTTGCTATCAGCACCACACAACTCATTTCATTGGTTTGCTTTATGTACAATAGTTGTTTTACCAGGCTCACGTTTTTTTTAAATTGTTTTTCAAGCTCACTTTTTAGTACCTGACAAATTCATTAAAGCTCTCAGAAACATCTGCTTCAGACACAAGTCGGAACTTGATTCTACCAGATAGATTTGTGTGTTAAAATGCATAAGATGTTTCAGTTGAAAAAAAATATTTAAGGAAGGTCTACAATTACGTAGCACATTTTAGCCACAAGGTGTGTTCTTTTAAAATGTATAGCTAGCTAATAAATATCTAGGAAAAAAGCTGTTTTCTAGAGATTTTGAAAGAGCTGAACTGCCGTGAGTCCACGACACCCAGACTTTGCTCAACCTCAAGATTTATATGAAATTGCCATTTTAAGGTTTGTCCCTTACTCACAGGCACTTGAGTTAAGGTTTCCAGGCAATGTTAAAATCCTACAGTTCCATTAAAGAATTCTGTCGACTTGTACCACATGGCAATCTGTCTCACCAAGATGTTTTACTGTTTTGGATAGAGATAAACTGATTCTCAGCATCCCAAGTTGAGACTAAGCAATGTCTGCATTCAGGTCTGCCCATCTAATCTTTCCTACAGACAAAAAAAAATAATTTTAAAGACTTGGACTGTCACTGCAATTTATAGCTTTGGGGCTGCTGCTTGCTTAGGCTTTTTTATTAACTTTGGAAACCTAAACCTTGGAAAAAAGATGTACCACTGATCCTTCCCCTACACAGCTCCTTTATTTTGAAACGGTCTACTGTTTGATCAGAGATGTTTAGGAAGAAAAGCACCCTTTCATTTCAAGGTAGTTATGTTGCTACTGTAGGTTTGAAACAGCCTTTTTAAGCTAGAAATTGGATGAAAACTTCGAAAACATGAAGACAAAGAACATAAAGGCAATCTAACGCAAGCAAATTTAAGAGCAAGGAACCAAGTTCTCCTTGAATAAACTTGGAACAGGAATTCAACAGCACTGCTCCACCATGCAACAGCAACATTACATCAAGATGATAAAACCTCACCTTCCACAAGCAAGAAAACATTCCACAGACAGCTACCAGAGCTAGCTAACTTCGGTGCCAGTAACTGTGTTTTTAAAAAAAATAACAGGCTGACTGAATAATTAATGCCAATTTTCTCTAATTCGTGAAATATTAAAGATGATCCAAAATGGTATGCAAGCTACCTTTTAAGTACAGTGGTAAATAGGATGACTCAGGTGGCTACACTATCAGTCTGTTTGATATTAATCATTGGCTAAAGCAGACAACACTGATTAAAGGACACTGACATAATTAAGGCCAGCCAACATAGATTTATGGAAGACATTCGATCACAATATACTTTTGAAACAGTAGAAATTTCATTGCTCAACAAGTAGGTGAAATAGAATTTAACTTCTACAGGACACTTCAATTAAGTACAATGCTAAAAAGAACAAAATCATTCAGAACCACATGAAAAGTCTCAAATCATCACAACCTATTTTTTTATTTTAACCTTCTCTTCCAAAGAATCTACGACAACTAATATCAGAAGGCAAAATAGTCTCAAAATAGTAAAAGGTAAGGAGGTCTCCTCTACTTCTACAGAATCTGTAACATTGACCCACATAACTTCTAAAACATGAGGATGACAAACATGGATATGGTAAATAATGGAAATGACACATCATCAATAATACCATTATGAATTATTCAATTACTCAGTCCAGTATAGCAGGTTGCATTTAATAAGGCCAAGCACACAATCAAAAGATTCACCAGCAGAAAACACAGGTGATACATGACAAATACAAGACTATTCTGGAAAAACACAGTCTGAAACCAATCTGAGATTTATGACATTAATCAGCTGAAAAGGAATACATGATACAACACTGACTAGAAGAGCTAACATAAAACTATGAATACAGGAATAAGGAAATATAGAGTGAGTACAGAGTGGGTTTTATCACTGCAGGGATACTATGTCCTGTTCTATTGTCCAAAAGGCAAGAAAGCTGATAAATAAGGTGTTCAAAAATTGATAAAACATGACAAATGCCTTACAATGGGGGGGGGGGGGGGGAAATCCCAAAACCCAAACCCACCAAAGCTCTATTTATTGAGCTTGCTCAGTCTGTAAATGATGATGCAGGTGAAAAAGGCTGAAGACCCAAGTTTATTCAGTGAAGGGACTAAAGCAAGACATTGAGAGATAAACAACAGAGTAAGCTATCTTCAGGTCAACACGAAATGATTTTCTAAAAAGTATGTTCTAGTTTAAACAGAAAATTAATTAAAAAAAATCCAATACTCACATTACACAAGATGCCAGACAAGCCAGAGTAGTCCCTTATGGCTTACCAAGCCTTTATCCTGACAAAGGTGGTGAATTTTTCAAGGCCTACCTACTTTCATGCCAGGAAGTTTTTCCTAGGGAACAATGTCTAAAACATCCACTTCTCCAGAAGCTACACCTCTATTACCAGTTACATTTTTAGATCTCTTTTAAAGTCTTATAACTTTTCTGTCTCAAATCATTGTTGTTTCCATTTCTCAGCAGTTTCTGGTCAAAAATTGCCCAAGACATTCTCAAGGGCATGACCAAACTGACTGCCCTCTGCCTACTTCATCCAGATCCATCTAAAACTTCATGGAGTGCTGCACCTTGCAACATGGTACACCATAGTCAAGAATGACAAATACAAAAAGTAGGCACTGAAGCTCTTCTGGGATAGGATGACAAGAAAGATTATGGAGACTTGCACACCTAACAAAACCCAAGAAAAATAAAGGAACATTAAATGTCACAATTCCAGACATCTTCCTCCTTTCCTACCTATTACTGTACCCTTGGTGGTGAGAGGTAGGTTAGAGAGCCATCCACTTCTTGCTTCACCTGAACATGAACAAATGTGAAAGCTTCTCCCAGTTTCTCAGCCAGAAAGCAGTGTGACCTCCACCTTTATTATAAGACTTCCAGCCAAAGGCGATTAAGCTGTGAGCAGAGTCAGGGGACCACACCCTTGGCCCTGCCACTGGCTGGAACACAAACCACTTCTCATTCCAAATCCTGTCCCAAAAATCCTGCCAGAACTCTTGTTTTCCAGATGAAAAAAAATCACTTCCACATCTGTCTCTACCTTGTACATGGAAAATTTGCTGGTAGGTAAACATTTAGTCCGTGCTATTCCACAAGTTGTTACAGATCAGGATGATGAGTCTGTCTATCTGCTCCTCAACAAGGCCAGTAGCCAGACCATGTGAATGCAACCAAAACCACATAGAAGCACCTCTCTCCCAGTCGTCACACACATACGTATATTCAAAATGGCAGAACAGAGCTTCAGACTGCATTCACTGAAAACATTCATTGAATTAACAAATCTGTGTTGTTGTGGGGTTTGGTTTTGTTTTGTTTTTAAGTGTCATTTGCATAAGCAGCTTCTTTGGCCTCTGTAGAAATCCTCTGCCCCCACCCCCTTCTTCAGGCTTCCTACTCATGCAGTTCTGAGATGTCCTATACTTCAAATATTCAACAGTGAGAAACTGTCTAATAAAAAGTCCTAACAGAGCATCAGTATGTGTGTAAGATTGCAATCAGGAAGTCAGAAGGTAACTTGTTACTACATATGAATGACATCATTTAATAGCTTATCATTCTTCTTCTTTTTTATGTTAATATCACTGAAAAACCTCACTTGTTTTGTTCTGAAAACCATACCTTTATACTGACTTGTGATGTCATCCTGATCCTGCCTTAGTACTCTTAAAACATAGTGTAACATAAATAGAGAAAATTATATATACAGATGATTCAGCATTAACTATGCCTAATGTAAAAGCTTCCCCTGGTTTTAATGGTAACTGGGCCTCCAATTTATTAAATCAAGTTATTAGATGCTTTTACTTAAAAACCTTGCCATATGCTATTTCCATGATCAGCCTCACCCACATTATTCAGCCTAACACTGATGTCGGCCCTGCTTTGAGCAGGAGGCCGGAGCAGACAACACCAAAGGCTGGTCTCTTCCAACCTAAGTCATCCTCAAATCCTACCATATGCAGCTGCAAAAAATACATAAATAAAAATCAGTTTATACATCCATTATTTGCCAGTCACAGCAACTCCCTGACACATGACATTCTGACTCCAAGTCTGAAGTTACATAAACTCAACTACCCATTCGTTGTCATAAAACATCACCCAAAGTGCACCTTTTCCTTCTGTTTCTTCCGATCTGAACTGACACACCACCATGCACCAACCACAAATCTGCTTTTACCCAATCTGATCTACACATGTAGATCTATAGCCTCTGAACCTCCCAATCACACAAACCAGTATCTTTATCATGAAATACTATCAACAGAATGCAAAGTGCTTCAATTTGTTGTCAGAGACAAAAGAGAAAAGTATTTCCTAGTAACCACAACATGAAACAAGTATTTCTCTACTGAATAAAAAGGACCAAATACCCAGTAACAAAATGTTACCTTCACAAAGTGCAATGCATCACACTTACTTTCACTGCAATAACACCAATTTAACATACAAAAATATTTTTCTCACCAGTTTATTTTCCAAACACATTATATGTAAGCTCATTCACCTGTTTATAATGACAAATTACATATACAAGAGCCACCGTTGAAGGCATCAAGTAATCATTCTTCCTTATTTGCCTAGATTTTTTTAAAAACATATGGCCAAAGCAATAGAAAAATCATAATACACAGCTTTAATAATTAGCTGAGGGAATCAAAAAAATAGTAAGTGATCCAAAAGGTACTGTCAACAAGATGATTTTAAAACAAAATCATCAAAATTCCTCATTGACCTACAGACTTTACTAACTCTACAGAGGTCCTGGTATCCTGGTATCCCTTCTGTTTTTCTCCTCAGTCCTGAGGTCGATATCCAGCTTCTATATATTTATATCTATAAGCTTTAAGTATTACAGGAGAGACTCACTTCTGAAAACACACGCTTTGATTTCATGCTTGCCATAAACCTCAGACACATTAAAACAAGTCTGTGTATCCTTCCCCCCCCCAAAAATAAAAAGGCAAGAGAGACATAAAAATTTCAATCACAGTGTAGCTTCCCACACAGACATCAAGCAGCAACCCCCCACCAAAAAAAAAAAAAAAAAAAAAAAAAAGAGAAGTGGATGCATTTTGTAATCAACACACTGTGGCAATCTCAGCTACTAACAAAGCAATGCAAAGACCTGTCTTCTATAATCCTTTACTACCATCTGAGCTCAAGATCTTAAAATAATGGTATTAAACATCACTATGATGAACTACATGGTTATATATATACTGCCATCAACCACAAGAGGGCCAATGTTGTATAGACCTTCTAATTTAAAGCACTGATAATTCTTTTTAGTTCCATGCATAACTTATGTACCCTTGAGCAAACTTGCTAAGTTTTCTCAGTTCAATTTCCAAGCAAGACTACTTGTGCAAACAAAAAACATTTAGGAATTGACTGCAAGAGGGGAAAGGAGAGGCTAAGCTAGGCTGATAACTGACTTTGTTCCTGTAAAAGCAAGTACCATCCCCCCCGCAGCATTTCAGACACCTAGGTTTTCAAGTGTCACTCGATGAATTAAAATAAATTGATGAGAAAACCAGACAAAGAAACAGTCCCTTTCAACACAAATGCTTCTTCAATAACAAAGAGGAGACAGGTTTCTCCTTACTAAGGCATCCAATGGATCTCTAGCAAGCTATGTAGAAAGAAGGCGGCAGATCAGGCCCGTGCTTTTACGCTTGTAAGCGGAAATTTTATTGGTCTGCCCCTTAGCTCTATCTATATTCATGAATTAAATATAGCTTATCTCTACTCATCTTTGAGCAGAAGCACTGAGAGAAAAAACACCACCACCACACAAACAGAAAAATGATGATGCTAGAAAAAGGAATTTTTTTCTAAATCTTACTTTGAGAAGATTTAACATTGTACCTTTAAGAGTCCCAAGAAAGAATTTTAAAGGCCTCAATGAAACAATAAGAAACATACATTTGACAGTTACTGGAACTTACAAGATCAGACAAAAGTAAGCAGAATCCAATTTCATATTCTTGGTGTTTCAAACAAACAAAAAAAAAAAGATAGCTGGAGGCCTGAACTACTTTAAAGGAGCGGGAAGACAAGAAGGAAAAGACCATGGTCCAGGTACGTAGCTCATCTTCATCAGTTACTGTGAACCAATGTTTCCCTTGTATGTTTAAGTAATCAGACAGATCTTTCAATAGAGGCATGTAGTAGCAAACCACCTCTTCAGCCAGTCAGCTGCCCCAATGAGATGTTCCATATGACTTTGACATCTCGTTTGTTTTTAAATGAAGTACCTATAGATCCTAAAAGAGCTGCCAACTTTTTTCTTACATTCAGGTATAAGAAACTCCAGTTTATGATAGAGCTCCATTTAGACAACTGGCCTTAGGACACAGCACAGAAGAAATGCAATGGTGCTTAGTCTAAATGCCCTAAAAAAAACCAAAAAACATAAACTCACTCCAAACCTTCTTTGCACTCCTCTTTTACACAGTTTCTTCTCCTCAATCAAGCAGTAAAACAGACAGAAAAATTAAATTGTAAAGCCCTCAACTCTCTATTTACAAGCATTTTTTTCACTTACATCAGCATAAAGATTGTATTTTTCATTTACTGTATGTTTTAAGAAGGCAAGAAAAAACACTAACAGAAGTATCTGAGGATATTTTACAGTCCTCTTAAGATCAACATCTGTAATGAAAAGAGCATCTACAAGAGTCCCAGTTTTTACTGTGGTATCAAATCATTTTTGTAAGCACCCTGTGAAACATATTATCGCTGCAACATGAGCACTTTGCATTTTAGTTCTATGCTTTTGCTTTAAAAGGTAGGCTCAAGAAACCATTCAGAAAAGGTACTAAAAGAAATACAGTGACCAGGTACCCCCATGAACATTCATGCATCCAGGGGCTGGGAGAGCCTAAGCAGCTCTTAAAATCATTGAAAGGGCCTATTAAAGTCTCAACCCAAGAAGCGGGTCTTGTTGGAAGTGACACTCGACTTCCATGGATAAATCTCTATAGTCAACCGTTAGACAGAATCTTTTTTTTTTTTTTAAAGCACACATTCAGTGAGAAATTAACACTGACACACGTGACCATTGAACGTTCTACGTTAACCTGTAGAACTATACGAGCCTGGGGGGCAGAGGGGTGCAGAAGGGGCAATGGACACTCCAACATTTTTGTTGACACCCCCATGCCACATTTTTACCTTAGCATCAGCTAACTGTTCAAAGGATGCCTATTCAAGCGAACAGCAAGAATACCAATACCTCATAATACTAAAGCTCTTATTATCTATTGGAATCAACACCCAATAACAGAGCTCAAAAACAGCAGAACAAAGCTTTTGTTGGTGACAACTGCAACCCATTTTGTTTACAAAGGTTCCCAATTATCACGCTGTGAATCTACCAAATGTTCTATTCACAAAGCAACAAATTAATTTGTGTTTATTAAAAAGTTTCTTAACAACAAAAGCAACCAGCAGAGTTATGGGAAAAGGAAAAAAAAAATTCACACGTACTTTCCAGGAACTTGCCCAAGTCAGCTCCTGAAGCAAGAAAATAGAATGAGCAGCAAGAAGTTAGACAGAAGAACATAATCAGAATTCAGAAGTTCTTTCCCCTCCCACCCAAGAAAACAGACACTTCAGAATTATAGTAAGATGTAAAACACTACAATCGCAAACCACAAACACTGAGCTCAAGGTTACTGGGGAAAATGTAGGTTTTATTCCAGAAGTACCACTTGGCAACATCTCCTTTTGGCCTACAACTTGTCCCACTTCAAAGTGCAATTACACAGAGTTGAAAGAGCGATGACTGCTTTGTTGACACTGAAACTACTTGTCTTGGATCAATACCAAACGTACAGAATCCTGATCGATGTTTTCTTCAGCCTGCCAAGGCCTCTCCAGTCAACCACTGCTGGTCATTGCTGCTCCCAACACCCTGCTGCCTGCGGGAAGGGGGAGGAAGGCTCGAGTGCTCGACGAGCTCCCTCCTTCCTCTGCCTGTATAACCTGACAGGGCTGGGCGTGCTCGGAGCGGGGCACACATAGGCTTCAATGAGGGCGCACCTTCCCGCGGCGCTGCCGGATCACAGGCCCGCTCCCACCGGGCTGGGAGGGGACGAGCGAGTTCACAAGGGTCAGCCTGAGGGGAGACGGCGCCGGAGAGGCAGCTGCCAGCCCCGGAGGGCGTGAGGAGCCCCGAGCGCCCCGCCGTCGCCTGACAGGCAGCGTCTCCCCCTGCCGGGACCTGCTGCCAAGGAGCCGCATGGAGAAGGCAAGGCCCGCGCTCCCGAGCGGGTCCAGGCCCAACGAGCCCTGCAAAAGCCCATCGCCAGGCGTGCAGGGGAGACCCTCCGGGCGCGGCCCTCGTCGCCAGACGGGGGCGGCCTCGCCTCCCGGTAGGCCGCAGGGCGCCTCGGGGCTGCGGCACCCGCGGCGGACCGGAGCCGCCGGCGAGGCCGGTGCTCGGCGGGGCGGCCTAGGCCCCACTATCGCAGGCGGGGAAGGGCGGCAGCAGCGGGAGGGCGGCGACGGGGGAAGCGGCAGGGCCGGCCGCAGCAGTGGCGGGGGCAGGGAGCCGGCGGGACGGCGTTACCTGCGCTCCCGGACGGAGAGTCCCTCACGGCCACAGCGACTCCTCAGCCCCAACAACACAAGATGGCGGTTGCGCCGCCACGCAACGTCACGTGAGGCCAGGCCCCGCCCCCTCTGCCTCCGCCGCGGGACCCGGATGAGCGACGCCGCTCTCCCCCCCGCCCTCGGGCAGGCACCGCCCGCGTGACGACGCGCGAGTGGGGGGGAGGTGTCCCCCAGCCGCTGCGCGCGCATGTTCCCTCACAGACAGCGCCCCCTGCTGGAAGCGCTGGGAACCGCACCTCCCCTTGCCGCACAGCCCTGTGGGAAGGTGGGGGTGCTATGGCGGCGGGGCCGTGCTGAGGGCCATCCCTTTAGCGACCGTACCGCCTCTCTCCAGGCCGGGCAGGGTCCCCCAGCGCCGGGTGGGGGCTAAACTGGCTGGTGGGGCCTCGGCCCCTGAGGTAAATTACTGCCTCCTCCCTTCAGGAGCACAGGTTTTCGCCCGCAGCCGTACCCTTTCCCTTGCCCTCTAGCTCACTTCTGGCTCTGTTGTTAGCACTGAAGCTCTGAGAAGCGACCGTGTTTTACGCGGGTGCTGTGTCCGGGCACCGGAGGAGGCCTGTGGGTATGCTGCGGTGGGAGACGGCCCGGGAGGCGGCTGCTGCTGACAGAGGGCATTAGGCCATACATATTTTGAACGCAGATTTCCCGGTGGAAAAATCACAAGGCAAACTTTTTTCCAGCTAAAAATACTGTTCTATTTTTAGTCCTAAAACCCATATTAGTACATGGTGCAGGATAGCCCCGTGTGGTTCCTTCAGCCTAAAAACCTCTTCCTGGCTGTTATGCGCTACTGAAGGTATAACCGTTTTCAGCTGAAACAATTTCGCTCCAATCATGATTTCAGCCACAATCCACGTAGCTTTCTCCCTCCTCTTCTAGGTGAATAAATACTTGCCATTGCAGGCTGAACACTGGCCAAAAATGATGCAGCAGCCAACGCAAGTGACTCTCGTGAGCTAATGGGTTGAAAGCCTGTAATTCTTGGGACATATTTTTAGCTGAGAGCAACATAGGACTGAGCTACTGAAAAATCTTAGAATGAGATTTCTCTTTTAGGAGGCTGGCATGTGAAAGCAAAGCTCCCTAGCAAAGGGCTGGCCTCTGATAAGCTGCATCTGATCCTCCTGGTTGTTGTGACACAGCGTGAGCCAATGCTAATAAGGGTATGGGGAGGGAGAGAGGCAGCCGGCATTTCCAGCTGGTGGTAAGAACTTCCAGCCTCACTGCAGGAGCGGCTGTGCCTTCTTATTCCACTTACCAAACTTGATGTTTGAGCGCTGAAAAATATTTCCACGTGCTCTAAGACAAGCTTTAGCTGAGATGGGAGAAATTTAGCACTTGTGGAAAATTTTTTATCCGATAATAATTATATTATTGAGACAAAAAAAAAAAAACATTCAAGAGAGTGTCTGAAACGTGCCTCATCTGCAGCACTTTGGCATTTTTGTAAAATACCTCAAGGAAACTGAGATGACTTTTTTTGGTAATAGCGGATGCATTTTAAACCCTCCACGACAGCCATCCAAGTGGAACAGGGAGACTGTCACGAAAATTCCAGGTTGTACCTGTGTGGTTGAACTTCTGCACGGTTCAATTACAGGACTTCAGCTGATCTTGCCTAGGTGTGAAATCACCCCGGCAGCTCATCTGCGTACCGGGGGCATGATGTACTTCAGAGCCCTGGATTATCATGCCAATTCATCCTCGCTATTAAAAAATCCAAGTGCAGGGAAGTGGCATCCCTAATAAACTAAAAACTTTCCTTATTGACCCCTTGCTTTCACCCTTCCTAGCTTGGAAGCAAGAGCCTGCCTCCCTTGGTACAGCAGAGGAGCTACAAACACAGACCACAGCTTTGTAACAGCGAATAACTGTCAAAAGCAGCCCAGAAGATGAGGCAGAGTCCGCCACATCTCCCCTCACCACCCCCTCTTTTCAAACGTCAAAATACCAGAGATTTTGTCTGAGAAAAGTCAATACCTCAGCAGTCTCTGTTTTCCGTGTCCTCATTCATCACATCCCTAAAAATAATAAAAACAACAGACAATTCAGGCAGGTGAACATCCAGCTGAAGTTTTTAAAGTCAGTCACTTCAATGCGTCTGTCACCTCAGATGGCTTATGGTGAAAGACGGACTACCACAAATAGGCTGCTACTTCTGCAACGTCCAATTATTTTAAGACGTCCTTCCCACATGCAGCAAGCCAAGTTTGAAAGGCAGCAGTAAAGCACGCGGGTTACTCCAATCCACCTTGCCAAGGGATTTATTTGGACATCCCATAAGGTTAAAATTTGATTTAGTCACCTTCATCCTCGCAGCTAAAGCCTGAACTCTAAGCCAGGAAGAACCTGATCATGTTGTTTCCCTTTCCCTCCTGACTGTGTTTACACTGAGCTTTTTAGGTAAGACTTCTGCCATCACACGCTGTCCCCTACAGCCAACGACAATGGCTGTGACAGAAGCACCGGTGAGAAACACACTGCGATCAGGGCATCCAGACAGGCTGAAACCATCCTCTGTGCAGGCTGAAGTGTTAGTGACTTCTCTACTGCGCATCTCCTGCTCTGAGAAACTTGAAACAAAAATCCTCCAGGGATCAAGGACTGCCTGGAGTTCCTGCTCTAGGAGATGAGCGACTTGAGGCAAGACTTCGTCCCTTCTGGGAAAGACCCATAACAGGCTTTTCATCAAACTTCTCTACTTGCCATCGCATAACAGGCTCAGAGGCACATGGGGCATGTCAGGAGGGCCAGGCAGGTATCGATGTACCAGCAGGTACCGGCAAAGAGAGCTAGGACTGCCAGGACCTTCAAGAGCCACCTGTGATGACATCAGGCATAAAAGGAGGACAGAGCATCAAGGACTGTAATATAGGTAAATAAAATTAAGTCATTATTACCAGCCAGTATTAGACAGGAGATTTAGCTAGACAATGTCTTTTTAGTAGTTCTGTAGAACCTAATGACGTTGCTATTCAATCCAATAGTTGCCAGCAAAACAGAACAATTTAGAAAGCAATTAATTTCCCAATGTCAGTTTTTGCAAAGCTAATTTCAAAACTCACATTGCTGCAACTTCAGAATCCAAAAGCACTTACTGTGCACTGCACTGAATAAAGGCCCCAACTACCAGCACCTATTTGAACAAAACCACCACTGACACACTGCTCATTTCCTTATTGAAACTTGTCAGCTGGAGTTGACTCAAATCTATTGAAATAAAACCCACTGGAGGCCCTTTTTCCACCCTCTCCTCCTGCTGTCCCAGGCTTCTCACCCAGCTGCACGTGCAAAGCCGCACAAGTCAGCAGTGCGTGCTACGCTGTGGAGAAAAAAAAAAAAAAAAATCAAGGGCTGCAGTGTTGCAATTTTCCTGGGGAAACAGAGACTAAGGAACCTTCACCCTGATTTTACCTGACCTCCAAGACCCAAGGGCTCACAGACACATGGCGAATGCATCAACTGCCAACAACACGCAGAGTGGAGCCACGCTGGATAAAATATTTACTTTTTTTTGTTTCATAACTACGCAACAAAGTTAGGCCTCCTGAGCCCTCCCCTCCAACTGGCAGTGCCAGCAAAGCTTAGCAGATCAGCAACAGTACAAACAAGACACATTTTCAGATGTCTGCATTTTTTTTTTTCCCTCCCTTCTATAAAGGCAGACTGAGGAAGTGCAAAGGGAAATCTAGCGGAAGCAACCTGCCCAGCTCCCAAGCAGGGACTATTTTAGGATAAAGGAAGGCTGACAAGGTTCAGATGTCAACATTTAGCAATGGACAGTATTTAAAATATTTACACAGCCATGTCCCTTTCTGAGGGATCGCAAACAGCAGGGCTTTTTGCGCCAGAACCGCTAGACAGAAGGGGAAGCGCTATCAAGAAGAGGCTGAGCTCTTCCCTCGCTCATCCAAGTCAGGACGTCGAGCTTTGGGGATCAAACACAGGCATGTTCAGGAGTGGGGACTGTAATTTATGAACAAAACAGTATATTCAGGGACCTAAAATAAACAACAGACAAGACCAGAGATAACAATGCTTTATTTGTACATTTCAGCAACAGGAGAAATAATTGAAGATGAAATTATCTGCTTTGTTGTAAAGTATAAAAACATTTAATTATAAATATTTAGCTAAAAAAGCGTGATTTATAAAATATAATCTGTGAAGATATATACACACAGTTTAATTGTTTAGCAATTCTTTCACCTGACATTAAAGAGTAGAGGTTTTTCTATTTATTATTCCACGCTCACAGTTTAGTGCTCACAGTTTAAGAAGCAAAACAGACAAGTGAAAAGAGGACTGGTGAGTTTCGTTTCAGAAAGAAAAAAAATACAATAAAACGCACGAACTGGGGCAATACCAGAGTCAGAATTTGAGCAAATCCACATTTCGAGAGAGGTCTCTGAGGGAACACAGCTCCCCTGCCATGACCTACAACATATATATCCAGACAAGCAGTGGGCATTTTAACATTTGTGGGCAAGTTTCCCGTGTCTGTGACAGAAAATGGCTAATGCTATAGTGCAAGCCCTCCAAATTCGGTTCAGCTAAATGTGCTCACCTTGCTGCTCTTCCCTTCTTGAGCAGGGATTGCTCAGTATGATGGGCTGGTGGTATCTGTTGTGGCTCTGATGAAATCAGTGTGTCACCTTCGTGATTCACAATATGCACAAATTTCCAAATAGAAAACCCCAGTGTGCCATCTGATTGAATCGTCCAGCTGGCAATATCCCTTAAAAACAGATACAGCTGCCTAAGGCTGGAAAATACAGTGAAGCCGTACAGTACACTAAATGTGATGGAATGTGAAAGAAGACACATGGTCAGGCAACTCAGTTTTCTATTCCTCGTTTAAGAGAGCCAGCTTCCTCGCTTCGAAGTCTTGGGAAATCTCGACTCTTATCAAAAGATCTGTTACTATGGCACTTCGAGAAGAAAAACTGGAAGACTCTCCAACATGCTGGGTGGCAGAAAATGCTACAGGAAATGATAATTAATTTGATCCACGTCCCTAGTAACTATCTTTCTTTCTTCACAGTGTTTTCACGGTGCCTGCAGCACGGGGCTTTGAAGAAGAAAAGGGATAGCCAAGGATGCATGACAACTCCCAACAGCAGTACAAACATATAGGAAGTCAAGCTGTAATTTGTACACCCTGATTTACACGAGACCTCACTACTTGCCTGTAAGCAAGGAATGAATTAATACGGGGTTGCGAAGAAAAAGAAAGGTTGCCTAGAAAAGAAGGAAAGGATGAAGCAGGCAAACATGACACGTGTCAGTGCTCACCCATGATTTGCTACCTGCTGTTTCTGCTTCAGGGTGATGTGCTCCCGACAGTTCAGAGCAAACAGCACGTACGCAGCTCTTACGATTCACATCGTTATGAATGCATAGTAACTGCAAGAGTTGTGCCCTTAGAAACTCAGGACGATCTTCGGGAGAGGAAGGCTAGCAAAGCTGTAATGAGTTTTAGGCAGGATCCAGGCAGTTCTCTCCAGGTAGAGCCCTGATCTGGGAAACGTACCAAGTCATGTGCAATCTCAGAGTGCATATTGGCTGGTCAGTTACTGGGTAAATGCAGACTTCAACTCCCTGAAAGCCGCCCGGCGGTGTTTCCTTTCCTCCTCTTCCCGCTTTCGCTCATCCTGCTCAGCTTTTATCTCTGCTTCAAACTTACTGGCTGAAGAGAGGGCTTGAACCTTTACAGGACAGAAAATAAAAGAGCGTCAAGCCTTGCATCAGGGGGAGAGCCAGAGGCCGAACTATTCCCAGATGAGCAACGCAGAACTGTTTGCTGCACCTCCCAGCACTTACTGGGAAGCTCTGTCAGGATGGGTCAAGTATTAATTACACTGCAGTGCTTGGGTATTTACACCCAATACCTGTTAGCTCGCTTGACTTTAACATCAATAAAAGAAAGGTCATTTGCTAATAAGTCACTAACAAGCGACCAAAACGATGCCGTCAGTACCGGGTCACATACATTCTTTCTGTAAGCAGGCAGCACAGCATAAGTTGTGAGTACACAGTGGGAGAAACTACTGCAGAAAACAGTTCTGAATCACAGCCAAATCTGAGAACATCATACTACACCACGGATAATCTGCAGATCAAAGAGACATTGTTTATTTGCTGGCTATTTTTCCAGCTTTCATCTCAGTACATCTGCTGTGCAATAGCTGTGTTATACTCTTGGGAAAAAACTTCTTATATAAACAAGCAGGATTATTTTCTCTCCGAGAGAGCTTTCAAAAAGGGTGCTTTGTCAGCTTCGAATGGTATAAAGCTCTTTCTGCAAACCCCAGGACACTGCAGAACAATTTTCATTCCAAAGGTTACAGAGAGCTGCTTGAGAAAGAGATGTCTGAAATCCTACACTCCAAAACACTCCATTCACCACCAAACTCCGTGCGTTCAGGTTGACGGAGGTTTTGCAAAACGGGAAACTAGTCCCATTAGTTTCCAGGACGCTTTTGTCTTTAAAAGCAGGCACCCAGTTAGTCCCATAGAGCTCCCAGCCCCAGGGAGACAGGTCAGCCAGTCAGCTCTACCAGGGTAAGACCCACAGCAGAGACAGTGAATTAAGCCATTCTAGTGCTGACTGATCTGAAAAGGAAGGTGTAGCTAGAGTCCAACATACAAGTTTGAAGGGAAAAGCTATGGCTGAGTTTAGGAGGAGGGGGTGAGGCATGAAATACACATCTTTTTAGCTAGGGAGAAATCTGGCAGCATCTTCTATTGAAAAGCAAGCAGGGTCAGAGTCCCAGTGGCAATTAAGGCCCACATGCAGAGCTTTTTCATGTTCCTCTGTGCCACACCATACCTTAGCTTCAAAGAAGTTCTTGGCTCCTTTGACTCCCTCAATGGAGACATCTATCTCCGAGAGCTTCGCAAGAGTCAACAGGCCGCTGTCCTCCTCAAGCTCCCCAGCTGCAGCTTTATGGAAAATCAGCAGGAACTAGCAAGACAGAGAGGAAACATTCAAGTTCTTCACTGAGGCTCAAACAGCTTCAAATGCAAACAGCGCAGGCATTTACCTGGAGGTGGCTGGAATTTATGTTTCTGAGCAAAGGAAATGGCATCTATATAAATGAAGCGGCACCATGCTCCAGTGCCCTGGCTCTGGTACACAGCCCTGTTGGACTAAGAGCTAGAAATCTCCTAGGAATAAGCTTTCCTGGGGGGCAGAGCACTGGTGAAGCACAGGTCCTACCGAGCCTGGGCCACTACTTGGCCAGAGGAAGGAAGGCACCTCTCCCCCTGCCTAGTACAACCACATGGTGGGCCCATATACACCTCTTTATGTCCCCACACCGTAATGCTGTATTCACAAGCACACACACCCCCCCCAGCTTCCCCAGTGTTCCGGGGGATCGGGTCACATCCCAGGACAACGGAAGGGGAAAATAAAATCAACACCAATGCACCAAAACAAATGTCAAACGCACCAGGAGAACAGAACATAGTTACTTCAACTCGTCCCTTGTCTAGGGCATGGGAAAAGTGACTTAAATCAACCTTTGACCTATGCCTCAGCCTCCTCCAGGGAACCCCGGCTGGTTTCACTAAGGTGACCAAAGCCTATGTATTGGTGTCATGACCATAAAATAACATGCAGGAGAGGTTCTCTAGGACCTGTCAGAGGTCAGGTCAGAGGTATGCCCTTGTGATAATCAGAGTGGCTTGAACAAGTCTCCACAGAGCAACTGGCTTGGAAACCTTTGTCCTGCGCTGGACCATAGACGTTTAACAAATCCGGAGTCACTACAGCAGAGTGCATATTGGCAAGTGAACTGGAAAAGGAAACAAAGAGCCGTATTGCCCTCCAGGAAAGCGCACTTTATTTTTAAGCAGGCAAGTCTTGTTCCTTCAGTAAAAAAACAAAAAAAAAAAAAAAAAGACCTCTGCACCACCTTCAAGCTGCTAACCAAACTCCAGGTTAAGATGTGGATTCTCTATGCGTAATTTGAGAGGTCCTGTAACTCCCTGCTATTCTTGGCCACCCCAGGAGGTGTCTTGAGGCTTGTCACAGCACGGAAGGAACAGAGATGGGGACAAATCACTCAGGTACAAAAGGAGCACAAGCAACAAAGCTGTGCCATTGCAGCACTTCAGTCCAGGGCAGAAGGCTGCAAATACTACATAGGTTTGCCCTGAAATCCATTTGCACTGGGACACCAAATATCGCTAGTGCTGTGCTCCACAGAGTGTCAGGCTTGGGACTTTGCCTTTTTCTTACAGAGAGCCGGAGCTGTCCCGGAGGAGGGCAGCAGAGTCCCAGCATTCGTGCTGAGCCAGCCCCTAAAGCCCTTGCCTGCTTCAAGTTGCTCGCAGAAGCTGGTGGAAATGCAAGAATTTGGGAAGGCCTCCCATGGGGAAGGGTGTGGAGATGACGGCAGCGCTGGCTGCCCCCTCGCAGAGGCCGTGTCACCAGGCATTGCTTCATGCAACAGCCTCGTAACCCGTGTGTGCCCAGCACAGAGCAGCCAGAAAGCAGGCTGTGCTTGGGGACAAAACTTTTCCCCTCCAAACTCATAGAAGAAGTTTAATGACGCTCTGCTGAATGGGCAGAACATCCTGCTCAGAAAGAAACCAAATCCTCCCCAAAATACCCTCTCCTTCTGCTCAGATCCGCTGGGCTCAGGCTACTTCCTCTCCTCCCCCACCACCCGGCATGGGGACACAGAGGGCTGGCAGCCAGGCTGGCATTAGTCATGGTTCCTTCTCACAGTTTCTGCTCCACCCTGCGAGTCCCACTTCCTGGCATTGGAAAAGGGCAGCGGAGGCAGCACAATCCTGAGGTCTAGTACAGCTGTCGCCCGGGGAGGGACTGGAAACACCCAGTCATGAGTACAAGTGTGCATGAATCATCCTGAAACTAAGGGATGGAGCAGCAATCCTCCAGTGTAATATGGGCTGCCACAGCAATCCTCCGGTGGAATACGGGCTGCCGTGGCCAGGAAAGACAGACTGAGCTAAAGGAAACCAGGGGCTAAGCCACCGGTTGGGGCAGACACAGCATTAACATCAGCCCCAAGGACCCAGTGAGGTGGACTATGGGGCACCATGCTGGTTTCCACAGGAGCAATCCTTCCTCACAACAGCACACTGCCTGCAGCTCACCGCCTGCAGCTCACCAGTTAATTGCCTTCAAGGCATCAGTCCTTACTACCTAGATAACAGCAGCAATCTGCTGCATTCAGCTCCTATTCCCAGCCTGTCTCACACCCTTGCTGAGCCCAGGACACATCACATGCAGCTAAGCCTCAGGGAAATGTCAACAGAGAAGCAAAAGTGAATAACCTTGGTACCTTTGAAAGCTGCGCTCTCAAGGAGGACAACATGACACAGACTTTCTGCCCCACTGACCTCACAAGAGATAAGAGTTGTCTCTGCTCTCACGTCCTTCACGATCCAAGACCTACCCCACAGTGCCAGGTCTCAGAGCAATGCTGCAGTTGCGCTGCCCCACTGCACACCATGCTGGCCTCAGGGACGTGAGGGAAGGTACGGGATTGACCGGCAGCAGCCTTGCAACAGCCTGCCAGAAAAGCGGTGCCACCCAAGGCTATGGTTTGCACCAACCCTGCTAGCAAACACGTGATGTGGGTCAGCATTTAAGCTGGTGTGGGCGCAGGGAGACAATGGGTGGATTTTTGCGGGTTCTAGATAGCAGCTACCATTAGACATTACTATTACAGCAATTAACCCTGGTTTCCTGTGGTAATGACGGAACTAGACAGTCAGAGGTGGTTTCCCCCCCACACACACACACTGTACCTATCTTTTTAAGCCTAAATTTCATTGCTTGAGTCACAGAGGGAGTCTTGTGCAGTTAGTTGTTGATGTATTGATGGACGCTCAAAGGTCGATGGTAGAAGGCAGCTTTCCTAACGGGGCCAGCAGCAAGTCAGAGCCATACAAGCCTGCCTTCCAGGCAACAGCTTACCTGGGATGGGAGGACATGACACTGCTCAAAGCAGCAGCAAAAGGTGACCTACTGCAAGTGAAAGAGGTCCTTACCAATTCTCTGGCCAGGCCAGAAACAGCACGTCTTCAGGCAGGTATGTCAGGACTCGATATGCTCTGGAGAGGCAGACAGGAGCCCTCCAGTGCTCAAGTTACACTCTGCCGAGTTTGGACACTCATTTAAACCAGGGTTTCTCCTTGTGTTGTCAGAGTGCCTCAAGTCAGCTTGGTCACTTTCGATGTGCTTGCTTGTCACCACTGGGAAGCAGAGTGGGGCAGGGCTACGGGCTGGTTCAAGGCCTCCTCACCCACTGGGAAATCCACCTCCCCGCCAGTCCTCTGCCTGAACACAGCAGCTAGACACCGCGCATCTGCAACATGGCAACAAGCATCCTGCTCCTCTCTACCACAGGAAGCTTTGGATACACGCCAAAGCTGCTGTGTAATTCGTCCCCAGAGCTCTGCCAGTGGTGCTCCTTCGTTCCAACCCATGTGCCACTCAAGCTTGCATTTGCTTGACCATCGTTTTGCATCTGGTGAGAAGCTACAGCAGCACCAGCTGCCGCACGCTGCCTGCCAAGGGCTGGTGGCACAGGCAGCCTGTGCCAGCTGACGGGCGGCCGTGCAGGGGGCTGTGCTCCAAGCAGGTGGTGGCAGAAGAGGAGCTGCTCTGCCACTTGTGCCGCACCACTGGTGCCAGGACACCACGGCATCTTCCAGAGCCTTGGGGATAAAGGCACTTCTCTTTCACAGGAGAGCCCCTGCAGCAAACCCAGAAGCTGGCTGCAGCTCTTCAGCCAGGGTGAAGAATGGCCCAGGGGGCACGCAGGGAGAACTCCTCCAGCCCACACAGTGATTTGGCAAGCGCAGTCTGACCTGGGGCCAAGAGCATGGTGCTCTTCCTGCTCCACTGGATTCTTTGCTACCCCTGGTTCACCTCTGACCTGGCACATCTCCTTCCCTGCCCAGGGGAGCTGCCAGTTTAGGGCTTTGCTGGTGT